>NC_142628.1:6002500-6331250 GCF_059453375.1 Lepisosteus platostomus | reverse complement strand
AAATTAATGTTTTTAATTACTCAGTTAACCAAAAGTGTCTAGCACTATCAAAATAAAATGGTCCTACTTAGAATAAGATGCAGCCACCACTCTGAAACGCATTAAAAAAAAATAATCTCAGGACAGAATTCCAGGCAATGGGGGAAAACGCATCATAACCATCTACCTGGGGGGCAGACCATCTGTGGCATTTCCATACTCTGAGCAGGCTTCATGGGCTGTGCGGACACAATCGCTGGATCGATCGCCTGGCCATCAAACTCCAGCATGGAATCCTGGGAGCAGCAACCATCAAGCAAAGGATCAACATCCGTTAAAGCTATATCCTATACAGACAATTAAATCCATCATTCCACCTTCTCTGCGTGCTTCAAGACCCTCAAGAGAGGTTGCTCAACCAAAGGGTCTATAAAATGAGTGTGATCCACAAAGAAATTACAGCCCCCCACAAAAACCAAGCCATGCCTAAAAACATGGAAATTACATATGTGATATTCAGATATGTTCATTTCACTAGGATTAATGTTTGAACAGTCTCGGTGCTACAACAGTAAAGTCTTCTGAATTCACCAACAATAAGCTGCATGTTTTTAATCCATACTCAGTGTATATATGCAACGGTAAAAGCCGAGTCCTCACTTGCATGAAGTTGTAGGGGCCCTGCATTTGTGCCATGAGGTCCTGTACCCGCTGCTTCCTGACCACAGGGTCCGCAGGAGGCGTGGGGGCAACGGGGTTTAGCGTGTGGGGCTCTGTGGGAGGTGCTGGCTGCACAGGCTGTTGCTGCTGCTGCTGCTGCTGAATGGCACAAACAACCTAAAAGATAAACATTGAGTAAAACCCTAGCTGCAATTTTTCTGCTATCATTACCGCAGTGCTAGACAGCTTAAGACTGGAGGTCAAAGTGTCCTGTTTCCTTTCAGCTGGAGTCACAATTCATGACTTCATGTATTGTGAAAACTGGAAACTGCCTTCAGCACATCTGCCTGGGGTGTTCATCATCACCAGGGATAAATCTTATCAAGGTTCAAAATGTGTACATATATACACACACAAGCTAAAAAAGCAAATGTATTTCTAAATGCAGTCACAACTGTAATAAACTTTCTGTAATTATAACTAATTTTGGACTACCTGATAATTTAGGTCAGCAAAACTGAAATTGTCTTCACTTCCCTTAGATCTCAGAAATGCTCAAAAAGAACACAGAACCCGCAACGAATGGCACCATTAGCATTCTAGCCATCATACCTCTGTCTCCGAACTCCATTCATCTCCTTGTTCTTTGTCACTGCTGCTATATGGAGCCTCTGAAATGTACTGTCTGTTGACAAACTGTAAAGGGACAATTAAATAGCATGTTAACTCACCCCCGCATGAAGTGTCCATTTCCTCAACATAGGGAGATTGGTAAATTGGTCTTTAACAAGATAAAAGGTTTATGTTCTGAAAAGTTAATAGTCTGGCTATTGCCCTCTCTCAAATTCATGGTACTCCACATGCTAAAGTGCATAAAAACAGAAGCAAACTGCACTCAGTTTGAATGGTTACAAAACAAATAAAGGCTTAGTAGTGCATTATCACAGAGCAGTTGAGGGAAAGTAGCCAATGAGAACAGCACTTACTTCTGTGGGTTCCACTTCACTGGGTTCAGTGTAATCCTCAGTAACCTCACTTTCTGAAAGAGGAGAAAGTTTCAACTGTCACACAATGCTTCTACTGGGGGGGGAAGCAACTTATCAAGAGGCGTTGCGTTTCTTCAGTGGATAAGTTTAACACACAGCATCAAATACGAAAGCTTACCTGGCTCTGCTGGCTGCTCCTCCACCTCCAAGGCCTCCACTGCTGGCGGCTGCTCCTCCTCTTCGCACACCCCGTTCTGATGGTTGTGGGCTCTGTCGAAATACCCACTCTGAAGAACCTTGTCCAGTGTCTCTTTCAGTGCTTTGTCTGGGGGGAGCAAGACCAAACCCTGTGCTTAATATGCTGACCGATGCACAAAGATGTACGTCATGCTCACAGAAGCTGTACATCACCGATTAACAAAAGCCTAAAGGTAAAGAGTAAGTGTCTAAGTCCCATATTTTGTAAGGCTTCTCTTCCCAAACCTGGGTGCTACCACAACTGATATTTCTATTGCATTAAGTTATGTCATACTACCACTGCCTGCAGTCTTTTTCCCCAAAATTTTTTTTATGACAAACCTGCTAAGTGGCTTAATAAAGGTGCTCACTGCAAATGTGAACATGGTGGAATGTGCAAGGCCACCAGCACAGCTGTGCTGATGCTGTCGCCTACAGAATTCCAGAGAGTGCTCAACAGGCAGTTCTCTCAGCACAGGCTCTGCGCTGGCTGCTGAAGGCAGGAAACTGGCTGCCCGCCAAGCTGCTGACTCAGGAGAGCCAGCCTGCGTTCGGCACAGGCACAGAATGCTGCAGTTTCTGTCCCTCTGGGCCAAGGGCTTTAAATAAAAAAACATCCCCACCTCTGAAAAAGGTCTAGAAGTGCAGTCATTATGTTAAATGACCAGAAAACGAGCATTAAGCTAGAGTGGACAAGTCGGTAAAGGGTTCCCCAATGCAAGCAGTGAGAGAGTGAGAGAGTCCCATTAATGAAGGCAAAAACATCTCTGCAATGATCAGTACTCCAGATAGAGGGACTCAGCTGAATGGTTTTCCATGAGAGAAATTTTACGAGAAAAGCCTCATGACAAATACAACTACAACAATGTGCCAGAAGGACTGGAAAATCTGTTTTGTAAGGCCACCAATTTATGGAAGCCAGAAGAGTAAGGCCTCAATGGCTGACCCCAAGAGTAAACTTACATGTTGTTCCTGCCACAGGCTTGTCCTTCGCCTCCAGCAACTCCCAGAAGTGCAGGGATGCGTGTTCATACTGCTCACACAGCCTGCAAAAGCAAGTCATTGCACAAAACAATAGGTAAAGGCCAACCTTTTAACATACAAAAAGACAGATTTTGGATATTACACATGACTTTAGCAAATCTGAGGCATCCTACGTCACACAACAATCTGGTTAATACTTCTTAAGCAGCATCACTATTTACCAGAAAGGCCGAAGAGGTGTGAAAACCATTCAGGCCCACTGATTCTTAAAAAAGTGGTATACATCTTTTTAATGAACTCATCATCTATACTGATTGCACTGGAAACACCTCAAATTTCATTCCAAATGAAATTCAGATACCATAATTACAATGATATTTACCCACAACTAAATACATTACACCTCAAAATGAACTTAATCATGATGTATATAAACCCGAGCATTCTCTGCGATTCAATAAATCACACTAAAGAAAGTAAGTACTTCATGTCTGGAAGCACATGTTCCCCCACATCATTCTGTCACCTGATGTTTTGGTCGCGCTCCGGCCCCACCAGCTTGTAGAACTCGTCCAGGGCGGCGAGCTCCTCGTCGCTGAGCAGCGGGGTGCCGCCGGCGCCCTGCTTGAGCTCGCTGCGCACGCTCTCCTCCCCCAGCTTGTCCAGCAGGAACTGGAGCTCCAGCGCCGTCTTGAGGCGCTTCTGCTCGGCCTCCTCCCTCTGGAGCTGCTCCCTCCGCGCCGCCTTCTTCACCGCCTTCTGGATCTGCGGGGCCCAGAGCCACGTTACTGCCAGACACGGGGCCTACACGCACGGCAGTGTTACTGGAACACCTGCACACACTTCATCTTTGAGTGTGCATGTCCTGCACCTTCTTCCTCTCCATTTCTCACTAGGCTAGAAGACCATGACATAACACTGTACACCATACATCAACCTGCGGCGGGGTGCCAGAACATACCACTAACAGAAATGAACGCATATCTGCCAGATAAGGGAATAAACTGTACATTTTAAGAAGGAAAAGTAGGTGTTCTATACAAAAAAAGAATAAAGAAGGCTTTACTGCAGAAACAGTCTTTGTTTTAACCATTAATCGTTCCTTTGCAGCTTGTATGCTGATGCAGCTCCCTACTCTAACTTTGGATAAACCACCTCGGACTGCTTCCCTATTCAAGCTCCCAGCCCCTCTCACTTTCTTAAGAGCATGGGAACGATGAATTTGGGAAAAACTCTTTGAACCCCAGAAAAAAATGGGATTAGAAATCCTGCACTGAAGGGCCATGAAAACACGGCACTGGTTACATCTCTAAAAATTCAGATACTAGAAACCATAGCAAATAAGCGCCTTTACCAGCCAGACAGGTCATTCATGCTGCAATAGTCACCTGCGGTTGGAAGGTTTCCAAAAATGCAGCTGTAGGACAGCTCAGTCAAATGAGAAACTTTGAAAATGGCAGGTACCCTGGAACCCCGAACTTCTCAAATACAGCTGCCTGCATTAATTGGTGCAGCTGTTACTGAAAATGGAGAAAAAAAAAGCACAGAGCAGCCATCTGTGAACCTGACACCTTGTCTGCTTACATCTTGTCCCAAAGCCAGAAAGCTCTTCTGCAGTTCCCGGGCAAAGTCGAGGTTGTTTACCACCTCCTGGAACTTGGACACTGCCTCCTAAACACCAACAGAAAAGGAATAAAAAGTCAAATAACAAGGCCTCTGCAGGAAAACTATCATACTTCAGTAGAACCAGATATCATCTATGAAGCCAAAATAATCAAGAGAGAACGGAAGAACCAATAAATCTTTATTTAGCACAAATTTGCAAGGAGTACTGAGACAAAGATGCTTTTGAGTGCAAGAAAGGTCATCTTTGAAAGAGATCATACCAGAACAAATCAGGATGTTAAAACTACAATAAGAGTTTACAAAAATGTGTGTATCATAAAAGGATAGGTGAATTCAAAACAAGATCTAGAGCTTTCCTCTCAGGTCCAAGCCCTTAGGATTTGATCAAAGTCTTAGAAAGAACTAAAGAGTCTCAAATCTACATAAACCCCAAATATTCACAGTAGATTCCACTCACCAGCTGGTCCTGGTTGAGGCGTTCTCCTTTGTTCAGCTTTGCTTGATAGTCATCAAGTTTGCTCTGTGGGGAAATTGCATAGAGTTGTCAAAAGTGTAATGAAAATTTAACTGCCAAACTTCTCAATTGTACCTTTGGTGTAATCAAGAGAATGAGTTGTATTTTCAAAGTGTTACCCTTTCCCCTAAGACTGACCAAAACCAAATGTTAATCTGAACACCATTCCTACCTAAAATTCCAAAATATTTTATGTAATTCTAATCAAAAGTAACAAATCTGCCTGCCCACTGCACACTCAATACACATAAAGCCACAAAAAAACATCTAAGTTACAATTTATGCATCAAATTACTGGAAAACTCATACTATACTTAAAAAGCAATTAATTTTATTAAAATGTGCTTGATCTAACAACAATAAGCAATTACAGATTAAGGTAAAAACATTTAACTCAAAACTTAAAGAGGTAGTGGTGCATCTAGTTTTAGGAACAATTTAGGAACACAAGGCACAACCCAAAATTCACTTTTTAGGCTGGTGTCCAGGCAACACCAGCGGAATAGGATTGTATGCAATGAAAGTTTACAATCTTACATGAATATTACCTTAGAAATGCCATAAAAATGTCACCAGAAAGCATACTTTTTAATACCAGGTCTTTAACCACATAGCAGGCTAAACTGAACTCATTTTACAGCCAAGAGGAGCAAAATCACTGCAACTAGAAACTTTTACAGAATGTGAAGACTCTGCCCTGGATGTAGTACATGAATGTACTACAGTGCTTCATGACATTACAAACTATCATGGACTAAGAGCAAACTGTTAGTTTTAAGCACAATAACCAATTAATTGCCCCTATGAAAGGGGCCAAGCAGAAGCACTTACTCTAGGTAAATTTAAAAACATGGCAACTACGTATGCCCAATGCTTTCCGGATTGATACACACATTATTAGCACAACTATAAAAGCCATGGTATAATAACAGCACCAAAACCCCTAATTCTTTGTAATATGCTTGTAAGGAGCTCCTGAACTGAAAATACTGAATCATTTCCTTTTCTGATGATACAGGTCACAATTGGCATGAACAGAAGTGTCTTTGATGTCTATCTGTGCAGCTAGGATAAACTGCTGCACTATCTGGGACAGAATAAGGTTGGCAGGGAAAGGTTTGCTGACACATGTTAAAAGACACGTGGCTTGACGGTGGATGGGTTAGAGGAGTCTGTCTGCACTTCCTCAATCCTCCCCCCTTATGCAAGCTTCATAGCTGTATGCAGAGATACGCAAAATGTGCAATTGGCTATTCTAAACTGGGTAGTTGTATCACAATGGGCTATTTCACTTATGTTTTTAAACCGATTACTTGATTACTGTTCATTGCAGGTATGCACTTACATCCTACAGCTGCAGACTAGTTTTACAATCCAATTTGCTCTCATCAGCTTCACTATTTTACCATAATATTTCCACTGCAACAAGCCCTTATGGAGTTGGTGAACTCAAACATCTGCATTCCACCAAGAGCTGCCCTTTATGGCAAAACTATGGAGCTACATTTTCAGTCATCTGAAATGGAAGTTACACAATGATCGTGTGTGAACCTTTTTCAAGAGGGTCTGCCCGACTTTGAAATCAAGCAAAGCATACAGCTTAAACAGAACAGCACAACACACCAAATAGGCTGAGGTTTTTACAAAAAAGAAAAGAATTAAATCCTCTGCAAACTATCAATGAAAGATATCTGATGAATAAAATGTGACGATTCCGTGAGCGAAATACATCATATCTGTGGTTCAAGTTCAGAATCAAAAATGGCTACATAACCGGCCACCTACTATTACTAAACACCTGGAATAGGGGTTCCCTTAAATAAGCATATTCTTGTTTCACAAATAACCTGCCCTGACAATTAAAGAAAAATACAGATCAAGGCTTTTACAGTTGTAAAAACCTGCGAGTTTTATTTTAGTATTCTATATTACGGCAAAAACTGTCAAAACAAAGTGATTATGCCCTCCAATAAAGTACAAATAAGGATACGCACTGCAAATAAAGTCAGAACATCAATGCTGCACAACTGCGTTTGCTGTACAACCGATTCCTTTCTAATGAAACACCAGCCTCCACCCATGATCTCCCACTGTCATGGCTGCAGCTTTTGCTCTCAAGAGTGAGCCGACTCCAGTCCTGCAAGGTTCAGGCATGTGTAGGTTTTCCCACAACTCATAGCACCCGTTACAAAGAAGAGCTGGTCATTCTGCACATCTAGTTAATGGCAGCTACATCATCTGAGGATGTTAACCAGCTGTTTCAACAACATAGCTCAGCAGCTTATTCCAGAATTCCACAAGTCTTAAGGGAAAACTTTCATTCAGTTTCTGCATTTAACTCCCCCTTGTTTGTGATTCAGTGCCGATTCTGAAAAAGTCAATTAAGCCGACAGTTTATGCATCTCAATGTTCTGAAAGCCTGAATCCAGAACCTTGTAGTCTTCTCTGTTAAAAACAAAAAAGGTCCAGTTCTTTAGACAGTCAGTACAGGGAACTGATCATGAATCATGTAGTTACACTATTCTACAACAAGGATATTGTATAACTAAAAAAAAAATTCATTAAAGTTTTTATTGCTTCCCCTCAATGTTCAGAAGAATGAAATCATGCCCACAAACACCCAAGTCCTTTCCATATGGAGCATCCTGAAGACTGACTTCCATTTCACATCAACAGTTCATGTTTGTGTTATCTTCATATAATACCACACTTCCATACTTTAGGTCACCTACTAGATGCTTGTCCAATCTTCAACTTTGACTATGCAGCTTGTTAATTAAACTGGTTATTTTGGTTACATTCGCAAGCATGACTGATTATGATGACAGAAAATAAACCACATATAATTTGAGTGCAGTGGTCACAGGTAGGTCCCTGTGGTACCCCACTAATGGTGTCTCCTGCTCTTAAATCAGATGGTTGGCTGGTTTAATTGGAGTAATAGGATTTTCTGCTCTAAAGGAATCTAGAAAGCACACAGGCCCTGCCATAGGTTTCAATCCAGTACAACATGTGCTAAATCAAAACAAATACAAAATTCACATCTAATCACATGCATACCTATTCATTTTATAGGTTGAGTGTTGTCCCTTTAAAAAGCAATCCGTGTTCCAAATGATCACTAGACAAGGATCTGCACAGATATCAATCCGACACATTTGTGGTTGCTAAGATACAAGTTTCTCCCGGGGGGGGGGAGTCCAGTCTTCCTAGCAGCACAGGCCATGCAAGGAATGCGAGAAAAAACAAAAGTAACAGCCAACAGCATATTACAACGCATCCCGTAGTATTAAAACAATAAAGATGTTTGGCTGAGCTCTTTGGTTTGACCAAAGGTTTAACGGACTGTAATCATTGCTGTTTTTAAATCCAATAAAATAATCATTAATCACTGTCCCAACCCTAATCCAAAAGTCTGCATTCAAGCTTTGAAAGTTCAAGATCACTTCAGCTGTCATGATGGGTAATGTGGATTTAGACTACATACATCCTAATTCAGATGCAAGCACTGGATTAAAAAAAAAGTTTGTCAAATCAATAAAACAGACTTTCAACAAATGAATAGGTAATTTCTAGTTTTAATTAACTCATAATTAGCAATCAACTTGCTAATATAAAGCAGGCCTCTTTCGGGCTAGTTTTTTTTATATACAAGCTTCCTTTATACAAAAATAATTAAATACTTAAGATATCACTAATTTCAGCTGCTTCTTAATGTATACAAACTTACAATACAATGATTACTAGACAATTATTATTATACACCAAGTTATAAAGAATTACAGGTGAAGATCAACACTGAACAATAAGTTGACTTATCTCCCCCAATGGCAGGTCTAATGTGGCACAGGGTTTCAACAAAAATGTAAAAGATATTACATGTAATTTCAAGTGATCGTGAAAACAATTATGATTTCATATTACACTTGCTCTTTAAACATTAGACGTGATGCTAGGATAAAGCAAAAATGCTTTATTTTGTAGCTCGTTTAGGAACAACATGTCCATAAAAGGTTTAATAACAACTAGACTGTGACTGAAATAATCTCAAGGGGATATATGGCTATCTTCCTCCAAAAACAATAGAAAATGTGCACAGACATTTCTCTACAGTATTCAACATTTACCCATACCTAAAAAATGTTTGCATTAACAGTAAGGTGAATTTCTCATTTTGTTGTACAGGGTCAGTCCACAGCCCCTTATTTTCCTAGAGAAAACTCATAAGATAAGAGTTCTATGCAAATCAAGTCTGACTACGCATTAAGAAATAGATTAGTATGGACATGAACTATAAAAAATGATAATTATATTTTTCCAGATCCATATTCTTGGACCACAGTTCAAGATGTTAGTGTTAAAGACATACCATTCAGTGCACAGCTCTCCAAAGCTATCTACAATCAGAAAGCTGCTCATTAAAGGATCGCAGCAACCCAGAGAATACCCTGGAAATGCAGGGCTCAAGGCAGGACTATAACTTTGACAGGGAATGCCAGTTCATTGCAGGGCATACATCTGACTTTAGACACACCAGTTAATACACACAGCAGGTATTTTAAAGTTTAGAGAAAACTAGAGCACCTGGCAAAAACTCACAGGAACCACCCATGCCACTGTGGGGCTCCCTTCAAGACCACTGTCCTCCATTCTTCCAAAAGGTTAAGAGCTCATTCAGAGGGGCAAAGAAAGCTACTTATCAATAAATGTAAAAGGTCCTTGTCTAAACCTTGACAAGCCAATTGAGTTGGAATATTGATTAGACAAGGTAATCAGTCACCAATGTTCCTTTATTAAAAGCTATTTTTCTGGAAAATTAAGTTTCTTTAACGGCTCAGTCTGCAATATGGTGGCCACCTGTAACCAAACTCACTCTCCTGAGATGCATTTAGGTAGAAATTAAACTTTCACTCTGTAACTGAGGTGGGACCTTGAACTTCAACATGTCTGCAATCAAGTGGGGCCAATGGAGGCGTCTGCAACAGTTTACTACAGGAGGAAAAAATGCCCCTGAATCAATACTTCCTGAATAAATATCACTTATGAGTCGACTACTGCAAACTTACAAGAACGTATATTCTGTAATGGTTTAACTTAACGTGCTTTATTCGCCACCGTTTCAGACAATACACGGCTCAGCACTGAACGGGGAGGGGAGAACACCCCTCCCCCATTCGGTTTCCCTGCTGTTTTGTATTTCGCACAGAATCGCTCTGCGGTCCCGTTCTCAAGCGCTGCCTGCTGACCCGGCCGCCATGTTGTGGGTTTCAGCCCATGTGCACGGGCTAGCAGAGGCGCAGGGACGCGCGCTTGTAAACAAACTCCCCCAGATACCACCCGACACGTCTCCAATCCAGGTACCGAGGGGAATAATCAACATTACCATCACGTTCTCTTTGATTAAAAAAAAAAAATTGTTTTCGAATACGGAAACGCGCACTAACGGCCTCAAACCAACTGCTAGGAAACAAAAGGAAAAATACGGCAGGATTTTAGAGGCCTCGTAAATAGTTTTTCTTCCTTAAAACCTTCCGATTAATTATATTGGTGCCAACGTTCAGGGGAGTCGCCGATTTTAATAAAATACCAAAGAAGAAAAAGATGCGTTTCCAGCCTCAAAGCGTCCACGAATCGTTTCTGATGGCAGCTGTGCAATTTTATCTTCAGATCAAATCGGTCTGGTTATGTAATTTCGAATAAAACAGATCACTTCGGACGACAAAGGCCTGTTCCACAGTACACATCGGCGAATATGTTTCGCAACCTATCCATCTTATGATTCACGTTTCTTCAAATTGAAATGTAAAACTCGCCGGCCGCACCTTGGCCTCGACCTCTTCTAGAAGTTTCAGCTCTTTTACACCCGATAAATTACAGCAACAGGCAGGACTTTCGGACAAGCAAGCACAACGGAAAACATGCCTAAAACCCCGGTAATGCCGCAATACAACCTCTTCCACACAGCCACCGAAGCGAAAACTACCTAGAACTCCTGGAGGAAAAAAAAATGGTATCGCTTAGCGAGAAAGGGGGGAGCCCCCATCTCTGTAAAGACATCTAAAACATAAAGATGCCTTATTTTAATGGTCCAGCGAAGTGATGTAAGGTTCATTAACTCAACGCCTCAGTCCCCAGCCAGAAGTCAAATCCCTGCAGCTAAGTACCAAATTATACTGCAGCTGCCGATGACAAATGGAAAATGTAAGAAACTGACAAACAGATCAGAGATCAGACAGATGAACCCACACTGTCTAACCATGCACCCCGTTTTTACTCTTATCTGTCAAGACTAATGTTGGATCGACATGACTGCAAAGAAATACCTGACATTTCTTAAATTGTACTGACATTACTATAAATGCTGTGATGCATAAGATTCAGGAAAGTCTCAACATTCTTGTTTGTGTGCCTTCCTACCAGATGCATTCTTAGGCAAATGTTTTTTTTTCCCTTAAAAGTCTGATAATGATTACATCCGTTTACTAAAATACCCTTACCAGGGGGCAGAAAGTAGAACCCCTCCATGATGTCACACCATCAGTGAGTCTCAAACTAGTTAACACACACAAGGCAGTGCTGTGTGCTTTGCACCCAGCACCCAGAAAGAGTTAACACTCTTACAGGTCCCAGAAACACAAACCCCTCTAGACAGTACTGTGTGATATGCAAACATGTTGTTGCAAATGCCATTTCCTTAACAAGGACCACTTCACCAGAGTGTGTGGGGGTTCCCAGGTGATGGCTGTCCTGACTCCACCTGAGACTTTACCTTTTTCTTTTCCAGGTTACGGACTTTCTTGTCAATGACACCAAGCACCTGCTTCATGGCCTCCGTCTGAGCCCCGGACTGGAAC
The DNA here is from genome assembly GCF_059453375.1 of Lepisosteus platostomus. Lineage (NCBI taxonomy): Eukaryota > Metazoa > Chordata > Actinopteri > Semionotiformes > Lepisosteidae > Lepisosteus > Lepisosteus platostomus. Next base: position 6,319,410 of record NC_142628.1, on the reverse strand, counting down.
TGTCCGGGACCGGAGAGCTGGCCCAGCGGACCGGGAGCGGACCCCACCTCCGGACTGGAGGACTGCACCGTCCTGTTGCCAATAGTCGCTGAGGGCATCTGAGCAGGCAAGGATGGAAGGGATGGCAAAACAAAAAAAAAAGGGTTAGTCAGTGTTGCAGTGAGATTGGTCAGACCCTACAACTCCAACGCCAATATCTTAATCTGGAAAAGCAGCAGGAAGACTTGGAAATCCTGCACTTGAGGCTTAGCGCTGCTGAGCCATCAGTGTGTTTGGGTGACTTGACAGCAGTGAGATCTGTTGACTTGTCATCGGTGTCTGAGACGGTTCAACAGCGTCGAGAGCCTGGGAAGTTTCTACCATCATCCAGCAACCGTTTTGAGACGAATTAAAGACCGAAATCAGAGTGCCCGGGCCAGTGGGCGCTGGGACCAGACACTTGACAGCCGTAGTTTTATTCCAGACCGCAGCCTGACTACTCTTCTCCACCAGAAGGGGTCGGTAGAGAGTACAGCAAAACAAAGGCCTTCATTTAGCGGAACAATGTCTCTGCAGCAATTAAGGCACACACTGCCAAGACGTCAGTCAGAACTACCTGGGCCGAACTAACGAGATCACCTTCTTGCCCCTCAGTTTTCTTTCGGCTGAAATCAGTCAAACTACCTACTGAATCCCCCCCCCCCCCCCCAGAAAGAAGTCAACAGAAACTCGTGATTAAAAATGCAGCCATCATCCACGACAATACCTCCACCATCCAGACTGTATATTTCAGCAATAAAAAACAGCAGCAGCAGCAGCCAGAGGGAAAATCGCTGGCCATGGTCTGCGTGCGTGTTCTTATTTTTACACAAAAAAAGAGAAACTTTGTAAAATATCTATGGCCAACTCTCTAAAACACGAACAGTAACTTTCCGTAGAAAGATCACCCCCCCCCCCCAGCTAGTTCATGTTGTGGAAAGGCCAGATTTCTCCGTCCGGTTACGTGCAATGATGCCCCGTTAAACTGGTAAAACCTTCCGATTTGCAGCCCCTAAACTCCAGCAGGCAGACCTTACCCTCCCCACCCCCTCCCTTTCTTCTCGGTCATTCTTCTGCTCACTTCAGCCGTTACATTGGAAACGGAAGCAAGAGCCAACAGTGCCAGTGTCCCAGGAAATACCATCTTACAAAATCATCCGCACACGACAGCCGGTATAATCCTCTTCCCCCACACGAGTTGCCTGTAAATTGCGAAGCCACTGAGGTGGTTGGGTACGCATTGTGTTTTTAAACAATCGCCTTCCGCCGAAAACGCGTCGTTCCCCTCCATTTTCGTCGGGAGTGCTTACCTTTTCAGTTTCTATTTATCCACAAGGGAATAAATAATGACTTTTTGAATGTTAAATTGTTTTAGTCTGTAATGATGTTGCTTTCTTTTTATTTTATTTTTTTTTTCTTCTGGGATCCGCCCCGCCGGCCGCACCGACAACTGAGGGAGACCAACCGGAGCGGCAACACTTTATATGGAGGAAGGGCCCCCGTTATAGCTGCCTGAGGATCTGCCTGAACTTGAGTTAAACGTATCAAACCTCATGTAACAAAAGTAAAAGAGACAGGCATTTTCCAACTCCCTAGAGCACATTTCCAAATTATTTCCTACCCGCATATCTCTAAATTGAATCTAAATTGCTCCAAGGCAGGTTTTTTTGTCGATAGTGTCGGAACAGGCAAGCAAGACGAAGCTCGTCTCCTGTTTCCTATGCATTTCCATTTTAACATGCCTGCATTATTCTCTGGAAACACGCAGTTTTGCTTCTTCAGACAGTTTGTGTCACGTTACATTGGTAGAAAACGTAAGGCAACTTTATGTTATACTTCAAGAACACCGAAAAAAACGCCGTGCTTATTTAATGTAGTCTTTCTCGAAGAGCGTGACATTTCACTATGGGCAGTTGATCACCAGGCTTAACTGCAGTAACAAAATACATTCATAGCGATTGCTGACTGCTGTTATATAAGAACGCGTGGAGCCGGAGTTTTAATTAATTCGTCTTCTTTGGGTAGAAATACATATTTATTTTGGAATATCTCGTGTCCATGCTATCGCCACAATCACAGCCCTATATTATATGCGCTGTTTTAAAAACAGGCACACTTAAAAGTGAGCACATTTTCTGTACCTCGTTCAGTTCTGCTCCGTCAGAGTCACTGCCTGGGGAAAGAAGGACCCAAAGTGCTCCTGCAGAGCGCCTGTCCAAAATGAGCTGCTACTGTTGATGATGTCACACACGACCATGACATACAGCTCCACTTAGCCTTGGAGGGTGTCTGGATTGATTGCAAATTGTAACACTAACATTTCATGTATAAATACGAAATACAAGTAACATATTCTTCTTTCATTATTTCATGCTGATTGAAGGAGGCCAGTGCCATTAACTGATAAACATTTTATATTCCAGTGTATACTACTTTTTGCCATAGTATTAAATTATACAGGCATTAAAAACGTAACGCTCTTGCATCCAATTCTCATATGCAGTCTGTTTAATGCCTCTCTATATTACTATAAACGGAAAACTCCTTACGCTTTACCTACTAACAGTGATTAGTCGGCTTTCACGGGATTAAATTTGATACACGCAAGTACATACAGTATGTCCAGTATGGTATGTTTTACGTCATTAATTCTGGAGTTTGTGGTAGCACTACACTGCCAGTTCAGCAAAAATGTTCAAATTGATTTGTAAACGAGTTTGTTTTCAGATTAAGACGTTATTGCTTTTTACACATACAAACATAACCATTTTCAGACATCGAAATATAATGCGTATTATTACCCAGTATGCATTTTAAAGTCTATTACAAGTTCAGTATCACAGCGTAACAATAAATGTAATAATTTTACAAACTATATATATATGTACTGTTGTCCAATAAGGATACAGAATTTTGTAGTTGCATTATGAAGACAAATACGATTTTTCAAAGCAATTCACAAGAATTCAATGTCGTGTTTTTTTCTGTACAGGCTGTGATTTAATTTTTATCAGCAGAAATATTTTATCATTGAAGACCACTCCAAACAGACTGAGACAACACCACATTACTATGCTGTAAAATCTCACAGATTTGTCACTAAGTTTATGAAGAGCCATACTTTATGAGTCAGCAGTAAGTGATCTGTTCAAAGAAAAAATAAAAATTAAAATTCCTTTTGAACAGATTTCTATTAACATACATCAAGTAGTTTAACAACATTAAAGAAAGCTAAAAAAGGATGACAAATGAAAGTGAAACACATCTTATTAAAAAAAAAAACACTGTACAAGCCAGTCCAGACTGGCACAGATTTTACATTAACACAACAAAGATTAGATTAACTGTTTTTTGTGAGCTCAATTCCTGAAAAATGAGATCAGGTAAGCCTGAGTGAGTGGTGCATAGTTTGGGAGAGATACTTTTATATAAAAAAAGTAGCATGGTAATTGATCAATGACAGACTTGTTCAAAGAATGTATGCAATGCGACGGAGAAACCTCAAGGTGGGATTAAGTCTTGATGCTCTGTGAGGTAAATGTACACATGGTGTTGCTGGCACATCCTGGTGTATACTTATGTGCTAGGAATGCCCTACGACAGAGAGTATTTCCACACGTGTCATCTTGTGCTGGTGGGTCTTAGTGCACCCAAATAAGTCTATTTTTGGAGCTGAGTGAAGACTGAGACAATGTTGACTTATGTTTGGTTGCGTTCTAATACCACAAATAGGACCGGCTTTGTATCCCAGTGTGCACAATAGAAATGCCCCTAGTCTCACTCTTCAGTTTATTTGTATCCTCTTCTTGCTGTGGGAGATGTGGACTGGGACTTATTCACCCTGAAGAGGCCTGCACACCTTTAGTGCAGCAGGTAATTTGAAGAAGGCCATCCGACAAATTATCCTCTAGGAGAGCCAAACCACCATTAGGAGTGACAGTTTGAAAATATACCAGATGATTTCAGGTTGCAATATGGCTATTGCGTGGAACTGTTCTTCAACCACACATTCAATTCCTATTCACTAACGTTTAATAAGGGGGTCTAAAACAATCTAGTTGAAGCCTACCCTCATTTCCCTAATACATCATTGAATTAAAATAGACTACAGTATAAGAAAAAATATCTACATACAGTAGGCCTGCAGTTTATATGCAGGTGTGGTGTTTTTAGACCATTGACCATGGGTACTCTCTGGGGTTTGGCACATGTCCAACTTTGAACACTGTCCAAACAAATGGGCAACACTTTAAGGAGGTGACATTGACAATAATATGCGAATTGCTCATTGAGATGAATCTGGTTTTGCTTTACTTGCAGTCTCTATGGTATGGTATCTCTATGGTGCACAACCAAACCTTTATTAATTTATATGTTGATTGTCTGCAAGTGTCTACTGAATTGTATGTGCTTAAATTATGTGAAATCTGTTTATATCATAGATATAATGAATATCAACACTAGTCCATCGCAGGGCCCACACTGACACAAACACACACCAGAGCCAATTTCCCTAGAAGATAATTGTCCTACCAATATATCTCTGGACAGTGGGAGGACCAGAGGAAACCCACACGAACACGAGGAGATTGGACCCAGGGCCCCAGCACTGTGAGACAGCAGTTCTATCCACTGTGCCACCTGGATATCAACAGATGAATGCAATTACAAATCAAGTGTAGGATATTAGAAGAAACAGTGGGCAGCTAGTCTCCTGGTGAGAAAAAAGCAGCAGACTTAAATAATAATAATAATAATAATAAAAAACTTTATTTTATATAGCGCCTTTAAAGGTGGCTTCTCAAAGCGCTTTACAGGATGACAATAACAATAAATAAGAAGACTACAACAATAAATAAGAAAAATTTCACAAGACAGGACACAATTATAATTACAGCAATACAACAATAACAATAGAGGAGACCGTGGAAGATGGTATTAAGAAGAGCAGAGGGGTGAAGAATGGAACCAGTTAAGTAAAGGCTTTTCTGAAAAGGAGGGTTTTGAGTCTGGATTTGAAGGAGTTTAGAGAAGGTGACTCTCTAATATCCTTGGGCAAGGAGTTCCAGAGCTTGGGGGCATAGCAGGAGAAGGCCCTGTCGCCCATACAATGTAGACGGGCTTGGGGGACAGTAAGGAGGGCAGAATTTGAAGAGCGGAGGTTGCGAGGTGGGGAGTAGGGCGATAAAAGTTCAGACAGGTATTGAGGTGCCAAGCCATGTAAAGCCTTGTAGGTGAGCATGAGGATTTTAAAGTCTACGCGGAATTTGACCGGAAGCCAGTGCAAGGACTCCAGGATAGGAGTAATGTGAACACTTGCACTAGATCTGGTCAGGATTCTGGCTGCTGAATTTTGGACATACTGCAGCTTGTTCAGAGTAGATTTAGATACCCCAGGGAGCAGAGCATTGCAGTAGTCAATTCGAGAGAATACAAATATGTTGATCAGCTTTTCAGCCACAGTTAATGATAGCATAGGGCGTAGTCTTGCGATATTTCTAAGGTGAAAAAAAGATGTTTTGACAGTATGCTGTACATGTGGGTCGAATGTTAAGCCAGAATCGAATATAACCCCAAGGTTTTTCAATTTTGATTGGAGCTCAAGTACAGAGCCATCTACAGACAGGGTTACAGGACTGGCTTTGCGAAGTTGATGGGGGGTACCAATAAGCATGACATGATAAATACACTTTATTATACAGAAAGCAATTTGCCTGATTCATATCACCACACATACCAGTCAAGCTGTAGGCTTTATAAGCATTCAGCCTACATAAAAGTCAGGTCTATATTTCAGCATGTCAGAAAATCCATTTTACAATATGAGATATTAACCTGTTTAATTAATGCATGCAGTTAAGGAGAATGTGGTGAATCTTGTTTAACAACTGTCGCATTATTGCCAAGATTTACCTCCACTTAAATGCTGTCTGTGGGTTTTAGAAAAGTGTTCAAGAGCAGTCATGTGGAAATCACCATAGAACTAAAGTAAACACACAAAATAATAGTCTTTGTACAATCATTTTACATATTACATAGTTACATAGTTAACGTACAGTTAGCTCTACAACCTATTACTTTATTTGGTGTAGCCATATCTTTACTTTTAAAAGTCTTAACTGCAGGGCAGCAATCTTGTCTGGTATATTATTATATACTAATACTGTTATATGACGCAGTTCTTTCACAGGCGCTTGTGGTTGCCTTTCTGTACACAATTCCACAAGGGGGCAGTAGGTCTCTAGGTTTCGAAAGGGGGCCATAAACAGGCTTCAATGAAAACTCTTGATAAACGATTGCTGATATTATAACTGGTATTATAACATACTACTAATCATCATTGTCACACTCACTTGGGTTATGACAAGTGTACATATTTTAGAGTAATCATGGCAAACCCAGCAACTACATGAATATTCACTCTTAATAATGCCAGACATTTATGATACGTAAATGATTTGAAAAGATTATATTACTACCTTAATACATTATAAAGAGTACATTTATAATAAAATGAAATTGTTAAACCTGAATGTACAGTACTGTAGCCTATGTGAAATATATTTCTAGAGGGTAGATGGATTAAATCGCAGGTTTATTGATGAAAGCTTATCAAGATATCTTTGAAACTAAGTAAGCCTGAACCTGACAAATTCTGGCTTCCAAGGTAAAAGGAAAACCAGGTTGCTACTGTATTTGCTGTTTGTGGTGCAGTGGGAAGTACCCTTCCTGTGTCACCTTTGGATGAGATGATTTGACAGCTACTTGGTTATGAAGGATCTCCTGGCATTGTTTGGTGGTAATCCTTGTGTCCTGGCTAAAACTGCTCTGGGCTTCCATAATCTGGCATCCAGAAAGCTCTCTCTTACTTCATTTGATGAAGCATTTTTTTTGGTTTGGCAGATACAGGAAGCAGTTAACATGGCTCCAACCCTCCTTGATTGCGCTCTTTGATTGAATGGCTGTTTTTATAGAAGGATAATACTGATTACAGTAGGGTCTCAAGGGATAATGAAAGCCCCTTCTGATGAGTGACTAATTTCCGCAACCTGCTGTGTTTCAAACAGACACCAGGACCTCCTTCATCTTTAAATAGGAGTCCTCTCTCAGTTCTGCTTTCTCATGTACATTTTTATCAGGTTCCCAACTCAGCCCTCATTTGCCTTAGGTTGTTATGGCAGAGACACTGTTCCCTGGAAAAATTTGGACAGGAACAGAGGCCAAGCCTCTAAAAATATTCCACAAGCATTCCAGGAAATTGTACAGTACATTCGGAAAACCTTCTACCACACAGAGAGTATTCCTGTCTACAAGAGAAATTAACGTATTTTATTGTGATTTTACACTAATTTTTCTGTGGGGGTGTTTATAGTTGATGGCCCTTCCTATCAAGGAAGTTTTAATGTATAAAGTAACAATTCAGTAACAATGCATTCTTTATTGATTGAATTAGGTATGTCATCCCTGTGTAGCACTGTGGCAAAACAGAAACTAACATGTAATCAAACAGCTTCCAAAAGATCCCTCTTAAAAGATTAAAAGATTTATTTTATTAAAGCAAATATTTATATTATATTCATATAATTAACAATTTATATTTCTAGGTAACCTTTCAGAAAATGCAATTTCAGAACTGTTATTTTTTGACTCAGTGAAATAAATGCAATTTTCACTTTCAAAATAGCCTTTTGATTTTGGTGCTCTATACCATATCCTCCCCTCATATTTGTAAAAGAAAACTTTAGTAGCGTGATAGACACTTATCTAATTATGTGGAGAAACTGTTAAAAAAACAACACTGATTCAATTCTGCAGTCATTATTAGTGTCACCTACTAACTAGCTACATTTCCAAAAGCTAAAGTGACAGAATGTGCTCTGTGTAGAAGAACAGATTAAACTTCCTGGCTGTCAGTTCGGGGTTGCTCAGGGCTAAACGGATGAAACAAACTTCAGATCTGTTCGAATGCTCTTTCCCAGCCATTGCTGGTTATCTCCATTATTGATGAGTGAAATGGTGCTTTCACACATATATATCAAATTCAAGTGAAAAGTGAAAAGTGAAAAGTGTCTTCTACAGAAGATAAAAATAAAAAATAATTGTTAAATGATTTCACTTTGTGACACGAATTCCCAAATTAGACTGGCTGATGGGCTGTGACAACCACCTGCAGTAAACTATTAAGCAGTAAACAAATCAAGCTACTGTATATCAGCCTTCACAGAATTGTAGCATAAGTACAATATACAGAATGTTCATTACAAGTAATAACTATCTGCTATGTACTCCACCAGAATGCAGCCAATACCTGTTCAATCCATTTTCATGCTCAGAGGCTTATTTACTCCCAAGGAATTTAATTAGACCACATTACCTCACAAGCCTGTCTGCTTTGAGAAAGGAGCCAGTAATTGTTTTAGGTTAGACAGGAAGCACTACCCGGATGGCCGTTGTCTTGGAGTCTGCCCTATCAGAGAGTCAACAACCCATCCAGACCCTGGCTGACTGGGAAAGGGAATGTGGACAATTCACTTGTGATACTAATTCTGTTCTAGTAGGTAACCGCCACAAAAGAAAAAAAAAACATCGGTTCAGAAAAGATCTGCTGTATACTGAGGATGGAGAATAACACAACTTGTTTGCAGTGGAACAATCTTCTCACTCTGTTTCCAAAACTAGCAAAACATGAAACCCAAACAATCTGGCAACCTCAAGAAAATGGCAAGCAGTTATTGTTTTGGTGGGGCAGCATATTCTGATGTCACTTTAAGTACTGCCAGTTTAACAAATTTTGAAGTTTGGAAAAATAAAAAGTTTAAGCCCTTTAAATTATGTTATGAATAACCCTATTCTTAAAATATAAGATAAAAGGCTTATTTAAGCATTTAAGGATATAAATATGCATAAATAAGCATAAGGCTTATTTATGCATATTTACATTTATCTAACATACAACAACTGGTCTTGGAAGGGATGTCACACATTGCAGTTTTGTTCCTTTGAGATTATAACCAGTCACAGTGTCCTTCCATTGAAACTGTGATGAACCTGGCTTGCTAAAAGGGAAAGCTTGCAGCCATGCACCATGACCTAATTTCTATTCCACTGAACTCATAGGAAAAATAAAAATGAGATCTGAGCTGGCTATTGGTATGCTCTTAGTACATTTGTCTTTTGTTTTCTGACTGCACCATTTGAGCAAAGACCTTTTGCTTTCAGTTCGGGCTATCCCACAAATGTCACATAGCCAAAACAGGAAGTCCAGCTCTGATTACACCACTATAAGAAAGTGCCAATCGTTATCTTGCCCCTCATTTACCGTTTGATTTTCGAATTTCTAGTGTTAAAAATCTATGTTATTAAATCAATCGCCCATATGATTCCAAACGTTACAGACTACTGTAAATGTTTACTTACTTTTATTGTCCCAGATGGGAATGCCAGGTAAAGGACATAACACAGTACACAACACATTGAATAGAACAGGAACCTGTTAACAAATAAGAGAGATACAAGTATGATGAGAAAAATACAAATACACAATCAATTGTCCAAGCAGCTTAATCGCAGGGATAAAGGATAACTTAGTACTGTTGCACTTGAATCTGGGTAGTCTAAATCGATGCCCAGATGGAAGGAGGTCAAATTCACTGTATGAGGGTTTGTCATGACAGTCGGTGATATATCCACACTATAGGAAGTCTGAAAGCTCTAGCTATTGTGCACCAATAGTTTTGCTGGATACGTTCACAGTCCTGCTCAGTCTGTTTTTATTGCGTGTATTAAGGTTCCCAAACCAGGCTACTGTAGTGAATGTTAGGACAGATTCAATAAACGTTATATAGAATAAAGTCATTGTTGTCATACATACATCAAAAAAGGGGAGTTTTTTTTAGGCAGAGCCCAGCAAATTAGGTAGTGCAGACGCATTAGGTATACTTAGCACACTATGGAAGTGTCACCCAAACATTATTAAATAAATCACTATTTTTAATTTTTTACATAGCTTGTCAACATTATTGTTAGAGCAAAGATACATCACAGCTGACAGGCATTTCTCACAGTTTATATAATAGCTCAGGCAATAATAAAGTAATTTGCTTTCATATAGAAACAATGTGCAGACAAACAGCTCTCATCTTTGCCTCTCATCTTTAGCAGTGAGAACTATGAAAGTGTATTTTAAAGACTGACCTCCTGTAACATGTACACCCAACTCCAATAAGTGTTTTAAATTACCACAAAATGGCTTCGCTGGAGGATCACAGACTGCCTGTTCGTGGCCCCTGTTCTAAAGCATCTAGCAAAGCTCTTGAACCAGAAGAAAAAGAATACTAGGCATCATTTGCAATTTGACTTATTTCAGCTGTCTTTTGACATTCCAGCTCTCAACAGTATTCCGTGACTGACAAATAAACTGTTGTATAGGGAATTATATTTTGGACTCACCAACTAAATGCGTGTAGTTTTGAAACCTTTATTTTACGTGCTGTTCTTATAGTTGTGTTTTTGTTGTATTCCGGTTGAGCAACTATAAAGCACAGAAGTTCATTTCTTGTGGTTTTTGGTAAAAAAAAAAAAGTACTGTTCAAATGTGGAAAAAAAGTTCAACTTCAGCATTTACCTGTGTGGTGGTATTCTCTTACCACTTATTCCATGACTCCCTGATGGTAGTATAATAACACATATACTATTCTATGTACTGTATATGTATGTCAAATATCCCCAGCAGAAATTGCTTCGTAAATGACAGCTGCAGGCTTAGTGAGGAAATGGCAGGGGATGCATGTTAGTGCAGCAACCCAAGGCTTTGCCAGTGGAAAAGAGGCATTGTGAAACAGAATTTCCTTCCTCCACAATCCCTGAGAGAGAGCACTATCAAGTGTTTTCAGAAGTATAATGTTTGCTGGGAAAGTGAATTAGGATGAAACATATCCAAAATAAGCATAAAGGTAGAGAAAGGTGTTTGTTATCGTGAGACATGCAATTGGTAATAAGGCTATAAAGCTAATTAGTGAAGTGTTCTGAGAACATGTGCCAATGCAATGTTAGTTTTAAGACCTGAAAAATAAAATTTCCAGACATATAATTATGAATACAGTTACTAATCCACAGACTGGAATTGTAAACTCCGGTCTGGCTGGAAGTGTTTAATGGAAATGTGCTCATTAGTCACGGGGGCTAATGAACTGATAACGGATTTATGGGAATTCTTTTGTTGGGTGTGGAGAGAACCCTGAGCCCAGCAAAACATCCTCACCTCGAGTGTGACCACTTCACAGACGCAGTGTCGGCCCGGCCATCTGAGGGCAAACGCGTGTGAGAGGACCCATTAATCACGAGGGCAAGACAGGAAGACCGGCTTTACCAGAGAGACTCTGGCTGAGCTGAAAGACTCCATGCGGCTTTCACAAACAGGTGCCGGAGGAGATAAGGGCGAGAGAGACATTAGAACTTTTCACAAAACGATCCTGTCTCCAAAAATTTTCCAGCTTTTCCCCTCAACGTGGAGACAAAAGGTCTGCTTATATTTGAAATTATTATCATCACTATCATAAAAAATGACAACGCCAACGGAAATAATATTAACTACTGTTTTTCTTCTGTTGGCATTTTCTCCCTCCTTTGCATCAACTGTTAAGCTTAGCCAGTAGTACATTTGACATTTATTTGACAGAAATTGTTCCTATCCCTTGAATCAGTGTTGATTATATCAGTCCTGTGGGAATGCAACAAAAACAGAAAGAAAGATACTTCTTGGTTTGCTGCTTCAATAGATCATTTTCTGCTGATACAAGTGGTGATGCAGGTGTGCTGGCAGGGGTCATAAGGTTCTGCTTTACTTACAGGGGATCACTAACACTGTAAATATGTTGGGACAAATGATCAGTGACCTTTCATCCTACTAGCATGTTTTTAAAAAAACCTGATGCAATAAGTTAAACCACATATAACTTTCAGCATAACTATCAATCTCCCATGCCATGAGCACTTTCAAACTTTTAAGAGCCTTTTAAAACATATATGCAAATATCATATACAGTCAACCACAAAAGAGCAGGCTTAAATCAACACAAACAGATACATTTGCCATTTTTAGCTTGGACTCCTGTTCTTCTTTTTGACGCCTCCACTTAGTCTAGTTTTAACTGAGCCCTCCACTTTCTCTATCTGAGAATCTGGCTTTCTGCAATGATGCATTAGAAATGAAATTTAGCACATCCTTTCTACACTGCATGGCTGTGTTTCATGTGCCACACATTTGATGTGAAAACTGAAACAGCTGCACTGATGCAGCTGCAGTCATGCAACAAATTAACATATTCACACAAATACTTGAACTATTTTTTTCAAAACTCAGCTGATATGTAAAAACTTTTTTTCACAAGCAGTGTTATAAATAGCCTTGTAACGGCTCCTTTGTTAAAATGGATAGGAGAAAGCCGGGATTTGGATGCTGCTCATTCATGGGAACCCCCAGTCAAACTTGTGATGAAGAGCCTTGAGGTTTTGCGGTGTTTCGCCCACCAGTGGCCAGCCTGTCCTATCAGGTTGGGCCATCTGGACAGAGTCGTCCTATCAGAGCTCAGCAGGATGGCGATGCGCAACAGGCAGGAAGTCGGAACAGCAAACAGCAGTGCCCCCTGCTAGTTCGGTCTTCGCTCACTTCCTGTTTATCCTGGTTCATCCAGTCAATTCCCTGGAAAACAGTGGATAGAAATAATGTCCTGGATCTCTCCTCTGCAGCTGAACATTTCAGCGTCTCCCTGCTTCTTAATCCTTTCCCACATCTAGGTTAAACCCCAAGTAGCTAGAAGCGGGAAGGCTAAGGAATAACATATATATATATAATCTCATAGTTTCTAAATCCCGTTATAGAACTGATTCAACGATTAGAAAAAAATGTTGGGGTGGGTCCAGTTGTATGTCTGACATGGGCAGGGACTGGAACATTGTTGATATGTACCTGACTCTTACAGTTTGTTTTGAATAATTTTAATGTAACCCAACCACAGCTTTTAGTATTTCTGTGGCAAAAGAAGAACTAGTAGGGATATTGATATCATGTTCAGAATCCTCTTTAAGTACGTCAGTAGGCCACTGTCTCTTTTTGCCTATTAACTGAAGGTGTTACCCTAAAAGGAACATTAATTCCTAGTTCAGAAATGCTGAACAACTGAAAAGCATCGCTGACTCGGTTGTTGTAGACGAAATCTGAAATCAAGTCAATATACTTGCTCTCAGTGCCAAAAGAAAGGGGAAGGAAGGACAACAAGTGTTGAATCATTTACTTTGAGTCAGGTAGTTCTGTTTCCAGGGCGATACAGACAAGCTGTGTCAGCAACAACCGTTGTGGACAGATTTGTTTGGTCAATTCTGCAATAGGCCTTTCGGCTCTCCATTACCATGCAATCTCAGCTGTCTCTTCTAACGGAATTGCTCAATCTGTTTTTAATTCACCCATATTTTTATTCATTTTCTGTTTACATATTATGCATCAGGTCAATTATCGGGATAATTGTAAGGGGGGAAAGCTTGTGGAATATAATTATACAATGATACCTGTTACAGACATATTCACAGATTTGTCCTGCTGGAATTGTACACGTTGTTTAAAGTTTGGCTCCAGCATGGAACCGACATGGTAATTGAGATTGTTCGGAAATCATAACTAAAGGCATCTGCAGGTAATAGTAAACTCTTTCATTCCTGTACTGACAGGGTTTATAACTGGTCAATCACAAAAATGGTCAAGAAAATCTCCTTTGCGTTGAAAACGGACACTTCCGTTACTCACTTACTCAAAATTACTCAAAAGTCTTGTTGCCAAGTAACACACAATGCACACGGAAACAACTATAAAAGGGTAGGAACTGCTCGATTAAAAATCTTTTAAAATTGTTAACAAGTCACAGGTGTTCAATGAGTGAGAGCATATACAATAGGTTAAGGCATTTTGAAACAATAGCATTTGCTCTCTAAGTTGAAGTAATTAATGAAGAATATTGTTTTCTCACTCATTTATTATTACTGCCATTTTTATACAGACTCTGTAGAGACTGACAAACACCAGGTCTCCATTTGGGCTTAAACTTGGACACAGAATTGGCATTATTCACATGTACTGAGCCTAAGAAGAAATGTATAACATAACAATGCAAAGAATGAGGGAAATGACAGTGGTCTTTTTTGTGGCAGGTGCTTTGACAGTTTCATTCATTATTCTGATCAACATTTGTCATCTGCAGGGTTGATCACAACTGATCACCAGGGGGTTTGCTGTGGAAGTCACAGGATAGTAGTGTGTGTGGCCAAGTCTGGAAGCTGTAGGTCTGCCATGCATTCTTTACACCAGGTTGTAGATATTGTTTTGTGGGTTTCTGACCTATTCTCCTCATGGAGCTTGCTCAAGCATGTGTCTGTTTGCTGGCCTCTGAGTCCTAGATACTGCATATCATACCAGCTGGGAAGTCTGGGAAGTCTGGCATTATTGTAACATTCTCGTCACACAACAAAGCTATTGATTACACAAGCAGCATGAGGCCGTGCACGATCCTGCTGGAATGTTATCACTTCAAGATGAGCTTGCAGGAAGAGCAGCAAGAGAAGTCTGGGCAGCTTAGAAATGGCTGAAACCCAGAAGGCAAGTGGCAGTGCTCAGCTTCAGCCCATATGCCAACTTACCAACGGCACAAAGGCATTGTTCTTTTCAATACTGGTTCCTTTCTGTCTTCTTATTTCTTAACTTACTTCATGTCCTTCATGTCCAATAGGTTAAGTTGTCTTATCAGCTCCCTCACCCCCGAGGTTATTATCTAACAGTCATCTGAGTCCATCACAAGTGATCAGCTAATCACGATGACACCAAAAACATATAAAATATACCCCAAATCTGTACCTCATTTTTATTTAAAAAAACACATGCATCGAGTGATAATTTTCTTTTATAGTTTAGTATTTATAGTCAATCATGTTCATCATATTTTTCGATAATAAAATAAATAGAAACATATACAAGCAAATAAGTTCGAGCAAATACTGTACGCAGACAAACTGTTGTTGATATTACCACCACGCAGACCAGTTCCATAAGCAGAGATTTGTAACTTGCTTTTGTGAGGGACTGATAAAGGAACTCCTGTAAATAATAACTACACTAAACCTCTAGCTCACTGTGACAGATGGAGGAAATGAAATCTCCCTAGCAGAAGAAAAAGGGCAAGTGACCAAAAGTGACACTGACATCCTCCTCTCATTCACTCAGATTTAAATCATAGTAGCACCTGTCTGTGCAAAATGAATTTGAGTGAATGGCACCAGGTCATGTTTTTATGTGCCAGTTAGCCAAAGTGATGTCTCTCTGATAAAGTGATGTCTTTCCAGCATCCAAATCTTTGAGGGAGCCCTGGTCCCTGCTCAGTATATCTCCTTCACAGAGCTCTGGGAGTTACAGTATCTCAGAGCCCAGTGTCTCTGCAGGCCCCTGGCCTCCTTAGAATCAGGCAGCAGAGCAGCCCTGGCAGCAGATAAGAGGAACGCTTTTAACAGCTGCAGCAGGGTGGGGTTAAGAATAACAAGTGCAGAGGGGGTTAACCCATTGTTCGTGTGCATTCTCCTGAGGGGAGAGTTCAAGCACACGCAGAGCCTCGTCTGCCTGCTTTAGCTAAATTTAGTTTACCATCTGGCCACCCTGTTTGTCCCATGGGTGAGTCTACCCTCAGAGAGCTGACGTTGAAATGCCTAGTTGGATGGATGGGGCCAGGAGACACAGTGTTTTGTTGTGCAAAACGCTCTCCACAGTATTTTAAATACGGCCTCAACATCCTTTCTGTTAACTAGGGTATTAAACCTTAAAAAATGTTAAATTCACTTGTGCAACCCCCCCTTTACTATCAGAGCGATTACTAAATACTCATGAGGGAATTCTCGCAACGTAAAGGCAGTGAAAACATAGAAAAATATTGTTCCCAATATGTCTTTTCTTTTAAAAGTCAGTTTAAACTAATTATTAGACAACATAAAAGTTGTGGCCTAATAGTTGTTGAACTCTTCCTGAATCATGACTGGGGTGCAGCTGAGAAGTGATTTTTCTTTTTCTTTTAAATACGCCTTATTGCCTCCATAAGGGGAGAAGCATTTTAAACAATAATTGAATTGAACACCTGATGAAAATACGGGATTCAGATGCAGCCTCGTGTAAAACTGCAATTGCACACAGATGTTTAAGCCACCTCAAGGAGCAAAAACACTAGTCCTTGTATTGCAGAATATCACCTTATTGACTCTGAATATTGGCTCTGAAAGAGCTTAATTTCAGCACACTCCTTCTGTGCTGTTCCCCATTTGAAAGCCCCCACAGTTATTTTGCAATTCTTTACTTTTAATGGGTTTAATTGCTGCCTTCGTCTACTCAGAACTCAGCGAGTCCCTTAACCTATGAACTTAACTACTTCTGCTCAGGAAGCACCCAGCAGGTGAACTTCGTTACATCTGAGAATGTACAGATTTTGTTAGAAAGGTTTACTCTTCATTTTCAAGAAGAATAAGGCAATGGAACAAGTGATCTTAAGATTACGAGCATCGTCTTTCCATTTCAATACAAGCCAACCATCCAGTGATAATCAGCTTCTTCAGTGAGAATCTCTGTATCTAGGTTTCAGGGGAAAGGAGAATGAAAAATATTTTGTCCCACACTCTCTGACACACACAGACGTATATACTGTATGTTTTTTTTTTGTACATTGTGAAATAGACAATTAAAGAGTTTGCAGGTCTTGAGAGACAGAAAAATGTTATAATAAGTAGATTAAAAAGTGCTCGCGAGGAGGGGGTATCACCGTTTAGTGATGCGGTGCCTTTCACGACTTGACCCTCTTGGTAAAATGTGATTTTACGCCCCTTTAAGCCAAACCGTCTAGCTAAAAACAAGCTCTTTCCGCAGTGAAATAAAAAACCCTCACGACTCCGCAGACTCTCAACTGGGCAGCCCCGGGCTGTTTGCATTACGCTTTTTCACATCCCCAAATGAGCTGCCCCTGTCTCTTTAAAACACGTTTCCTTCGATTGTGAAGGAGTCGTGAGCAGGAAAGAGGAAACGAAACCAGAAACCAAGGGGCAGAGCTATGTAAAAATACCTACGGTACAGAGAGCTGCCGTACAAAAGCCGTCCCCGCGACTAACCGCAGATTAAGGGAGACGGTAAGGGATGACATAGAGGGAATAAGAAATATTTTTAAGCAGCCATTGATATTCACTGCTATCTTCACTGTTAATGCTGAAGAATACTTGAGCCGTAAGCACAAGAACAACAGTATAGCAAATGGGATGTTATGATCTCCAGGAAATAATAATAATAATAATAATTACTAATATCGAAAATTGTAAATTATGTTTAAGGATCCCGTCTGCGGTCTTACATGTATGTTTTAATATATAAATTGTAGGAAGGAACTGTACAGCTCAAGTAAACGCGATTTCCACGGTCTTTGCCTTTGGTGCTGTTTTTTTTTTTAGAAAATAGAATAAGATGAACAGGTGCAGTTCTTGCCGAAAAATCATATTGTCATAAGAAATATGCGAGAGGAGTCGGAAGTGGGGATATAAAGCATACGTGCCGCCGGATTAAGGAGCAGGAGCCTCTATAAAAGCCGAAGTTCCCGACGCAGTAGTAAAAGGTGTTTGATGCCATCGTCATTGCCCGCAAGGAACATCTTGGAATGTCATCTGCTATTGAAAGGAAAAGCTTGGAGGCGTCAGAGTAAGTGCAATGGTGATGCCTTTGAAACTAATGACTTGCAGTGTTTCTTTTCACGCATGTGCACTTTTTGTTTTTAAGGAAAGAATTTACCCCAAAACAACATCCAAACTATCTGTCACTTTCATACCTGTGACCACCAGGGTCTTAGAGCTTTTTTTTTCCCATTAATCCGAAATAATTTAAGACTGAACTTTATATATCTAACAAAGACAGAGGCCATATTGAGTAAAATCTCTTGTGATCTTAAACATGCAACTCTAGATCTAAAAAGTAATTAGAATTTAGAAGCAATGTCACTTAAGATTAGTTTCACTTGTGGGATTGAGTCAGAGGCAAATAAAGCTTGATGTTTAAGTCTTCTTGGCAGTAATGAAATGACTGTGGCGATAGTTTCTTTTACAGTAGGCCTTGCATTCTGTGAACTGTTTGCTTTCGTAAGCCGAGTTTCAGAACCAGGCGCCAGATGTAATTAAACTATCACATTTTCAACAGGTATATGAATTGTAAATAGCCTTTTAAGAAAGGGGCAATGCAAAACAGCATAATGACGTAGATTAAAATGCACTGACAATTGGTTTGTGTAAAGAAATTACAAGAGCAGTGTTTCGATAATGTATACTAGGTGGTTTAAAAAAAAGACTATTGAGGTTTTCTGTTCTATTTGAGATGTAGATTTTCACTAGCTCTCTTATCACTACTGCGATCCCAGTGTCAGAAGACATTAATGTAATAATCACTACTAGCACTAGCTCATTCTTTAGTTAAGTACTCAGAATAGGATAATGCATATTAAGTGACAATACTCATTCAATCCTTACTAACAAAAGATGTGTAGAACCCATGCCCTTTGAGTTGATAGACAGCAATCTGTAAGTGTGCAAATTCAGGTAGTAAAGTTTGGGTTACTCCACATTTTTATGCATTAATTGTATTTTGTTTTGACTATATGATAACTTTTGATAAGTTTCTTTTAATAGATTCTAGGTAACACACCAATACAGAGATGTGCTGTACTGGGGAAATCTAAACCATGGAACGCCAAATATATACCTCAGATAAAAAAGAATGTTACTTTTGCACTTTTATTGTATATCATATACACAATACATTAGGTATATATTAAGTAAATAACTGTAGCTATTTTTTCTATTATTTAAACAAAGAAATGTCATAACCTAATAAATATACAGTACATCCTTGCTGCTTTTAAACAGATGATGCAGGAGCAAAATACATTTTAAGAAAAATGTGTGTGAAATGAGGGTCAGTTGTATTCCCCACTCACCTCTTATTTTTACACAAAACCTTGTTTTTCCTTCTCCCTGTGCCCTGTGACAGATATATGGGCATACACTGCGCATATAGTGTTTTTTTATTTCGTGGGAAGCTGCTCCCTCTGTTGGGGAATGATGGTAATGCATAATCTACAGCAAATGTCACCAGAAAGGTCACCAGTGAGAGAGATGTGAGGAAATTATACTATTATAGAGTGCCTAGTAAAAATCAGTGTGAATATGATGAACACATGCTAGCTCCACAAAGGCAGGCAAGGTATTGAAGTCAGGATCATGGATGCATCATCTGATTGGATCTGTAAAGTTCACAACAATGCCTGTATGCCATCATCTAACCTCAAATCGGCCTGCTTGCCAGACCTCTGGGTGACGACATTTTTTGACATGAAGAAAACTTCACAACACTTCAACATTCTGATACTCATAATGTTTAAAAATGCTTAGTTTCTAAAAGTCACTTCTTCAAGTGCAGTCAAAATTGTTTCAGTGTATATGTAGACTGTATATGTAGTTGCTAGCAGCCAAATCCTAGCAGCCAGTCTAGCGTACCTGATTTTCAGATTTCTGTTTCCAGGATTATTTTACAAAGAGTACTGATTACATGTACAAATTAAAGATTATTTTTTGAAACTATAGCACAATTACAATACCCCTTACACCCGTACTCATTTCAATAGTGGTGTGTTTTTGCGGCTGTGCAGATTCTTGGACTGAAGATCCACCTTTTTGTCATTATATTTGCACATTTCTTTTGGCTTCTCAGCTAGCTTCCTCTGTTTGACAGCTAATTGAAAAAAAGTGTCCAAACTGGGAAGCAAACACAACCAAAACCTCCAGACGGAGGCACAAGAAACCACCTAGATGAATTGTTACCCAGGTGGTTTCTAAAAGTTTTTTTCCGGCAGTGCAGTTGCTGCGTCTGTTTGCCCCCTGTTCTTGGCGATGTGTGTGGCAATCGGTTGCTGGCTCTCTTGCTCACGAACGGACCCTGCTCCCTCCTCAGAGAGCCAGTGGATGAGGTCCTGCAGATGCCCCCCTCCCTCCTGACGTGCGGGGGGTGCCAGCAGAGCATCGGAGACCGCTTCTTCCTGAAGGCCATCGAGCAGTACTGGCACGAGGACTGTCTGAGCTGCGACCTGTGTGGCTGCAGGCTGGGGGAGGTGGGCCGCAGGCTGTACTACAAGCTGGGCCGGAAACTGTGCCGGAGAGATTATCTCAGGTAGGGCTGGGTCTGTGTGTTTCATACACTTTCCTATACTACTAATGCCACAGGGGACACAGGGGAAATAATGTAGGTGTAAAAACGGGAAGCACAACTTTACACAAAGGACTGATACAAACTGTTCGGCCACACAGTTTAACACAGATTTCCTAGGATCCTTCAAGAAAGAGCGGGAGGTGATCCTTGGGTCAGTGAGATATCCTCTTTTCCCTCCCTCACTTTTTAAAAAGTGTCCTCACATTCTTATTGCGCCCGATTTCTAACCGATGCCGTAAGCTGTCTTGACACCCTGTAGCGAGAGGTTCTCAGTTGTGCGGTCGAGCGGCAGAGGGGGCTAACAGGGTGGTGTCCATTTCCTCAGGCTGTTTGGCCAAGACGGGCTCTGCGCGTCCTGTGACAAGCGGATCCGGGCCTTCGAGATGACCATGCGCGTGAGGGACAAGGTCTACCACCTCGAATGCTTCAAGTGCGCGGCCTGTCAGAAACACTTCTGCGTGGGCGACCGCTACCTGCTCATCAACTCGGACATTGTGTGTGAACAGGACATCTTCGAGTGGACTAAACTCAACAACATGGTGTAGGAAAGGGTCCTGTCTGTATCTGTCCTAGACAGCCAGCTGTCAGTCACATTCAGTTTGCAGAAAACCATAGAAGATTATCTTTGAGTTTTGATGGGTGCCTAAAATAGAATCTTTTTTATATGCTACCCTACGCTCATGGAGCGTAATACCTGCAGTGACGCTTATTAGTCAATGAATCATTAAAGTTGGCATCTAAAACTGCAACTCTGAATTTGGAAACAGACATGTTTTTAAAAAAAATCATAATTCCACACAAAAAAGGTAGAAGGAAAGGTCATTAGATGAACACTGTGTTTTTGCGTAATTTATCGTAGCATTTTATGTTGTATTGACTTTTTTTTATTATGGATATAAAACAGAAGTTTTAGTAAATAGGCTGGATCACTGCAGCATTTTGGTTATTATCTACTCCATCCTGGATGATGACGGAGACCATGATTTTTTTCTTCCTCTTTTTGAAATACTGACTTTTATTTGCTTTATCCTCTTGCTGTGTGAATGTCTGCCGAGGAAGAACAGCGCCCCCTGTGTACTGGAGGGTCAGTGACACAAGGTTCTCTTGGATGAGGAAACAGAGCAGACCTAACTTCCAGGGTTGTCTCTGAGTGTCACAGCTGTTCAGACATTGAATGTTTTGGTTTAAAAAATGTGATTATAGAGACTTGAGATTTTAAGGGATATTCTTTTATTAAAAAACAAAAAGATTCTTGTCAATTGGGACTTTTTTTAACCCTGTGGAGCACTTATTTTTCTCTAAATAGTTTATTTTTTGTTCTAAACTTACAGATGACTAAGAATATGTGCATTTAGTTCTTGGGGGTCACAGTCATACATCATTTGATTATTATGCTGTTTGAAAACAAAATGCAGGATTTTTAAAGGATATTTTATTCCTGCCTGTTTTCGGGGCATTTTTCGTAGTACGACTAACTTCTATGCATATTATTTTTTGAGCAACATGACCAAACAAACGTTAGCACGTTTTAAACACTGTAGGCTAACTTCCGTGTTCCATCTTTACAACATATAAATTGCTAGTTACTGCTTCACTACCACGATCTACCACTTGAGGGCACCAGAGGGCTGCATAACAAGCCGTCTTATTAAAACCCTAGCGACGTGCACATCATTCAAAAGAGTAAGGGCTACTCAGATCATATTTTTAATGAAATACTATTAGGAAAGAAAAAAAATTGGAGGTAAAATAGCCACAATGGACACTGCTTTTCCTTAGGTTTTCCATGTTTCTTAACAAACATAGGGTTTTGGAAACGCGATAAACAAGAACCATCATAAACTAAGTAAGCGAACCAAGACAAACTCAAACTGTGGCCTGGATATCATATTTAGGGGGTATTGCTTTGGATTTAAACATGTTTGACAGTTATTTTCATGTGTTACTTGTTACACTTGTGTTACTTGAGTCATCTTCCAGACCCTTTAAATATCTGCAGACAATGTCTCCTGTGATTTAAGATTTTTTCTTCTGTGTAATTTTTCTACATGCCCAAGTTCAGTTTTGTATGTCTTATAATGGCACACATCCATGTCTCAATTCAAGCGCACTACAGTCTTGTTTGAAGCATTTTTTAACTTCATGTCATTGACAGATGTATTGGATAAGAGTCGGATACGAAGCTGTCCGTGTTGTATAGCTCAATAAGAATGTAAAATGCTAATTATTAATATATTAAAAGTAGTGATGAGATGAGGCTGTTCAGTCCATTACCTAATTTGGTAAGTAGCAGCTTATTGAAATACTAAAAGAAAATATACAGGTTTAGTAATTGTTTTGGACACATAGGCTATGATACCAAACAAAAGAAAAAGAAATCTAGTGTCTATTGCTGTCTGTTACCTTAAAACAACAAGGTCTGGAGAGATAAATGGTTACAGGAAGAAGACTTATGAAAAGGCTATGGAGGGAAAAAAAGACCAAAGGTCAATTGCTACATATGAGTCAAGATGTTAAAATGCACATTTATACAGTAGGCTACTTCCTTAACATATGGATAAGGGAACAGAAACAGGTGACCAGACAGGTTTTGGCAGAATGGTGTTTTGGACACATGGATTGACTTAGTTTTTTTGCATAAATACATCAACCGACAGACTTTGTTGATGCTGCTGTTTCTTTTAGACTAAAAGATGGGCGCCTCTGAAACGTGTACATGTCCACCCTTCCTCAACAAAAGCCCTTCTTGTGTACTTTCTTGTGGGCACTAGCTGTTGTAAATTAGGACCAAGGAAGAGCTCTTTCTAAAATCAGATGGGAGTTACACCAGTCCAATTCAAAACATGCTTACATAGCCAGGGATATGGGTCTGCTATTTTCCAGGCAAAAGTAGTCTCTGAATCATGTTTCCTAGTTGATCCCTTAAATTCCCCAGAACAAATCCCGTTGCAGTCATTGAGATCAACCAGATTGCTCTTTTTTCCAGAGCACATTCTAAGGTGTTAGATTTGCTCTGAAAGGGTATGTGATGTGAAAACGGCACAGCATCACAGTGGTTAGCTTTTCTGCTTTGCAGTGCTGGAGCCCTGGTTTAAATTCTCAACCTGGGGTGTTCTCTGCTTGGAGCTTGTATGCTCCTCGTATTAGCATGGGTTTTCTTCAGAGGCTGGGGTTTCCTCCTGTAGTCCAGAGACATGCTGGTGGGCTAACTGGCTTCTGGGAAAGCTGGCCCTGGTGTGAGTGTTTTTGCCCTGTGACGGACTGGCCTCCCGTACAGAGTGTACCCCCTTGTGCCTGTTGCTTGCCGAGATAGACACTAACTCCCCTGTACCCTGAATCTGAGGCAACAGTTAGAAAATGGATGGATGGGTATTTGATGTTTCAGCAAAGGGTCTTGTCTGCAAGACCAGCACATTTGAGAACGGGCAGAATGAACGGCAAGGCTGGAAAGGCAAAAGAGCTTCAAGATGGAGGGCTTTCCCTGTCTCAGCTGGCCGCGGTCCTCGCGCTGGTGGGGCTTGATCGGGGAGCACAGGCCACGGCGGCCAGCACTACTCCACCCCGAGCGAGAGGGAGAGCCATCCTCACACTGCTGGAGGACGGAGGAAGCACTTAAACAGCACAGGCAGAAGCAGAGCTTGTTGTTGGGTTTCTGTTGCATGGATTTAATTTGTATTGACAAGGAAGGACCAATTGCTCCTCATCTTCTATCCCACTGCGGCTTTAATGAAAATGAGAAAAAGTGACACAGCCACCCACTTGCACGCCAAGGCACACACGCACACACATACATGTCTTTTAAAGAGTCCAGCAAGATGACAGCAGTCTTTAATGTGGGCTGTTTTATTAACAGATCCGTGCTCTGATGGATTCCTGATTCATCTTCACTTCAACCGCTTTTGAACTCCTGCTAGCGTTCCCTTTGCCCCCCTCCATCTGCCTGCCTCCCCATCACCCCTCTCTGGCACCAGCGGGATTACAACAGCAGGGTGAGACAACGGCATGCTGGGTAGGATAGTGGCAGAGGACTGGCGTCACGATGACAGGCAAAGCCAGGCACTGTGAAAACCAGGCTCTTACCTGTGAGGAATTCAAGTGAAAAACATCTAGAGAGCAGAAGAAGGACCTGCTTTTACTTAGTAGTACAATTACCAAGCTATTTAGCTGATATTACTGTTTTTTATGTAGATCACAGTATGTTAAGAGAGGGAACATACGTGTAAATATATATATATTTCTAAATTAGCTACATATCGTTTTGCTAGTCCAATAATGCAGCCCACATGTTTTTAAACAGCTCTCCCTGCACCACTGCCAGAAGACGTGGGTGGTTTGTGAGAGTGCCTTCCAGTTGGCCTCTTTCTCTCTATGCAGTTGAACAGGACTCATCCTCAGCCTTCCAATAAATTTGACACCAAGTGTCGCTGGGGAAGCAGTGTCTCCAGGCTCCGTGCCGCCAGTGACCCTCTGTGTGACAAGCAGCCACAGCCTCCGACACCATGAACAAGAGGGGTGCGAATCGGGCCTGACCGAAACCTCTGAGTGATGCGCAGAAACCGTCACGCAGCCCGTCAGGGAGATTCGCATGGACTCGTGTCTTTCTCGTCTTCCATTTTGTTCGCTGAAAATGTTGCATTTGGCAGAAAGTGCTGCCACTGCTTCAGATGAGTTTGTAAGAGTTGTGCAGTTGTTTCACTGTTGTAATGGACTTGTTATGAGCTAACTGTTTTTTTTTTCTTTTTAAAACAGAAAAGGCCTCCTACACTTATTTTTGTCAATAGGCAGAACCTGATCTATAATGATAGATAACGTTGAAAATAATTTCATAGCCACAATCTTGCTTTTCTTTCCACATGAAACACCCACTCTAGGCTTTTCAAGTGAGGAGGAGTGGGTATAAGCAGTGGGGGAAATAGATAAGTGAAAACCAGATTTCAACACAATTCAGCACAGTTTAAAAGATAGAAAACTTTACACAGACACTTGAAATTTTTCATTTGTTTTTCAGAACTGCATAGAGTACATCTTTATGATAGTATCCTAACATAATACACCTCTCGAAACAAAACACAAAGTTTTAAATGTGTGGTTTTATTTCACCGGGCTAATTATAGTCTCTTTGGAAATGGGAACAAAAGTTACAGACCTAATAAACTAAAATTGCAATCCTGCAGACATCTTGGATAATGTGGCCAAGATACTTTCATGCAGTCTAAATCTAAAGCCCAGATAACTCTTTATCACCTCTTAGTTTGCCATGGGAATGTTTCCAAAAATCTCCCATCATCCCCTTGGCCTGTCAGCTCTGAACCTGTTCTCTTCGTTGACAACTCTGAAGCAGGCTTTCCACTGAATCCTGTTCGCCAAAGCTTTTCTGAGATCACTCATCTTTATTGGACCATAAGACAAATAATTGTGTCCATGGCTTCCATGCTCTAACGTGTGTGTGAGGTCCATAAAATGTTTAAATCTGTCGTAATCGGCAGTGAGAGGAACAGCGCTAACAGAAACTAACAAGTGGTTTAGCGTTTGGATTGTGAAAGGAGCCCGACCACATTAAAAGGGCTTGTGCCGTTTTTTCAGTATGGAGAAAGGGAAAAAAAAGACATGAAAAAGGCGGAAAAATATGAACTTAACTCATTGCAGCAGCTCCAAGACTGTGTGTAGTTTATGAGATTGACTGGGGTCTGCCAATCTGGAGACAACACCAGAACGACTGGGACTCCACACAAACCACCCTGTGCTGATTCTACACCATGCCTGCACTTGCCAGAGAGAGAGATAGAGGTCTAATCAACACTGTCCAAAATCTGTTTGTAAGACATGGTTAATTAATCACATCTGAAGCAAGAAAAAGATGGAACAGCAACTGAGAGAAAATGAAATCGATAGACAGAAATATTCAGTGTTGGCAATGGACCCTCAATCCTCAACTACTTAAACTCAGAGTCAAAATATTGACAATTTTATGACAGCCAACCAGACCACTGCTGAATTTCTCTCTTGCCTGAGTGAGACTGGTTTGTCTTTCCATGCTGGTAGGTTTAATGAAAGGAAGATGGGGAATATGAAGTGTGGAGTGGGGACAGATGTCTGGTGCTCTCTTAATTTGTACTTTGTGCTGTACTGTTGCCTTTTTTCCCCCCTTTCCAGAACTCTTGACCTCGGACCACCTCACTGGCTCCTCGCCACCAGCCATCAGCCTCGATTCACTCTATCCTCCCAGCCAAGAGACAAAGCAGAGCCATCCAAGCACAATCCAGCTGCACCACAATTCTCCTCTGTTCAGTTGACAACGGGTGGAACGTCTCAGCAACAGCACGTGTTTATGGCAGTCTACAGAACAGGTAAGGCACATTCACTTTCAGTGGCAGCTGACGTGAGTGTGTACTACTCATGTGCTTCAGTATTATCTTGTAAAAGTGTTACAAGTCGAGTGCACCTGTCCTTCCAGTGCTTAATCACTTTTATTCAGGACTGCTTTAACATTTTAACAGAATAAGAGCATAAGAGAGGTTACAGATATGTGGACTTTCTGCTTACTTGCATATAGACTTCACTTGTCAAACTCTCTGCTCCTCTGATGTTGGTCTCTATTATGTTCTCTCAACAAGACTATGAATTATGGGTAATGGAGCCACTTCCTGCTGCACACTTCCCCATAAAATCAGATATCCTGAGTTTTTTATATCTTTTCTTCAACCTCACATGTTCAAATTGACATTCCTACAGATTTTGTATTTAATATAGATGAAGTTCGTCTCATTATTTCTTCTTGGTGTTTATTTTCCAGTGCTTTAAGATATTATTTAATTAAGGATGCTTTATAAAATAAGCTTAATTACTGTTGACAGGCAAAACATTTTAGTATAGTGACTATTTGTAACAAGCTACCACATATGATCTCTTCTTTACTCTACTCAAGTGAGCAAAGAATGAGCAGATACTGAAAAATATTAGACAAGGTGAAGTTGAGTCCCAGCCCCATCCAGGCTAATGAGAAATAAAGTTTGAATCGTAATGCTTATCACAAATTCCAAGTATAGGCCGTGTGATGTGTTTCACATCATTAAAGAAACATTCCTGTTTTAGTAATACCGAGAGACAAGACTGTCTTATTACAATACTAAGTCCTCATATACCACCATCATTCCATAATTGTCTCTCATCACTTGAACTTATTCCTCCCTGAAAACATTCATTAAAAATTCCCAGAAATAACACATTCTGTAAAAAGATCTTTACATGTTCCAGTACGCCCAAAAATATGGGCTGTTTTTTGACCAGCTGGGCTCCTGAAAGTCTACATTGTCTTGGTGTGGAAGGAAATAATTTATTTGTTAATTTTAACTGGTTAGTTTATTTGGATTTTAGTTCCATCTATAAAACAAATGAACCAATTCCACATGGGGACAAAGATGTCCTGAAAATTGTCAGTTGCTTCATCAATGAGCTGCTACACAATTCAACAACATATACTACTAATTTGCGCATTTGCTGTGACTCCTTTGTAACCATTTCATATCACATTGAAAATGAAGGTTACTGATCCATCCTGGAGGAATTTCATGTCCCCCCCCCCCCCCCACCAACCTGACAAAAAGCTCACAGAACCTGTCGGTTCTCGAGTCATCTCAGAAGGGAACAGCAGATGGCGCTCTCCTATTTTGAAATCCCTGTCCATCGCCACAAGCCCAGGTGGATAAAGGAGCAAAGGAAACATCAAAATGAACAATGTTTTTCCAAAGCCACAAAGCTGTTTTGACTCATGTCAGAATTATAATTATAGCATGCAGGAACCTAAACAGCCTAACCTAAAACCTAAAAATCAACAGCCGTGGGTCCAGGTCAGTTAGTCACTCTGGTTGTGCACACAGTGGACACACTGAATGTGGTGCTGGCTCGTTCTCTTCTCACTCAGGCCGCTGGGCAGAGGCACAAAATCAACGATAATGAATTATTAGAGCCCTGTAGACATTAGACATAAGAGAATACGTAAAAGGGCAAAATTAAGGAAAAAGTATAGCTAAATGAAATAAGGTCTATAAAAGCATAAAAGACTGAAATTTATGTTATGGGAAAATCAACACAGTACCAGAAAAACAGACACCAGGCAGTCGTAATATGTGTGTATGCTGATTTGTTATTTCTTTGCTTTGTTGGGAATTGCTAACCAAAATGGGAATTGATAAACTAGAAAGCCAAAGCAATGTTTAACGATCTCCAATTCCATACTAAAAAATGTTTTCCACAGCACAATAACCAACTGAAAAAAAGGACACATACAAAAATGGAAGCTCACACATGAATAAAAATGACAGGGCACCAACTAAATCTTTAGGATAAGAACAGCCACTTGACCAGGCCCTCACATTGCCAGAATGTATTATAGCAGCTGTACATCCTTCCATCAGAATGATTTCTGAGCATGGATACGACCAAGGGAAACCGACAGTTTTGAAATCGAGAGGATCTTGAGATGAAGCAACACAAAATTATGATCTGATCGCACAAACTGCATGAAGGAAATACCTGTCTATCTGACAAGTCTGAGAAAACAGCAGGGAAGAACCACTATTAAATACCGCAGGAGTCCCTTCAAGTGCACTAGCCTTCGGAATGTACAGTATTTCCCATGAGGAGGGCAAAGCACACACAATGGGATAAGATGAGAGTCGGCACAGCCTTGCTGATGATGTGGAAGCCATATTGACTAACGTACTGTACATATGCCGGCTGAACGCTCTGTCTCCAGACAGTACTGTTGATGGGCGCGCGTGTGCCTAGAATCCCAAACGGTTCAGGATTTTCTCTGGACGTAACAGTCTCATATCCCCAGCTGCTTTCCCGGCTCAATGTGTAGGATGTGAATTGTAAAGAATCAGTTCCACATTGGAATCACGGGCTGATTTAAGTGGCAAAAGAAACCGCTGAATTCCCGCTGCTTTTATACGTAACAACGAAAGAAAGACAGAGCAGGAAAGAATCATTTCACCCGCAGCTATGAGGCAATCGTAGAAGAGGGTGTACACCACCTCCTTGCTTTGAGACAGGAAGGTACCGCGACAAGCCCTTAAATCACAAGTTCAGGGCTTGTTCAGTATTAAATAAATTCAAGTAAATACAGAACGGTGCGGTCCCAATGTCTGGAGTACAGGTTGTACACATACAGTTTATGTGCACTAAGAATAAAAAATCCTCTGAGGTCTATTATTGTAACCTTGCTACCTCTGCTGCCACTGCATGTCTAGTAAGAAAGGGTTTCAATATGTCTAACTGGAAATACTGCTTACTTGCACAGGCATTTCCAAGGCTGCAAATGGTCACTGTTCTCAACCAGCTGTGATTGTGTTCTGAGTCATCTAAGTAGGAACTATTCCATTTATCATTGCTTTCAATCCAATTTTCTGTGTCTTTAACAAACAAATTGCATTGCAGAATAAGAGGGAAAGTTAGTGGCTTCTGTGGGTTGCAGCCTCTGGACTGCTAATGGAGGGAGTTAACAGCAATGTATATTTCAGCTATTAAATTTACCTGAACTCTCATTAAGTTCTTGTACATGTAACTATACTTTTAAACTCCGATGCCCATGAGATCCATTTTTCCATGCCTGAATTTCAACCTGCCAAAAGCTGAGTAATGCCAAACAACACTGGGAATATGCAATTCCTTTTTCAGCTGGTAATCTTCCATTGTGTCAGATTCCACACAAACTATTTTTTGAAAGGGGGAAACTCCTGCAAGCACCAGAAAAGACATTCACCTAGTCCTCATCCTCAAATATCTCATTTCTAATACAAAGGACCACAATCCTCTAATCCCAAACTGTCTTAAGTCAGACAGGCCTGTGAAAGGGGCTCCTACCTTTCACCAAACACAAGGAACTGGTCACATATGCCCAAGTGAGCAATGGCCATACATCTTTCAGCACTCCAACTTCCCTGTGCATTCTGATCGTATTAAATATCTGCTGCGGATTTATTGGGTGGAAAACCACAGGGCTTCACAAACCCTTCAGCCTTACAATGCTCCTGGAGCAGAAAGTCAAGCAGGCATCTGGGAGCCATGTTCACTGTCACCTTTCTCCCGTCTCTCCTGTCCCTTATGCCCTCTGAAGAGTCTCGGAAATGCAGAGGTAAGATAAACACAGAAAGGAGGCAGGCAGTGTGCTGTAACTGGGGAAACTAAACCAAACCGACAAAAACAAAAACTCCAGCTCAGCAACAGGGAAATATTTGTGGTTTATATTTGTCCATTATTCTGTTGTCTGTATTTGCCACAGAAAAAAACAGAAGCTATGACAACATTCTGCATTTTTGAAAATGGTGAAGAGGGCAGTATTTTAAATTATTTTTTTAATGACAAATAATAGTTTCCGTCTTTTTTCTTTCTAGGGGATTAAATTCCAAGTTTATGACCACCAAAAAAACCTACAAAAATATGTGCCTGGAGAAGTTTATTTTCTATCCAGAAGGCTCAGACATTTAAGAATAGTAAGATTTGGTAGAGACATTTGTTCTTTGTTGTTAAAGTTACATTCTGTTGTCTGAATTCTGTTTTCTTTTTAGTTAGATTGACCTGATGTATAATACGGTTATAGAGAATCTTAACTCAGAATAAGTTATCTTTGGGGACTAATATTACTGTATGTTGAAAAGTACTCCCAAGGAAGATACTTTTAGTACATAAACCCTTTTTTGTTAACTTTTACTTATTTCTTTCTGTAGCACCTTGTTAGTGTCCTGAGCATGGTGTACGGGTTTAAATCTCAGCGGGACCTGCCCTTGGGTTTGACTGCCTGTATCCTACCTCGGGTCCTTCAGATTTTTCTGTGCTGTTCCAGTTTCCATGCCTGCAATTATTCCTTGAGTTGGAAAAACATTATACACTTCTTGTGGCTGACATTTCATGTCACGTGAGGCCTCACTCAAAGCCATCTGGTCCACTATCACTGTCCAAGATCAGCACATCGGTACCCTGGAACACTCCGTGTGCAGTGCCAGGGAGCATCTTACACTCACTTGGCAGTGACTTATGCGACTGACAACAAGACTATGAAGCAGAAACTACCAGACTTTGAAGGACACAGCAAAATATAAACCTCTGTATTATTAATCTGATAAAAATATACTACATTTTCCTAGAGTAAGGTGCTTTCTTCACCCCCAGAATTACTGTAGGTTGGTCTTGCCCTAGCCCATGATCGATGTCCTCCATATGTACTTGTTCTTTGGGCTGAGAGGAGAATTGGGTCCTTCAATATTTCAGAGACAGAGAATCTTCATTTTCCCAGGCTCCAGCATGGAAACCACCCAATCCCAAGTAGAAATTAAAGATATTGAAGCCAAACTGTATAGCCACAGGAGTAAATAGAGTCTGCATCTTCTGGTCAACTTGTGTATTTCTTTTCTAGACCTGTACCAGCATTGCTGGATTCTGAATCCTATTTTTTTTTTATCTTAAACACTTCATTTTCCCCATGCCATTCCAGCAATCTCTGGAACTCTGTCTGCTGATTGATGTCGGGGAACCAACCTGCCTTGTGCAGCATTGTTGGCCGATATCTAATATTAATGAGCTGGAAGTGCCTGCCCTCCCTCTGAAACACTCTGGGTCAGAGATATAATGAAGTTTCTTCAACGTCAAATCAGTTTTTACACTTGGCGAGTCTGGTAATAAATTCCAAAGGGCATGACAGTCTTTTCCTCACAATTTTGAGATCACGATGCTACCAGCCTGTTCATATGTGTCATTCGAGATGTTAGGAATTTCTCCTCATCTGTATTTTTTGGTCAATATTAAAGTTTATCACTTTTTTTTTTGCTTTTGGGAAGGGAATTAATATGAAGAATGGAGGGATTCTCAAGCAGTAGAGATGGAATATGGGGTGGCTGGGGCAAAGAGGAGGGCAATAGGATTGTAGAAATGTGAGGAGGCTGGGAGAGAGGGAAGGAAGAGTGGTGGAAGATTAAAGTAAGGAAAGTGACTTTTTTGTATTCAATAAAAAATAAACTAAAATCAGAGTGAAACAATCGAGTCTTACATAGTTTGAAAAGGCCTTGAGTTCTGCTTTTATTCACATCTGAATGATCAGAACATTGGTCAGTTAGAACAGCAAAAAAATATTTAATTTCTCTTGCAAAAGCTTAGCTGGGATATTTTATTTTATTAAGGCTGGTTACTGAGGCACAAGGTACTGTTGGTTATCTTAAACATCTGTTTATCCAATAACTACAGCTGACATCTAGCTCAGCCATGCAGTGGGCTGGGTAATCTGTGAGGATAATTACCACAGTAATCTATCAATATATACATATAAATGCATGCTGTGTACGTCTGCAAGTCGGAGCTCTGTGGTTGGGAGTCCAAACAGCCTGACTCTCTTTTTAATTGTTTGCGTTTATGGGAATTTAAAACTCAGTGCCCATATGGGGTGTACTAACTGAGAGAGCAAAGATCCATTTGGTGCCAAGATTTAAATCAAAGGAAGAAAAATTCTTTTCCCCAGGAGGGAAGTGAGAGTTTTTTTTAAGGGCCAAAGAGGCCCTCCGTGGAGTTTCTTTGACAGGAGGAAGAAGCAGTCTCAGAGAGAAAGCCATCCTGCAGTGTCTGCTCACCAGCTGCCCCGAGCAAAACTGTCTTTTGCACTTTGTGTTCTGGTTCAGCAACTCCATACGTCCTACAAAATCTCACACATCTTTCTGACAGCCACTTCAATCTATTAAAAACATATTCCAGGACCCAACTCTCAGATCCTGCTCTAGTCCTCTGTGTGCTCTTTTCCAATAGATCTTTCAGTCATTAAAGTTACTAGAGATTATTTCTCAGATTTACAACAAACACAAAATTGTAGCCATGCAGAATGTGACACGCAACAAGTCAAAATGTAGAAATCCATTTAATTGTCAACAGCATGGTGTCCCTTGGAGGTAATACAGACTAATTTCTGCTTGAGAGATCCTTGTTTAGAGCAATGCCTACTCTAAAGAATACAATTTCTGTTTGTTTTCATCCAGAATTATGAGTTAGTCTGGAGTGATCAAAGAAGTTTGTGACCCTTTCCCAAAAGATTAGCTTTTTCGGATATTTGATGTGATGATCCGATGTGAGTCTTATCACAACACATGCAGTGAGCAGGTGGAAAGAGCCAATTATTTAAATTTCATGTGGTAAACTGGGATACTATGGATAAAGTGTATTTTTTTTTTATTAAAGATGACCACTGAATTGTAAAGCTGTCATTTTACACATGTATGTATCCAATAGCTGTAAAGTTAAGAATTCAGGAAATTCAGGAATAGCCCACGTCCCCCCACGTGTTTCCATAAAACATTTACTTCATGTGGGAATCTGTGGCAAAACAAAAATCAGAGAATCTGTGATTCAAAACATATTATATCATTGTATTATGACCGAATGCTCCCAAACCTTCATAATGTCACAGTGGTACACTTCAAACCTCTCAGTAAAGTCAGAGGAGATGCCTTGTTCTAGTACTGTATAAGTCGGACAGGTCCTTGTACTGATGTGTTTGAATGCCCATTCTGGATCCACAAATAAACTAAAATGTCATTGATGATGGAGTTTTATGGCATCATCTCAATGGTGACATGACTTTGAGAAATAA
Organism: Lepisosteus platostomus; assembly: GCF_059453375.1. Lineage (NCBI taxonomy): Eukaryota > Metazoa > Chordata > Actinopteri > Semionotiformes > Lepisosteidae > Lepisosteus > Lepisosteus platostomus. The sequence continues at coordinate 6,285,454 of NC_142628.1, read as the reverse complement.
TGAAATTTCTAGGCAATCTGAGTAAATCTCAGAGAAAGTCATGTGCAGTGAAAGCAACAACAGCACAAACACTAGAGATACAGTATATTCAATAGTGTGGTAGATTTATGAAAGGGTGATCTTGCACACTTTCATAGTTCTTGGATGTAGATGTTCGTGCATTCCTGAGCCCAGTGAGAAAAAGACTAAAGATTCAAATGAGAACAAAATGTACTGGATCACGTGAAAGTGGTCCTGTCACATGAATGCAAGGAAGGATGGTAGAATAAGGCCCATCGGTGAACAGGATTTACACCAGTTTCCAGTGGGGAACTTTCTGCTTCCAGAGCCATCAACCAAATAGTTTCCATAAGTCATAAATGTAAGATGGTAAATTAAAACTGAAAACTCAATTAAACAGTGGCTCCTTGTGAAAGCAACTGAAACTGCCACTGTGGAACACATGGCAGGCTCCCTCTCACTGGTGCTGTAACCTTAAAAAACTCTATAATTAGCCAACAGCTTGTTGACACGCTCCGGAGCACATGCCGAATCAACACACTTTCTCTGTCGTTAAGTGCTGGGGGAGGTATTGAAATGGCTTGAAGATGTTGTGGTTGTAGAAAAAAAAATAAAAGAAAAATAAATAAATGAACAGTCTCCTGTGTCAAAGCTTTCTCTTTCAAGCTTAACCAGAACAGAGATAAGCAACTGCCTAAAGTGCATAGCACTAAAGCCTAAGAGGAGGCCACTAGTTAAACTGGGTACAAAGTTTTGAAAATTCACAGCATGGGTAGAATTGACTTTATTGACATGAATGGAAAACAATGATTTGCTATTCAATAATAATTGTAATAAAAACAAATTATATAGCAGGTGCATTCATCCCGAACAGTTGGGAGAGAGCAGAGGGAGAACTACATGCATTATCAAAGGGTGGCTCAGGTTCACTTAAAACAGAACTTCAACTTCATGCCCTTATGCACTTTACCCAAAGAAAAGAGTAAGAGAAGCTTCACTTGACTCGAGCCCTGGATTTCTCATCAAGAGCCTCTTGGAAACCAGCGCTTCTCACTCATAACAACCATAGCACACCTGAGCTCCATAGTGGACAATTTATTTGTTTGATTAACCATTTAGTTGCATGCTTATCTTTACTTATGTGATGGAGTTTACGGGATGTCTTGTTCATTAAGGCACCTTCTGCACTCCAGCTTAGAAGTCTAATTGCTCTGCTGCTCAAACCCTACTGCATTCCATCCACACTGTGAACTAGCTGTATCCACTGTTGTCTTAATTTCTTCATTTAATTTCCACTCCTTCCATAGTGGAACTGTACAGACAGTAACTGATTGAGATGGGGTTTTAGAGGTCGTTCTTTGGGAAGAAAAAGACTGGATGCCTGAGTACAGATCACTCATGAAGCACCCTATCTTTCTTATTTCCTCTCTTCACTGCTGGGTGAAGTCCCTTCTCTTTGAAAGGACCTCTAAGTGGTAGAAAACACTAAGCAGATGCCTCGGTCTATAACTCACAGCACGCTGGACCTGCTGTCATCCATCTTCTTGCAATTGCAGTGAAAGTCAGGTTTTTCAATTCATCACCTAGCCCATCACTGTACCTCCGCCTGCAAGAGTTGAGGTGCTCTTTAACACCAACCAAACAAAGCAAAATATAAAAACCAGCTTTTAACAAAAATTGAAGGAAAGGACCTTAATGTTAGATAGTGCATTTCACAAAGCATTGAGGGATATTTCTGGCATGAGAAGAAAGTTTCTGCTTTTGTCTAAACACTTGAGAAGGAAAAATAGATAAATAATGTTAATTGGAAAGGAAGTGTGACCTCTGACCCTCAGTTCCCATTCTTGTATTGCATGACTAAATCTGGTTTTGAAATATAGCCACTTGAACCCCAGACCTCAGGCATTATTTCATCAGCTCTTGGAGATCACTGCTGACCTGCATCAGTCGAGATGGAGAATCAGCACTATGTGATCTTATCTTCCGCTATGAAACGTGAGCTTCTACGGCACCAAATTCAAACACTGCAAGGCACCGTGAAGGCAATATGGGGGAATTAAGATACATTCCTGGCTTGAGATAGGAAACGCATTGGGTGTAACTTTCTAATATTCTGGGGACATGCCAGGAATATTTACTGCTACAGAGGTCTTCAGTCCTCAAGGGGCAGTTTTCATTCCATGAAACATTTATTTGAACTATTTACTAAACTGGACACAGACATCCTTCACAAAAGTAATTAAATGGATTAGTAGGTGAGCAGCAGCATTTTCTTTCAATCAGAAATAGTTTGAACAGGGACACCTGCTTGAGAACGGAACAAGCTTCAGACCGTTTGGTCAAAATAACATACTACTTCTACTTCAAATTCCTTACACTTACAGTATATAGCGCTTTTCTGGACACTCCAATTAAACTGCCTTACTGGTAATGGGGACTCCTCTCCACCACCACCAGTGGATGATGCGCCGGCAGCCAAGTGCGCCAGTGCACTCCCTATACATCTGCTATACTGGGGAGGAGAGCAGAGTGATGATGCCAGGTCAGAGATAGGGAGTATTATCCACAGGTCAAAATACCCATAGACCTGGGAATAACATTTGACTGTGTGATGGGTTGATCCCACACAGATCGACTTTACGTTTCAACAGAACCTGAGTATATCATTCTAATCATTGCTTTCTAGGTAGGGTTTTTCCACAAACGACTTTTAAAAGACGATCTTAAGGCCGTTTAATTCTCTGCATGGATTCATCTTAGAATATGTTCACATCTTCCATGACGTTTCACAATAAATTGCAATAGATGATGGAAAGGTTTATACTCCTCTTGCTACATTAATCAAAAATGAGACCTACAGTGTACACTGTACATATAAATAAACTGTATATTCTGACCCAGCACTGGAATGGTGCGAATAAGGAATGCCCTATATTTTGTGACATTTAAAGGCAGAACGTTCACCGATTTGACGGGTATTTATTGCTTTGTTCATTACGTGTGCCCAGCAGAATGTTTTTGCTTCTTAACAAATTGTCATTCTGGAAACATTCTGTCTGCAATTGTGCTCTGTTTTATCTAGAATGGTCAACTGCCTTTATGCTTTGTCCCATTTGGAATCGTTGACTGCGTCTTCACGTGCTGGCTCACAGCAATGATCCCCACACCCAGCTGTTCCTCTTTCGACAGGCTGCTAGGTCAGCAGGAGCACACAGGTGTTGGGAGTCTAATGCAGGACACATGCCTCCTCGCGTGTGACGTAACCGCGGATCTGCAGGTGCCCAGAAAGGAACAGAGGCTGCTGTTTCTGCCGGGAGCCCAGAGAGCCTGATTATGTGCCACCATTTGAGTATTCCAGTCACAGTCGGCTAGTTACATGACCCAGGCTTGAACTCACAACGCCCACATCCCAGAGCCCCATCTGCGCAAGAACTGGGCTTCTCTACGCTAGGCCATGTACGTGAATCACAAGAGCCCTTGTGATTTACGGCTTTTAAAGTATAATGTATTTGTTGGGATCGTATTATCCAGGGGAAATTAACATACGATATTGAGGAGGGGGAGACGTGGTGGTGTGGGTCAGCACCCATGTCGGCAGAAGAGGTTAAATTAATCAATGATGCAACTTTGCCATTAAAAATAAATCTGTTTTGATCACATCAATGGCTTTTACATGTGTCTCTGGCTGTAATTCATTCTCCCTCTTAAATTATCACCATATGTACAGAACTGCTTTTGTTCAGGCTGCAGCTGACCTGAATGCAATGTGTAAGTGTTCCTCCCACAGGCCCTCTTCACAGCAGATAAAAACAAAGGTTTGAAAATGCTGCATTGGCTCTTTGACCGGCTTACCTAACCTTCGACTGTTTGAAAGTGTTTTTCTAAGGTATCCAGCCCTGGCTGATGATACTCCACGGAGAGGGAAACAAGCACGGAGCAACAGAGCAGGTACAGGGCGCAAACGCACCACAACGGAAAACAGGCCAGGGATCTAAACATGCAAACATGCAAGGTTTTCGAGCTGGGACTCCACACTTCTGTGTAAGTTTAACATAAGACAAAGGCAATACAGTGCTGCCCTGTTATTACACATGACCTGTTAAAAGCGTGGAATCCATAGTAATGTGATCATGTAATACCTCCCAGGTCCCACATTATGCAGTTTCAATTGTGTGTTCTGGATATACAGCTTGAAGCACAGCAGATATACAGTTTGAAACAAAAGAAAGTCGTGGGAGGAGAGAGGATAGGTTAAAATCAAGCAACAGCAGTTTCAAAGGATAAGAAGCAAAAGTATTCCACATTTTATATAGTGTTGTGTGGATGGCTAAAAGACAAAGAAAAACTAAAACATTTTCTTGGTAGGGCTGACTCTAAATATGGTTGATACTGAATGAAAAAAAATAGTTTGCGATAAATACAATCAATTATTTGCATCATTTTTGTGGTACCATTAACAGGGATTACTAGTCTGTGGTACTATACTGTGGGTACTTGTAGAGAAAGTTAACTAGTTAGGATTTTAACCTATTTTAAAGTGAGCATGGGATGGAATTGAACGTTTTCAGCAAATGCAAGCAATGCATCAACAAAGATGCAAATCCACACATTTTGGATGCAAGAAAGTGTGAGAAAAACAGTTAAAATAGATTTTACTGTACTGCTGTTTTTACATTAAATCTACATTAAGTGCATTAAATTCAAACTGTGACACATTATCAAAATGTGCATGCCCTGCATATTGACTCTAATGTCTAAAATACACTATTAATTATTTTTACAAAACAATATATAAACATGCCTTGATTATTTATTTGCTTTTCCAAACATTACACCAAATATACAATTTAAATAAAATAACTAGCATAACTTTAGTTTCTCTATTTCTGGAATTAAAGCTTCTATTATATATGTATATGAATTCAATATACTGTAGAAACAAAATCTGTTTTTTCTAATATTTGGAAAAGGCCATTCGGGATATTTTTAATGACATAGTCTAGTTGGGACACTTGTCTGGCATTATAAAGTGTCGTATGAATATTTGCTTTATATCAGCAAGTGGCCAAGGATAAAAGGGAAAACAGAAATGTGGAATGGTCTTTCAATAAAGAGGCCATTGAGGGCTGTGTCTGTCATGTTATAAAAAACCACCAACACACTGTTCCTGTGTTCTCAGCTGCCAGAAATGTCTTCTAAAACATATCCTGAAAAGTCCCTTAGCATCATCCCTGGGCTATCGCCTGACACTGTTCAACAGCCAGCAACCTCATGATTTCTGATGGCTTCCTGCCTGTTCGCACCTGATCTCCCACAGAAGGGAAGTGTGAGGAGAGTTGGTCTCTTCTGGAAAGCACAGGCTGTCTCCGGGGTGTAGGAATCATTCAGGGTGAGCACAACCTAAAAATCTAAGCACTGGACCACACTGAACCTACTCCCAGCCTTGTGGATCCTCTGCTTTCTTTAAACCTCAGACTGGAAGACAGTGGACAGGGGCTGTGATTGTCCTGGGTTTGGTTGGAATTCTTCAATGTATCAGACTTTAAAATCTGTTTTGCAGGAAAGTTAGTTGGCATTTTTTGCTCTGATCTAACTGAAATAAATTGGGTGTGATAAGTGCATGGCGTATACTATGAATCTTTGTCCCACAAAGGAATTTTTTATACAGTATGTTCACATTTGTAAACTGTAAACGCTTACCTAACGTAACAGGCCTTCACATTCTATATTTTTCTTTCTGCTTACCAGCACAACGACAAGATGGGAGATGGTGTCGAAACCAAATGGAAAAAGATTTTGGTTTCTCCTGAGTCTTGTTCCTTGTACCCATCTCAAAGGTCATTATTCTGCCGTGGAAGAAAAAGTGAAATCATTTTCCAAGTATCCTGAAAGCATAAATGGAGCTCTCCAAAAAAGTGTAATGTTTGTCGCCAGGGGTATTTAGAGTACAGGGTAGCTAAGACTGATCAAGACACAGGGAAAGGTGACCCACTGTGGAGCATGGACAAGAGTCAAAAATATAAACTTGGGGTCATCCAAGACCAACAGGCCTTTTCTGTGTTCTGTCCACAGGCACTGGCTAATGCTACCGGCCAGGTGAGGTACTAGATTAATACTCTTGTGATCCACTGCAGACAAAAATAACATCCCTACAAAATTAACATATCATAACAATTTATTCAGAATACCATAACGTGTAGTAAAATTTACAGTGAAGCAATGAAGTCGTTAAATTTAATGTATTCATACAAAGAGCATAGAATTGAAATCAAAGCATGTAAATGTTTAATTTACTTACGTTTGCAAGCTTTCTTATGTAGGCTAGGGACACATGCTCCAACTGCAATAGACATTTCCAAACTCTTCCATGTGGGACCTATCGAACCAAAAGATCAAAGATGGCCAGCTCCGTGAGGCAAGCTTTAAAACATCACCTGCAACGAGAGACTTGACAGAGAGCCAGGCCTACTGCTGACTGCTCTGTTGCCTTTGCAGCTGCATGTCAGAGGCAATGCTTGTTGAATCAGAGATCCATGCTGTAGTTACCAACACCTTGAGGAATGCTCATTTAATTGCCTTGTCAGGGGAGCACAGCTAAATTTATCTTGAACAAGAGAGAAGGGAGGGCATGGGAAGGAGGAAGAGAGAAAGGGAGAGAGAGACAGAGAAAGAGAGAGTGATGACAGATCAAAATGGAGCAGAGTTAGATAAAATACATATGCAGCTTATAAATCATCCAAGGAATAAAAGAAAGGCCATTTTCACAACCGCTGAGCGATGAAGTTGAAACCTGTGGGGAATGGCATGGTGGGGATAGCTTTGATGAAGCAGTAGGAAGCAAAGCGAAAAAAAAAACTGCACCAAACCTCAGCCGTCCTCTCCGAATTGCTTCTGTCATGGTGGAAAATATGTCCAGTGATTTGCCTTGCCATACGCTCATCCATTAAATCAGCCGCACGGCTTAGGAATGCAGGAGCAGCACTCCTCCACGCTGTTAATCCATAGCCCTCCATCATTCCTCACTCAACAGCCGTGGTTTCGAGACCTCAGAAGCTCTAATGTAGCAGTGCGAAAATCTGGCACCAAGACTTAGCTCTAGTCCACATCTCTGTTCCAACCAGTTCCTACACTTCTAATTGAACCAGAGCAGAACGTAAGCCTTGAAGATCAAATTCACAATGCTTTTTTTTTTCCTTTGGAAACCTTGGTGTTTTACTTCCCTCATGTTCATAAATAACCCCCCGTCCCCATGCCATGCCTGTAAAAAGGCACTAAATGTTTTGAATTCAAATAAAATATTTCTCTATTTGTTCCAAAATCTCTAATAGTAATAAAAACTGAAAAGTATTTAGGGGAACACTTAGCAAATCATAACTAAATCTAAAAACCCATAAAACACTGATGTGACAATAAAAGCAACAGTTCAATAGTAGCACTGGGAAACAATCTCACTTGGAACAAAGTACTTACAAATTAGTCCCAGTTAGTTTTGATCCTCCTTCAGCATGATGATGATGGATATCTCTCCCTTATCCCCTAGAATACAAGAACATAAGAACAGTTACAAACAGAGATGCAGACCATCTATCCTCCTGGATATATAGTAGTCCACTGATGCAAGGAATCGATCTCGCAGTTTCTTCAATAACAAACTTCTGCTATACTCTCACAACCCTCTGCACAAACAAGTATCTTCATGTTAGTGTTCACAACTGTCCTTGCCCTTGAATTATACATACAGTATAGCATTTAAAACAGTATGTTTCACGTTATCTTTCATGCCACTGATGTGGGACCCAAAGCAAGACTCTCTGCCCACTGGATACCTACTATATATATTTTTCTCGGTGTTGCCTTGCTGGGCTGTTATTTTGCAGATGCAGAGAACCATAAACACCCATGAAAAAAATGCACAAGGATGCACAAGGACAGATCATAGTTTGGGTACAATAAATGAGCTGGTTGTTCTTTGACTGTCACTAAATTTTCAGATGTCCTAAAAAACAAAAAAACCCATATCTGAAACAGAAAGATTGAAGGGGAAATACAAGTTGAAAGGTCTGTTGTGGTGCTATAGTACCACTGATTCCTTAAACACTGGTGACATCTCAATCATTGTGTAGTCTGCATAGGATAGACAGACCTCATGTTCTGGCGTCTCTCACAATTACCTTGGAAGGAGACTTCAATAACATAGCCAGTCTTAATTACATCAAAGGTACTTTGTTATTATAAATAATGTTTGTGTTGCTTCTTTATTCCACTAGATGTAAGACAGTGCCCTCCCCACCCCAATTTGGTCAGGCTGTGTCAAGTACGTTAGATTTTCCAGATGGAGGCAATGATATGAATGTCAGAGACCATGGTGAGGGCTCTGCTTACAATCTGAGGCCAGTCTTGATATTGAGCTGGAAGATTCAAACAAATCAAGAAGCCATCAGCCTGCACCAGAACTCGCCACCTAACCGACATGCACTTGAGGAAAGCATGAATCAGTGGTGAGTGCTAACATGGCTACAAAACTACAGTGCAAAAGGCTGAAGTACAAGTGCTTGGCTCTCTCTGTTAAACAAAATAATTGGGAATGACTCAGCAGACACGAAACGTGTGGATTGGTGGACATAAGAGTAGCACATTGGTAGACTGCTGGGATTACAGCAATCCCAAAATCCACAGGTGGAAAGTTATGGAACACAATTCATGTGAAGCTGGAAGAAATCAAGAAATCAGTAATCTAAATTTCTAAATCTTATTTACAGTTTAGTAGAAGAGCACTAAAACCACAATGAGGACCTTTGTTAAGATTAACAGTAGTAATTCTTAAGATTTTATTAATATGCGAAGGTGTAGCAGAGGCAGTTCGGATAGGGTGACGTCATTGCCCTCCTGCGCGTAGCAGGGACCTCAGCTGCCTAGGCTGAGGGAAGTCTCCTTTATCTCATGCGGCTGGTTCGCTGTTGCGTTATGCCAGAGACCTGGGTTCGTAAACAGGCGGGGTGGAGTGGCGGAGGGCACGAGCCCGCGCAGAACCACGACGGTCACAAAGCCATACATGTATTTCAAGGCTAGAGTGCTTTACCAGTGTTAATAGTCCTTTTTTGTAGGACAGCATAAGGCGAAGTGAAGCTTGGGTTACTGCTTGTAAGGTTTCACTGTAGTATGCTCTGGTAAAAATTGAGTAAATCAGATCATGAAAAATGCATTGTGAAGCATATAGGGGTAAAGTAAAGCACATTATGAAGAGACTGAAGCCCGGAAAAACAAAATGAATGCATTGTTTAACCATGGGAAGAGTGCAGAAAAGCCTAGCAAATTTATAGCGATAAACCTTTGTTATGGTGGCAGCATGGCGGGATAGTGATCTGCAGTGTTGTCTGCTGGAATGCTCAACATCAGAGGCCTATCATCATTATGTAGTTAGAGCTAATTTCCAGAGATGCTGCATTGTGACTGTGCATTCATTGTGGGGAACAACCCTGGTATAGATCAGGCATGAATGATAGCTAGCTGCATATCTTGTGCCGGCACTCAAGTTAGAACTGCTTTTTAAGACAACAGAACTCCTGCTTGATGTAGTGATGCTTCAGGCACTTAACTTTCCCAGCTTTCACCTTGTCCTCGGAGGACATAACGTATCCAAAGGACTCTTAGCTGATCCCTGGATAGGATAAAAGCAGATCACCTTCTCCAACTTGATAAAGGCAGAGAAAGGCATGATATTCTTATGTGCAGGCTAATAGCTGTAAATTGTGTCTTTGATTCATTTTAGACATTTTGTCACCCCCGGCATTTTGTGCCTCTGCAGAAATGCTACAGCTTTGATTATAAAATACTCATACAACAACTCAGGTTTCACAATCGGGGGATCCAGCAATAGCTACACGAAAAGGATGTCTTTATTTATCCTCAGACTTGCGTGTTTATTTAACAAGATGTCACTTTTTATGGCTTGTTTTATGGAAATGAACAGCACTTCAAAGTCCTTTAGGTTTTTGCAAGACATATCAATGCTGGGTATTATTTGGCATTCTGGTAAAACCTGAAAAGTACAGTAGCAACAGAAACAAGAGGCAATTGATTGGAGAGGAAATGTGGACTATGACAAGCAGTGAAAAGAACTGGAAAAGGCAAAAGAAAACAAATGGAATGTTTTTGAATTACGCATGATCTGTGAATTTTGTGGCTAGTACAGTACATGTTTCAGCTTGTTGACTGCTTCTGCAAGAAGCCAACTCTAACGTCATGAAAAGAAAGCTGGTGAAATTCACTGCTTTTTTTTTTTACACGTAAGAAGGCAACAATAAGTATCTGAACGTTGGAAAGGGCAAAAGAACACCAAAGAAAAACAAATAAAGATGCAAATTCGTGTCTTGTAAAGAGCAGAACCCACTAAAGATGAGGTTGCTGCTATTGGTTGCCTTCGGATAGCACTAAATGTTTAATTGGTAATTAATTTACTACAACCCATCCATCCATTTTCTAAGTGCTTCTTCCAATTCAGGGTCTCAGGGAAGCCAGGGCCTATTCCAGCAAACAACAGGCACAAGGCAGGATGTACCAGACAAGACCAGGGTACACACACACACTCATACTCAGGGCCAGTTTTCTCAGAAGCCAATTAACCTACCAGTATGTCTGGACTGTGGGAGGAAACTGGACCACCTGGAGAAAACCCACGTAAACACAGGGAGAACTTACAACATCTATGCAGACAGTATTCCAGTCCCAGGCCTGCAGCTGTGGCAGTCAACATGGAAATACTCTGGCCAAACCTAGACATTATTTCACATTATGAAATCAATTAAGTAACTCGTACAGACAAACTGAGGTGGTGTTAAAAACGTCATCAAAAAGCAGAATTCAAGAGCAAATTAACTTGCCAGTCAAGCCAGTGGAAGCTGCTTTTTTCAAATAACCAAACAATAATATAACACAGATATTATTTGGATATCCATTTGGTCGATGCTGGGTTCATTTCCGGCACAGATTATATGTTAGGGTAGATTTCCTTGCACATTTCTATTATAAAAACCTGTTAAAACAAAACTATGCGCTTCGCTATTGTGATGCTATTACCAAGGCAATTTTCTTAACTGGAAAACTAGTAGTTGCAAACAGACTATCTTTTTATATTTTACACAGCATTGCCATATACTTTATTTTGTAAGATACCACAAACAAGGTTAAAAACTATGTTTATGTAAAATATGCTCTGTAATTAAGCAACCACATTATTACTCTTTTACATAGTTATGTAAAAAAAGTTTTTTGTGCAAACGTCAAAGCATTCATGAAATCGGTTTTCAGCTGCTTATCCATGACAGTGTTGGGAGCTCACACTGGCAAGCAAATTGTTTGGAGTCAAGGTTGAAAAAGAAGGAGGAATTCAGCCAAACCTGAGGAAGAACAGTTCTTCAGAAAGACTGCCGACCCTTGCAGGATAATTTGGAGAAATGGTTCTCATTACAGAAGAACACATTTTCATTTTTCTTCAATAAATCCCCTTCCATGCACACACCGCACTCTCCAGATCCCTCTTCTCAAAGCGTTTCACATTTGATTTTTGCGATCCATGGTTTTGCATGTTGAGACACAGAAGCAATTTAGATGTGGCTTCACTTTATACCACTTATCAGTCTTTATAGAAAGTACCTGGCTAACAAGGCATAAAGCCTTCCCACTGACCTACTGTCTTGAGAAATATGGCTCATGGAAAACACCAATGCTGCAGTAAAGAATTCAGTCCACTGACAAGATCAATTGTGGGAAGGGGGTGAGAAGTAGTCATGTACAGCTTTTCTATTTACTTCCTAAAATACTTTGCTTTGTGACTTCCCATAAAAGGCTAAGTAACAATGTTTGATTTTCCCTTGAAAACATGTTAAGGTTAAAAAGACTATTCTCGAGGATTATATTTCCTTTGCTCTTTGTAAATCTGCATGTGGTAATGTTCTTAATGTTCTCATGAGAGAGGGTTAGTCTTTGGCAATAAGGCTACTATAAACACAACTCACAAATGCTTAAAAGAAAACACAAATGTCAGAATTACAACTTCATGAGAAAACGTTCACGTACATACGACCTTACAAGTACATGGAGTCTAATCTCTCTAAAGACGCTAACAAGGGTAAGATCAAAATGATGGACAATAGGGGTCCTTCAGAAATTTAAAACTCCAATATACTGTATATAGTAACAAACAAAAAGGCCTAGAGGAACTATTCCCTGTAGCACAAGTTGAGGCAAGATGAAATACCAGCAGGCTTTGTTTCTCTTGAAGACAGAGCAATGAGATTCTAGGCGCGTAAACAGTATATTTCCTTTCCTTTTTATTGCTTTCATTCAAAGTTCAGCCATATGACATTTCTGACAGCTCTGGGGCAGACTGAAGACAGCCTTTCCCTCCTGAACAATATATTTTGAATGTACGATTAGTTCCAACCTCCTGTTAAAAGGATGCATGTCAATTTCAATTGCCTTGGTGTGCTGCCAGTGCAGAGACGACCTTTTCTTGTTCTTTTAGGCCAAGACTGACGGAGCACAGGGTCACGAGGCTGCCCCTTTAATCTTCAAAACAAGGTTTGGAAAACAGTGCGGGCCATCTCTTGTGTGCTGCATTCATACATAAAAGGATTATCTGTATCTGGTTGTATCTCAGCTGACGCCGTTGCTAGTGTTGACACTAAATACCGGGCTGTTTAATATGCTCCAGAAGAACGAAATCTTGAAAGATTCTTTTATTGTTCTTTTGTATTTGATGTAGCCCCACTTCTTCTCCACATGGCCTCAAAACACAACTTAATAAATAATGTATTTTAAACTTGGACTCCTCCAAATAGTTATGTCTGGGAGAGATTACAAACACGGGGTAAAGCAATTCCCAATTAGGAAGAGGTGTTAATTCTGAGTGCAATTTTTGATAGCAGCACACACGGACAGCTTATGTCCACAATACAGCAAGTAGCTTGTGCTTGTATGGTAGACTATAGTATATATGTCAACCTACAAAAACTAATGTTTTCCTTCCTGTCAATACTATTCAGAAAAAACGACTTCAGCATGCAGATAACGAATAGCTGTAACAGGAGATTTTTAACTTACATTTTTTAAGGTTTTATGGTACAGAGCAAGAGGCGTTAGATGTAGTTTAATTTGTTAGTCCATAAGTACATCATGAAGTCCATTTGACCCATCTAGCCCATTCGGTAGTTAGTACTTAATTGCTCTAGGGATCTCATCCAGCCGTTTCTTGAAAGATGACATGGTATCAGCTTCTACAACATAGCTGGGTAGCATGTTCCCAACGTCCACAAAATTTGGGCAAAAATTTTGTGACTGTTGTTCTCGGTTTTAAATGCATTTCCCTGTAGTTTCCACTGGTGTCTTTTAGTTTGTGCTTCCCTGTTAATTCTGAAGAACGCCTTTAACTTCGTCAATGCTTTTAAGAATTCTGAACCCAGAGTCCAGAAATGTAACTGGTCGCTCTTCTTTGGACTGCTTCCAGAGCAGCAATATCTTTTTTTATCTTTTTGACCAAAATTGTACACAATTTTCTAAATTAGGTCTTAGTAGAGCACAAGTGCAATTTGAACACTGCATCCCTTGATTTAAAATCTAAACACTAACTATATACCTTAACGTTGTGTCTGCATTTTTAGTGTTTCCCACATTGTCTAGATGTAAATGACAACAAAACCACCTACATGATTTTATATGTACTCTAGCTTCTTCAAGCTCAATTTTTTCCATTTTCCATTTATAGTTTATGTTTAAGCTGATTGCGTATAACTCTTCACTTGTGTATCTTAAAGTTATCATCCGCGGTGTTGCCCAGTCTTGGATATTTTTAAAATTCTTTTGGAATCTCTTTTTCTTCTATACTGTTTGCTAATCCTTCTATTTATGTATCGTCTGTTAACCAAAATAGTTTACCAACTATACCAGAATCAAAATTATTTATATAAGTAAGAAAGAAGAGTGGTCCCAATACAGATCCGTGTGGTACTCCACTAATTACATCACTCCAATTTTGAGCCTCCAACTCTAATCTCTAATCTCACTCAAGAAGCTTCAGAAAAATATACCATACCATATGCTCTTTTGATATCAACTACAGCAGTTCAAATATTCAATTAAATTTTCCATTTAATGGTTATTATCCCTGTCTTGAGAGACTGCTGGAAGAGTTTTGTCAGGCATTTGCCTTTTATCATATTGTAGCTTTCAATTATCCTATCCCATTATTATCTCTTCTTTACCATTTATGTACTGTTGCATCACTGCATAGTTTATTTTAGCCTTGATTGCAATATTCCCATAACTCCCTCACTGTTGGCCTTAAATGATTTTTTACTTGCGCTTGCAATTAATTATATTCATTTTCTTTAAATGGATCCTGTTCTTCTGGGATCATTTTATAGAGAACTGTATCCACTTAAAGAAAATGAACATAATGAACTAAATACAGTACTTCCCTTCTTGATTTTTTAAAATAGAAATAATCACAATCCAGAATCACTTGTGAAATACTGGAGGTGGGTTTAATGACATTTCTAGGATGTTAATGATATGTATATGATTAATATCTACACTAATGAGGTTTATATAACCTTTTTACTAATAATGTTTAATTTCTACCATGGGAATCCAAGTTGAAACCATAGTACAAATGCAGATATCATTGTAGAAGTGGCCAATTCATACAGAAAACATATAGAAACAAAGCATTATAAGTGCAATACTGTCTGGAAATGAAGCCAAATTGAACTATGTCATTAGTGTTTAAATGTTTACATGGTTTAGAAAAGATGTAGGCCTCAAAATCAGTTTGGTATTCCTCAATGTGTTTGCGATGCACTATAGAAAGTAATGGCTAGACGAGCCTTTAAAAAACCAAGATGAAGCCACCAGAGGAAATGAAAGCATGTCCTGCCGAGGCAATATCAGGGTATATGGAAAAGGTTAGTTTCCAAGTGACTCAAGCAGGTTCCAACAAGAGGAAAAGTGCACATTTTCAACCAGCAGTACTGCTCGTCTCATTTGGTTCACCAATCCATCCTGGAAACATGTTTTCTGTTTTCTTTTCAGTTCCTTCTTTTTGAAGGCTTCAGGATCTTTCCAGAACAGACTGTAATAACAGTTAAGAGCTTTGATTTGTTTGGCCTCAGTGGAGAGGGCTGCGATTGTTGTTAGCACTCAGAGCTGTCAGATACACTTTGTAATGTGGTTTGAGGCCTCAAAGAAGGTGAAAACAACAGTCTTTCCCTGCGTTAGCTTAATCAGTGGGTCACTGGTGAACCATAACAAGGTTTGATTTGCTGTTGGCTCATACTCCCTATAAGCAAATGCTGGCATTAATGGGAAAATAAGAACAATCATTCTTTCTATCATCTTAAACTCCTCCTTCCTATTTTGTTTTTGCCCATTTCATACACTTCTTATGAAAGTACAGATACCGGAGTAAAAGTATCAGTACTATTCCTGTAAAACTTTTAAACTGTAAAAACTAAAAACTAAAGCATTTGATAGGATGGAAACTACTTTCTTAAAGTGTCAAAATAAGAACCAGGTTTCAAAGTGAATTCTCCCGATTTGATCTTCACTTGCAACCACTTGTTCAGTCATGAATTTGATGATGTTTGTTATTCAGTTGACGTCATGTGGTTAATATATTGTAATTCTGAAGATTGCATGACATGGGGCAGATTACATTCTATGATTTTTAAGTACATATGGGAAGTGTCATGATTGTCTCTCCCTCCTCTAGAGGGCCTCATACCTTTTTGTATTTCATTTAGTTTAAGTTCCAGCACCTGTGTCTTGTTCCGCCTTTCCGTTTTACCCTGCCGTCACCGTAGCTCTCAGCTCTGCCCGCAAGCCCGGGGGTCCAGGAGACACGGCCTAGGCTTCAGAACGGCGTCCTGACCTGCCGAGTCCGGGACCTCGTCACCCTACTTTTAACTTCCATGTGCCTGGTTCCATGTCCTCGTTCCCCGTCTTTATTCGTGTCTTGTCTGGGATGGATATCCTGGTTTGGGATTATGGACTGCGCCCTGGCTTCCTTATGTGGACAGTGTTGGACTTGTTCGCCTGCACCACACCGATTTCAAGATTTAATTTACATTAATGTTTCCCTTAGATGCTGTAGATTGTGTTTTGAACCCATAATTGTACAGTTCGTTACAACTTGGCATTTAGTGGAAAGATTCATGAAATCCTTCAAGACCTCCTACTTTCCATCCTTACATAGGTAAGTGTTCTTTCTCTTTTTTCCACATTGGAGAACCAAAGGCACATAATTTCACATTCAAGCAGAAACTGTTTGTATTTGGTCTTTGTTCCTTGCAATCTCAATAGGAGGTATCGGGCTTTTCGTTTTTTTTATTTACATTTTAATTCTGCAGCACATGCCTATGGTATCCCCTTTGACTGGAATCTCAGGGGGAAATGCAGCAATTACAGAGGAAAACAAAGGGAATGCTATGATTTTTGTTAGAGTTTTCATAAAATCTTTAGCAGTTATTATTTGGAAAAAGAATCTGAACATGATTGAAAATTTTGAATTTTCTGGCACAATATAAATCCAGGCATCAGATAATCTAGCCATTACATGATTTTTTTTCACAGTATGTACATGACCTCTTGTAGACAATACTGTATTGCCAATCTCATTATTGTTCATATTTTACCACAAGGCGATATAGGCACTTTTGTACAAGTTTGGGAGTGTTTGGATGTAACTTGCTTTGTAGACAGATCTCTTCTTCTTTAGGGTAATATTCTAAATAAAATATACTTTTTTTATATTTTTTTTCCCTCAAGTTTCAACTTTTCTTAAATGTTGACTCCAATCTTGGCCCTTCACAGCAGGAGAAGTGCACCTGGGTGGTGGGCCTCACCGTGGCTCAAAAGGGCCTCCTCTGGTATCATTGCATCGTGGCCTACCCATGTTAATTATATATGGAGAGCTCTCAATTGCTCAGATCCATGATGCGAGTGGAGAGGATGGTGAAGAAAGAGTCAGATTTTTCTGTTACTTCATAACTTGTTTTTTTACCATGATTTTGTCTTGACAATAGTCCCTTGAGGTGGGTTAAATGTATATATATTTTTTTATTTGTTCTGCTTTGAATTTTAAAAAATAATTAAAAGCTTCTTCCCCTCAAAAATAGAACTTTTCCCAATCTTATATTCATCTTAAAAGAATTGATTCTGAGATGATGATTTCTTTGTAAGATTTCCAATTTACAGCTGGCCCCTCAGAACTCTGGATAATCTCCCCATTTCTTCCTCCCTTTCAAATTCTCCGCTTCAGGTTTGAGAGAAGGCACAATTAAATCTTTTTTTCTTAACAACAATACGCATATCTTACAAAAACATGTGCAGATGTTGCAGTGTCTGGGACAATTTGGAAGCACAGGTGAGTGATGCAGAATGGCAAGGCTTGGCATGTGCTTGTTTGGCTCAGTGCAATTTCCCCCCCTAATTGGACTTCCCATGTGAAGCCTGCTTCGGATCACCCTGACACAACGCAATGGGCAGTGGCGGTAATGATTGGGGGAAAAGAAATCCCGCTTCTACATACATGTAAAATGTTCCGTGATCTGCTTAGTGTTTCCCTCAGAAATACTTTATGATGTGTTTAACTGCACAGGCAGACCTGGCTCTGAGAAGTGGCAGGACCTGAGCCTGTCTATTGAAAGAAGGTGTTGGCTCCAAACGGTCAATAGGAAAGATAATGCCGCTTAAGGCAATCATCACCATTTAGCGTTTACAGTGTTTTATTGTTTCCTAGCAGAGCATTACTTTGGCTTCACTACCGTCCCAGCATCACAAGAGAAAGGGCCTGTTTTTCCTTAAGTTCTTGTATCTCCACACTCTGTCATAATACTGCATGGAAATCTAGAATTACGGCACTGGAGACAACATCCCTCTACTGATGCCTGCCAACAGCTTCACTTATATTTTTGACAATTTAAAAAATAAAATCTCCAACCGTACCAATAATATATCTTTGGTGGGGGGAGGGCGTTAGGGGGGGGATAATATATTTCTAATGTTGAAGAAAGATTCAGGGATCAAGAAGGAAGTCATTCTAATTGTGGCATTCCTATCTCACTTTTAAGAGATTTGTTTCATTCTTAATATAGGCTTGTCACATTCTGGAACAGTGCTGCAATGCTTTCACTGACAAGGGCATATGCACTGATGGGACTATTGATTTGATGACAAAAAAAGATTGCATCTTCACGTAGAACTAACTTTGGATGGAGTTTTCTCCCATCACCTGTTGGATTTTATGACAGTTTTAAACTTTTATCGTCATCCAATCCATAATCCACTATATTTTCTTGCAGCTTCATAATTATCATCTAAAGTGACAATAAACATATCTGCATGATATATAAGATTTAGCAATATAAAAAATAAGATGATAGTTTAGCTCTTCAGCATTCAATTATGATAAGAGAGGGACACTTTAACCCTTGAACCAGTAATTACTTAATGTAGAACTGTTTTTTCCAGGGCCATAAAAATTGAGAGAGCGTTTTCATTGTTAACAGTCAAATTGAAGTGTAGCCAGGCATTGATAAATTTCTTTCACAGCAGTGTGATTGCCTTTACTTGAATATAAAAAATTCTAAAAAGTCTCCCATCTATTTGTACAAATACAGACCTCTGTTACTTCCTTGAGGAAAAGGGTAGGATTTTCTCGACATGCTTTGGTATTCAAAATGTTTATCGCGCCAGTGAATGGCGTGTCTTGGCGTTTGTCTAGTTTTTTTTTTAATGTTCTACGATCAAGCACAGCTTTTTTGAGGTGTATTGTTCGTCTGTTTAGATCCTGAAAAACGTGTGTCGTTGGAAAATTCCGGCATGCAATTCCAACCGTGAAGGCTTTCTACTCTTCGGAATCGTTCTACAGAGAGCAATTTTCCTAAAGCCTCATCACCTGGAACCAATCTGTAACACAATCGAAGTGTCCTAACATGAAAGCCTCATCCTTTCCTTTGATAATCTCTTCCTGGTAGAGTGGATGGGGATGAAATTAGTTCTTTGTAATCTTCAGAAACAAAAGAGAGAGCAAGAGGCTAATATCTACCCATCAAAATATATTATGCAAATACCTCTGAAACAAAGCTAAGATACATGTTTGAAAGCAAATAAGCCAGCTCATTTGGAAAACCAAGATTTTTTGTAGTGATGTGAAATTGTATATTTCTTTTCCATCTGCTTTTTTACTTAATTCTGACAGTCTCTGAAACTTTAGATAAAATCCAAGGAGTCAGAAAATATAACATTCAATTAAGGAAAATCATTCTCTTAGACAGGGCACAGGGCTCTTCGTGACAACACGTGCTCTAAAAGACAAGGACCCTACTGTATATTAAAGCATTCTGTAGATTTTGATTTCCCAGCAAGATGTCTACATGGTCTTCCCAGAAGCTTGACCTTCTACCCAAGGAGAAGTACTTTGGATCCCAAAATAGTGGAGAAATTAAAGGTTAATAGCGGTCTATTGTGAGATCTACAGGGACTTTTAAGAGTCAATGAGCCAAACTATTTCCTTTTTTTTTTACACTTCTTCACTACATATTGTCTGATGTTCACACATTAAATAAGGTAGCTACAGAGCAGTGAAGAAACTAAAGGGAGGGAAGAGCATGCAATTAATCAGAGCCCTGGGGCCCCGCTTTCTGAACAGCGACTCAATGGATCAACTTGAAAGAGCCCAGCAGTTAGTTCAATTCCCTTCATCCTCATATTGTAAACAGATCACTGAGCCTGTAAAACATCTAATTTAGTGGCATTGTGATAATTGCTTTCTCTCTGGGTGCAAAATGCCAAATAAACCAACAAAGTGAAAGCTACTTTAATTTATTAAGCTTTGACAGATTAAAGGTGACAAGAGAAAAAGATGGCAGACCTAATTTATAACAGTTCTCCAACACTTTATTATCGTAATAGATAGTTCATCATCCTTAATGGATATTTACTCATGTCGAGAATTATAGGACACTGGGTTTGTCACTGTTTGGCATTTGAAATGTCAAAGGTCATCACTCCATTTTTTGTGTTCTTTGTTTTTGGATATTTTATAATGATAGATCAATTACCCAGTAACAAAAGGATGTGCCGCACAATGACAGACACACAAGCCATTTTAATGAAGTTTTACGGGAAAAAAAAATCACAAATTTTTTATAATTAGATTATAAGACAGATGTAATACAGTACAATACAGATTCCAGATTGTCTTAAAGATAAGCAAATCGATTTTGGTATGAAATACAAAAGCCAGAACACACACCACAATTAAAAATGCCATATTAGTTGGGCTGGGCACTTTGAAAGCTCTTTCAGGAGTTTGTGATTAATTATAACCTTGGTTCCTATCCATAAAAAGTCTAAATGCTCCCACAAAATGGGAAAAGTTCTATGCCTGCATTATCAAGTCTGTCACACTGACAAAAATTTCTCTAAGGGCATATCCGACATGAGAAATGTCATTCCGATTTCAGTACTGCATCCCCAGTGCAAGTGGAAATTGTGCTTTAGGCCACTTAAGATAGAAAACAGGAGACAATCCTCTACAAATAGGGTCACAGAAGCCTGGAACAAACTCCCATGTCATGTGGCTGAAGCTGGCCCTGCACTGGCTTAATTCTTTAAGATAGTGTGAGATAGAACTCTGAGATCATGAAACTTCTAGAAAGCAGACAATACAAATGGCCTTGTCTTGTTTTTACATTTTCTTGCTCTGTTTCATGTCATACCTAACACCGATATTAACTGATATTAGGACACACATTAAGTGACAAAAGTGCAATGACATAATATGCTGTTGAAATAATGGGTTTGGAATTGAAATATAATGTTCACAATTGTATGACCTGAAAAACAAAACAGTAGGCTATTGTAGTGCATTGTAGGAGCGACATATTGATGGACAGCTTAATACTGGAGTGGTTGGTAAAATGGTACTTAAAACTGTTGATCTTTACTAAGGTTATGACTGCACAGGGTTCACCATATTATAAATAAAGTTAGAAGTCATCCTCAACATTGTGTTGTTTCTAATTAGGTTCAATTCTATAGAGAATCCTCTCGGCCATAATTCATGCAGTGACTGATTGTGCAAAATTCTATAAATGGGACAACGCCTCTCTATATTTCAAAGCCATAATTTAGCTCACGAAACGTTAACAAAATAACACAGCTGTCGTTACACAGACCAAGGCCCGGAAAGGTTATTTACCAGCTCTGCATGTGATTTTAATTGACTGATTAGCAGTAATTCAATCAGCAATCAAAGGGCAGAGCGCATGAATCTGGAGCAGACAGCAAAGAACCATCTTCAGAGAGACCTTTGTTTTTGACCCAAGTCCGAGCCACTACCTTTCAGTACGAGTCACAAGTCCTGATCGGCACATGGCCAGCAATTCTGAGTATAAAAACGTGGCCCGCAAAAGCTTGTTTCAAGTTTAAGGAACACTGTTGTCCACTTCTTGTAAAGTTATTTCTTTTACATTCACATACCAAGCATTTCACATCTAGGCCGGGCTGTTGTACCCAGAGGCCCATAGTGTTCTTTGGGACTAATTATTAGATTAGCATGTACACCAATGACTTTCATCTTTTCATAAATTGTGGGCATCGTAAAAGCAGCAGAGATGATAATTGCTTTGGACTGACGGTCGAAGGATGAAGCGTTACAAGACTTCATCTCATGTTTACACCAAAAAACAAGTGACAAAACAAGATAGCTGGCATGACTATCACATTTGTCTGCAGCAGAATATCACTAAACATGACACATATTGAAGAAAGTAATGAATCCCATTCCCAAATCTGGTCTTTGGGTCTTAAGAGCTACTGGCTTCTGCTCCACCTGAGCTCTTAGCTACGTAACTGAACTCATAATTTGATTAATTTGACAAGTAACATCTCCATCTTCTGAGTGAACTGAAACCTTCATCAAGTTCCAGTTAAACACAATAAGAAGGTCAATTAAACCTTCAACTATGTAAGAAAAAGACTGTACAGAACAAAAAGATAGAATTCCCCAAGAGCTAGAATTGGGAAATTCTGGAATAGTGGCTGGAGGATGGGCAGAGGTACTTGTTGAAACATTAATGTTGTCAAGAATATTGCATTTTCTTAAAGATGAAATATTTTAACTTCATTCCCGTTGTTCAAAACATTATGGAAGATGTATGCTATGTTAAGATTAATCATATTATTTGGTTCTTCGATGTTTTCATTAAAACGGGACTTGAGATGAGCGAGATAGCAGAGATTGAATACCTGTCTACCCAGCTTTAACAATCTTCATTCCATTGGCATACACTGCCTCAAAGCTCTGCTTGGGGTAGAGCCAGTGAACACCAAGGCATCAATCCTTCCCAACATGATCCAAAACACATACAGGCCCTGGAATACAGAGACGGGGGCACACCAGGGTTAATCTGATAACATTGAGGGACACGTTGACCTCCTGGTCCTTTCTCAATGTCAGAACTAGCTCCTCTTCTTACTAGTTCTCCTCTCGTCTTTCAATGCAATCTCATCACGGCCTCTCCTGAGAGCTCCACAAGAGACGTGCTGTGCAGGTCAGGCACGAACAGAATGCTTCTCCTGCGTCTTGCGTTATTATTTATTAAGACGCAATTTAAAGACATATTAGTATGTCAAAGAAGGCCTGTTCAGCCCCTCTTGAACTCCTTAGACCTAATTATGCCTTGAACAACATGCACCACTCAGAAAATAGTTACCAAATAACTTCATACATGTTACCCAAATAGACTTCCACGAAATTCATCATTCTAATCTTTGTGTAAAAAGTGATTAATATCCACCACTGGCCTTGCAAGTATTTTCTGTGCTTATCTTATGTTGGTGGCTATCTAGTCCAGAGTTTGAGAGATCCAGTATGTGAATGCCACCGCCCAGAAAAGCTTGCACATCAATTCCTAATGTTCTTTACACCTGGGAAAGGCCTGGTGTGGCTCAAATTAATTGATTAAATAGTTTTTATTACCTAATTAAGAGCTCTTGAATTATGTTAATTTGATCAGAACTTGAAAGAACCTTTTCAAATGCCCCTCAGTGGAGTCTTCAAGCTGCCTTAAGTTTGACCATAATTCACATCATACCCCAGCAACACACACAGACCCACTCTTTGTCATTTTTTCTTGTTGATGAGTTTTAATAGAACGTAATAGTGTTTTGTCAACACAGGATATGATATAATACACAATTTTAAGCCAATCTGAGACACGCTAGCAACAGTAAAAAAAAATAGCGAAGGGCTTTCTTGTCATTTACCAACATTTACAAAAGTTCCTTTAATTGGACACTTTGATAAATATTTTCAATTTCTTAATCACTCAGTTATCATGCATTTTGATGAAAACATGCTGGATGCAATGACTATTGATAGACATCAACAAAAAGTACAGAAGACTGGGGTTAATTTTTTGTAGACTTACACCGTGCTGAAAAGTACGGGTTGGAAGAGTGGCCAGACTTCAGTTGCATTCTTGATAGGCCATAAAGTTTTATTTCCAATCGTTGTTACTTACTCCCAAGCAGGAAATGTGGCTTACTACTACAGCTGGCATAAAGGAGAAACCAATGAAGGGACTTAACTTTACAGCACATGCTGTTTTTATTTATGTCACAGTGAATATAGCATGATGAACTGCTGTAAACCTTCACTGCATGCTGAATAATAGCTAGAACCCAGTTATTCTCTGTAGACTCTTCAGTCATGGTGCATATTGTGACATACTGAACATCCAGGTAAGAGCTTAAATAGCAAAGTAAATTATAATGTGTATATTGCACTGAGAACAATTCCGGCTGCCAAGATGATTTTTTCCTGTTGTGTGAGGCTGGTTAAAATGATCCCTTCATCTCTGGATTGAGATATGATTTTGTACTGTAATTGTAATTAGAGTGTTATTATTTTAATATCATTATACAGTATATTGTCTAGTAAAACTAAGACATTTTAAACACAAATTAGATAGTAGAATCTATGTCGATGGTAATACCCTATACCATGCAAAAGAATAAATAAAAGGGACTAATGTTTTGTTACTTGCATTATTTAATATTACTAGGAACCTCTCTCTGGATTCCTGTCAATTAAGTCTTATAGGACTAGTTGGGCTATTTTTCCTTCCCCCCTATGGGTGACATTTAACATTTACAGTATACTGCTGATAATAAGGCAAATATTCAAATCAAATCAAAATCCCACGTATGCATAGTCAAATGGCAGCAAGTGCCCTCAAAAGAAATTAGTAGCTCAAGTCTTGAACTGCACCTCATTATTTTTGACAGTATTCATGATTAATTCCTTCTTTACAGCACCCAGACTGAGTTCATTTTAAAATGCTGATTTCCAAACTTGTCATATGTGTTCGGACATCTTGGTCTGCAATCACAACACAACAAATCCTAAAGAGAGGAAATTCAAACAGAACGGTGCTGAGCAACTTCTTGCAATTAGAATGATTTTTCCTGCAAGTACACTTCAAAACCCTGAGGACAGGAAATTGCAAAAAAACAAGAAACAGTCAGAAGTTAAAAACAGAGTATGTTATGGGCAGCTTCCTTGATGCCTTGTGTGACCAGTTAGCTACAGTATATTATTAGTGATATTTTATATTAGTGATGAGCTTATTCTGGCATGTCGGCTAGGACAGAACCCCTGGTACGGTTATACAGTACATTTAACCCCATTGTTTGTTAAAAGGGCCTGTAGAGAGCTTGGATTGAGGCGTTGTGGACCCCCTAGATGGGCAGCATGACGACTCATCTCTCTTCCTTTCAACCCTGGGGAAATTCTCATTCAGCGGGGATAATTGACTTTTGCTGCTCAATATTCTTTTCACAAAAAAAGGTCCACAGTAACTCAATTACTAAGCATGATTGCTCCTCATGTTTGCTAGCATGAGCTTGTTTTACAGTTTGGTTTGGAGATAAGAGGGGCTGGACTTTGTGTCTCCCGGCTGCTGCGAGACGTGGGTTGAACAGGAGCTGACCACTGTTTGCACACAGAGGGGTTCTATGAAAATTAGGTTGTTTCATTCAACGGTTCTTTTTTTTTTTTGAGGATTCATTAAAAAATGATATAGTTGGTCTTTACCCATTTTAGGATGACAAATGAAATGTTATGTTTCTGGGACAGGCTTAATCACACTCAACCACCGTCATGCTTCTGAAATGTGCTTTCCCTTAAACACACAACAACACGTGAATAAAACGATAGTGACTCCACATCCTTTTGGTTTGGTCCCTGAGGTCTAGAAGGTTACTCATCCTCCAGGGGGCACTATAGGAACACATGGCAGAACAGAGACCCAAGTAGCTTGTTCTGACATTGCACCTCCTGTAACGCCCAGTAAGGTGACCACCATTACATGTATCACCTGTCGAGCAAACCCCTTTATCACTCCAACGTGAAACAGAAAAGGGGATTGAAGTTTAGTCTTGAAGCCCAAAGTTTCCTTCACGTCAGCACTGAGATACAGGAGTGACTGGATGAATCCAAACACACAGTAATCTCAAAATAAATAAAATCTGAACTTTGGCAGAGCTACTGTAAATCCCGTACTGTAAGTACAGTAAGTGGAGACCTTAAGATGTGGTAATGTACCCTTCCAATTTGAATCTGCTACAGTATCTAAGAAGCAAGGTCTCTCTTTCCTAGCGTTAATCCCGCATCAGCAGGGTCCACTTGTCGGCACACCAGTCTCCATTTGGTGGTTTGAACCAAATCTTTGAGCTGACGTTGCCATTAACTGCGACCGAGAAATACTCCAACCTGCCTGCCGTCGGGAGGGGGGTGGGGTGGGGGGGGAGGAAAACAAAGTAATGTAGCCAATTCATAGAGGGGATTATTAGGAGGCATGGGAAATTTGGCCAGGATGCCGGGGTTACACCCCTACTCTTTTCGAGAAACGCCCTGGGATTTTTAATGACCACAGAAGTCAGGACCACGGTTTTACATCTCATCCGAAGGACGGCGCTTATTTACAGTATAGTGTCCCTGTCATTATACTGGGGCATTAGGACCCACACAGACCGCAGGGTGAGCGCCCCCTGCTGGCCCCACTAACACCTCTTCCAGCAGCAACCTTAGTTTTTCCCAGGAGGTCTCCTGACCAGGCTCACACCTGCTTAGCTTCAGTGGGTTGCCAGTTGTGAGTTGCAGGGTGATATGGCTGCTGGCATATCTAAGAAGCAAGGTCTGAAGACACAAATCAAATTGTAAAATGATAAACTGTATATATCTCAGTACTGTTTTCAAAAGAATGTAGCACATCATGAGTACACACAAGATCCATAAGCATGTGTGGACAAATTCTTAAAACACAAAGTTATATGGAATATTGTGTTCACGGATTCTAGAAAAAGAGAAAATACTAACATATATAAAATATGGACATTTACAAAAACGAATTTAGAATAGAATACTTATTTATTATTATATTATTTATGCCAAAATAATAAAAGGATAATGTGAAAAAAACATGCAAATGTTCAAATAAAGTGGAGGTTGAAAGCCAAGGAGAAGCATAGAAAGCAGCATAGAAGTTAAATCCAAGATAAAACAGATACAAGTATGTAATAAGCTATCTTCATAGCTTGTATAAAGTCCAAAGTATGATAGTGTTGCAATTGCAAAATCTAGCTAAAAATCCTGGGAAAAGCATAAAAATGTATAGGGAAACTTTTGAATTGTGCATGAAAGAATTTCAAAGACAGAAAAGAAGGCATGGTAATGATAAGGGAGTTGTGTGAAATTACCATTTAAAAGGAGCATAGGAGTCATAAAACTTTCTCAATGAAGTACTGCCAGGAATGTAACTCTGGATGGGTTTTCACAACTAATCATAATTTTTCCAACAGATTTATCGATCTTTTGATCATTGGGGCATTATTTTAAGAAACAATAATACATTTATAATGAATAAACGTGTAATTATACATGTTTTTTCATCTATTGAGAATTGAGCTTCCCAACTTGAGAATGAGAATACATTTGTGATGCAGAGTGTGGAATAGCCCTGTGTTTTCAAGGACAGGAAATTATAGTGATGTCAAAAATAAATCCCGATAAATGAAAATCAGGGAGTTTCACAGATGTCAAAGGAAGGTTGAATTAGTGTCATAGGACAATTGTATTTTTTAAAGTTATTGCAAAGTGTAAGCAAAAGAAAGCTTATGATTTTTTTTACCATTTGGAATTTAATTTATCACAATTTACTGACACTTTTATCATGGTTTTATGTTATTTTGCTATGCTATTGTATGTTGTTGACACATCTTTATGCTACAGTGTAACGTGGATGAGACATAACATAGAAGTAAAGAAGTACTGTCTTTTGTAAAGTTTCCAACTTCCAATTTAGAATTTTTAATATCAATCTATAATTTAATTCTACACTCCAGAATTAAGAAACATTAAAAATCTTTCAGCAATTTGGTAGTCTACAAACCTTTCTGTAAGCAATACTGTGAGTTAGGACTGAATGTTTAAATCGGCTCCCTTTTTCCATTGCAAAATAGTTGTTGACCATTTTGTATGTAATTTTTGCTTTCAGTAGGGTTTCGAAATTATGTATATGCTTTGTTCTGGCAACATAAACAGAAAACCTGAGGCAAGGGTTCCATGCAAAAGCACTTAGATAATCTGTTCTGAAGTATCAAAAAAGGGATAAAAGAGCCATGGCTCTGTTTGTGACTTTGAAGATAAAATGTACTTACAAATGTACTTCTGACCTCTGTTGAAGTACACAGAAAAAGCAACAGTAATTGAAGTCACTTGTACCTAACTGGCACTGAAAACAACACACACTTTGTTCTGAGGTTTCAACATTATTTTTGTCTGGGACTTCTTCCCTAAGTGGTTTTCAGCAAGGAGTTTCAAATTCTGCGCATACAATCATTTATAGATATTTTAAAATGAGATCATTTTAGAGTCAACAAGATAATAGTTGACAGTTAAAGTTTGGAGTTTTTCACCTTTTGAATTGGTGCCTTAAAAATGATTAAAATTCAAGTCTTTTTTTTTTAAAAGGATTTAAAAAGACAGGATGTCTTGTATCATAATGCATTACAGAGAATTTGTATGAGCACGTTTTGAAATGTCTACCAAAGACCAATTTCAGAGAGGTTCAATCCAAAAATTCCTTGTTTAGTAACTAGAAAAGGTAGTGTTAGAATTTGCAAAAGATCTACCTGTCAACAGCATTGTAGATTATGATATTGGAAAACCTCAGAACTACAGTTTACCTATGCACACCATACCCAACATTACTGTACTGCCTAAATATAAAACTTGGATACAGTCTGCAGCCACTTACATAAGATAGTGTAATTGGGCATTGCTGTAATTCTTGTTAAAACCTGGCAGCGTGTGAGCCAACTCATCCAGCTCTCCTATTCTCCTTTGTCATTTTTGAGAATTATGATGGAAAGGTTATTAATTTCAGCAGCAGCCAGTGATTTTCTCTGCCAAGCTCCCGCAGCTAATTTGATTTACTGTTGAACAGGGAAAGGGGGTGTTGCGTGTGTGTGTGTGTGAGGGGGCGCACAGAATGGGCACAACATCTCGCAGCTGCGTGGGCAGTGGGGGAAGGAGAATGGGAGGTGGGAGGGTGGTTGTAGATGGGAGACAAAGTGCTTTTTCTTTTCAGTCCGCCTTGTTCAGCCTTTGAATGAACGAGCTGTGAAAACATGGCATCTTCTTCGAACCAAGTGTACTCACAAATTGAATAAACATGACTCTGATTAAGGCGTTTAAAAAAAGAAGTCTTTCTTGTTGCGCAGAACATTCCTAGGCATTAGGAATGAGTGGCTGTCCCACTCCCTCCTAATCCGTATGACCTCAGTCATGGAGGTCACTGCTGGCACGAGCCTGACTCCCACTACAAGGTAACACAGGTGAAAGCTTTCAGCACAGCGGCTTCATGTGGACGCGCCATACAGAGAAACAAATACTAGAAGAGGAAAGTCAACCGCTACACATCAAATTAATTTTATAAGATGTAATTCAGGGCCCAAGCAAGAGGTCCAGCAACATTTGCTCGTATACAGAAACTTTGTTCCTTTTCTCTGACACAGAACTGGAACTTTCACTCAGAATAGGGCTCCAGAATTAGAGTCTATCTTGAGCCAAGGTATGACTCAGGTTAGAATAAAACCCACTACAGCACTGTAGAAATAAACCTCACAAAACCGATTCCTCAGTTGGGAGCATTTCTTAAGGAAGTGCAAACCATCACCACTCTAATATTCACCTTCCAAGTATACATCTCATGTGCACAATATAATGGGGATTGTACTCAACAAGTTTGGGATTATTGTCTCATTTCCTTCTTGCAAATGAAAAGTGAAAAGGAGGAAAAGAAAACGAGCATGCAGGCCTTAAGATCTTGCTTGTGCTTTTCAGCACATAGGTGGTCTTGACACAGCAAGTCTCTGCAAACTGCTGCCTTCATAACGAATGGGTCTTTCTGAAGGAATGCTAGGCCTGATTTCAGTCAAGTTCCACTGGCAGGCTTGGTGGCTGCTGCACATCTTCCATGAATTTCATTTCTGGCACCCCAGAGAGTGTTTGTGAGGATGTTGCCCATGAGCTGCAGGTAACTGACTTGAGCTCCACTCAGAAACACCTGTCCTTGAATCACAGTGTTCCAGCAGGAGCACTTTGCCATTCTAAAGTATTTTGCAGAAATGAGTTTCCACAGACATCGAGTTTATTCAAGTTGAAAACCTTTCAAATGATATAGAAAAAAAGACTTTTTGCGTGCTTTAAGTTCTTTCTGGCTTAAAAAAATACTCTGTTCCCCCCCTCTTTTTTTTTTTGACAGTCATGTAGGGAAGAGTCTACAGATAGATTTTAAGGAAAGTCAAAGCTAAAATATCAGGTAGACTAGACCTTTAAAATCATTCCTGATCGCAGAAAGTTTTCTTCTTCATCTTCTGTGCTGTCTCAGAAAACACTTTCTCATTCCATGCTGAAATAATGCAGCTGCTGCCCTGAGCAAATTCTGTGTCAATGTCCAGATGGAGCCCCTACTGTAATGCAGAAGAGCTCACCAAAGTCATCCACAACCCCCTTTAACGTCTGCCTAGCTAACTCCCACATCAACATCCGTTGTCTCTGGACAGCAACCAGTGATAAATCTTTTAGGTACTGTACTGTGCTGAGCCAATATCAATCTTCAGCAAAAGCC
The DNA here is from genome assembly GCF_059453375.1 of Lepisosteus platostomus. NCBI lineage: Eukaryota > Metazoa > Chordata > Actinopteri > Semionotiformes > Lepisosteidae > Lepisosteus > Lepisosteus platostomus. The sequence goes on along the minus strand of NC_142628.1, from coordinate 6,255,197 downwards.
TGTAATTTATTTCAATTAATACTTCTGACCCTTCCTCTCATGTTATAAGGTAGCTTCTCAGCAACACTTACTGTAGGGAAGAGAACCGTAAATCACTGTATTGGGAGGCTTTATAACACAGGCAAATGTCAAAGAGATAGGATTACCGATATACAAAGTGAATAAAAAATCAACTCACCTTCACAAGTGAGAAACCATTAATTAAATGGACAAAGTTATTTCTATGCTTTGCTTTATTGCTATCAAATTTATTTTGTGACTATTTTAAGGCAGACCAGAAACATCAATGGTTATTCTTGATAAAATAACATGCTGAAAACTTTTCAAATAAACTATTGTGATTCAATTTAGAACAAGCCAGGAGAGAGAGAGAGCGATTCTACTTGAGTATATTGCCAACGGGGAGTTACACATGAAGTACTCTGTCCATCTGTGCTGTTGCATGTTCCTATCTACACGCAGTATGTTTTCAGACTGTAGCTATACAGCACAATTGCTGACACTTAAAAATGAGGCCCTAGCTAAAGCTTCTTTCATCTTGACAATGCAGGAATTTCATTTCCCCCCCCCCCAACTTGTCCAGCTTTCTCGACAGCCGAGGCCAACCATGTTTTTCTCTGCCTCGGTCTTTCTTGTTTTGATAGGTGATGTTGATCTACTGGACCAATACAAATGCTGTGCACCTGCCTGACAGTTTGCCCCTGCACCATCTAGCTGTGGGGGAAAGTTAGCAGGACAGGACCACAGACAGGACCCCTGTGGAGATGCAGAACAGACAGTTACAGAGTGAAAGATGATCCACAGAAGGCCTGGGTACAATTGAAAACACCCACAGGCCCTGTGGAGTTCTAAGCCAGGCTTCTAACACTCGGCGTGAGGATGTATCATTTCACACCAGAGTAGGGGGTTTTCAAACTGTTTCACCAGAGGAACCCTCTTTTCCTTGGAGGTCACTCTCACCCTCTGTGTCTGATCGCCCTGCATCAAGGGATACTGGAAAATATTCCTTGGAAACCTGCTAAGATATGAATGCAGTTCTCCACATGTCATGTATTTACCAGCAAAATAAAAACTATCACACAGGGCTGGGGAATTTTATACATCAGGAAGAGATGTTGAAGAGTTCTCAAATGAGTCTCACACCTGTAACAAAGAACTTCCACAAAACAGTCCATCGTGTACGGGTAGTGAGAAAACACAGGATGTCTGACCATAAAAAAAACTTTGCCTTTATGAATGCAGTGACAGAAAATATACAGTTAATTTCTATTAATTATTACTGCAAAAAAAAGCTTACAATAATCTAAAGTGTAGGGTTAGAGTTAAGTTTAGAAAATTATTTATCGGTATTAATCATTTGATCTGATCTTCTGTACAAAGGATTGGTCAGTGAAAATGAAAAGTTTCAGTAAGGATATGTTTTTGTAAATGTACTCTCTACTGGAGATGTAAATGAAAACCAAATCCTTATAAGGCAAAAGCTCCTGACCTCAAGGTACACTGTGCTGTCTAATTTGCAACACACATTAGCACAGGGCCCTGGCCAGATTACATCACATATCAATTTCCAACAAATTCTAAACAAACTGATGCCCTCCTGGGAGAGTGTTTGCTTTCAGAGGTGTGCTTAAAACTCTGGGAAACCCAGTAAGACTCTGTCATGCACTATTTGGTTTAGCAAACTGTGATACCTGCCCACTTTTATTCCTTTGGGCTAGCATGTGGGGCACTATGACATCTTTACTGCATTTGTGTCACCCTTTTCTTCAGCCACTAAAAGGAACAATAATAGAGATGGTAAAGACCTCGATTAATACTTAAATTGCGCAATACCACTAACACCACAAAGTTTATTTGTCTAAATTCCCCTATTACCTACAATATGCAATACCCAGTTTCACTGAAAATATGTATATACAAATGTGAATTATTTTATTCTTAAATAGCCTCCTGAAACTTATTTTGGCTTGAGTTAAATCTGAATTATAGATTTTTTTTATGAGCGACTACAGTTCTCTACTGTAAAAAGGCCAAATTTATAGTGCAACTAACAGGATTAATTATTTTGCATACTTGTCATTATTAGTTCTGATGTTTGTAGGCATCAATATAAAAGGATAAAAAGGAGAAGAGGATAAAGTATTTTCCTTTTTTCAGAGAGTGTTTATTGCTCTCACAGATGGGTTTAGCTACTGCCTTTTACCAAGTTTCAAGAAGACAATTAAATAAGGACGTTTACTGGAATCCAAATCACATTTGGAAAGAGAGCTCTCAATGGTTCTGACCTTCTGTCTCTTTCATGACCTTGATTTTTGGTCCTGTGTGGATTTCGGAGAAAGTGTGCAAGGTTAGGCTCCAAGCCTGACAGACAGGCACAGCAGGACTTGAACTTATCTCGGGGTTCAGTGGTAAACATCAGTGTACTAATGCTAATTCTGTCAAGTCATCTATTTCACTTACAATTAAAGTTACCCCATCTCATCCTTCTATGGTTTGAAATGTTGACCCTAGCCCTGTGGTTAAAAAGGGGGTTTTGTGCATTCAATGCTGATTTACAAATGATGACGTTTGTTGCCTCTAAATCACAATGCATTTAATGAAATGACTTGTGTTGTGCCTCAAACATGCTTTGACAGCTCTGTCTAGAAGCCAGAATATGACTCTTTTCTAGCTCACAAGACCATGAGCATGGTTACAAATGAAGTGAGATCATCTAGTTAATCTAGTTTGTTTGGTTGTTGGTAGGTAAATGATCCAAGAATCCTGCACAGAAATGTCTTGAAGAAAACCAGTATATCGGTTTTAGCAACATGTTGGTAGAGCTTGTTACAGGCTCCTACAACTTTAAACTACAACTGTTTAAAGTATAAAAAACACACTTTCCCCTTAGTTTCACTACTTATCTTGAAAACATCACTGATGGTTTTGAATACTTAAATCATGTCTCATTATAATCTTCTCTATACAAGACTAAACAGATTCAGTTCATTTAACCTGTCAGGTACAGACTTTTTTATGCTCAAGAATATAACAGCTTCTTCTGCCATGGACAGATTCCAGAGCAAGAATATTTTTTTAATGCGGCAGCCTACACTTTATGCTAGCCTAAATGATGTCTTACTACATTTGCACAAGGTTGTCATACCTTCTACTGGTTTGAATTTATGCTTTTAAATATAAATGGTAACATTTTGCCTTTTCTATTGTTTCCCTACACTGTCAAAAGGACAAAAAAATGATGTGTTGACATCATAACTAAATGTTTTTCCATACTTAGCTCTGAGTCTAGAGTGTTTTTAAATTAAGAACTGCCAGTCTCCTTCTATTTTGTAGCAGCACAGACTGGAATCGCCAATCATTTATCATCTGAGCATCTGACCACAACAGCCCCTTGTTACATAGAGAGAAGGTGGACCTGTGCACCACCACGCTCATCTGTCAGAGCCATCCCTTGTCTGACAAGCTGGGAGCTCCTCAGTGCCTTACAGGAGAGTTAATAGTCACGAGTATCTGGCACAGGCCAGATGTCTGTTGTTCATAGTCAGTTATGGTAACCCTGTCTACCTCTAGGACTTTCATCTTCTGACAGTGCTTGGCCATTGTATGCCAAGCTCCACTGCTTGGGGTTTCCTGGTCACTGCAAGCTAATACCATAGCTCTGGCTGGGACAAGCAGGGTCTGGACTGAGCCATCAACATGTCTTCCAAGTCAACACCCTTGCTGGATCAGCCACACAGAAACCCCCCATTCTCTCGTATTTTCCTTTTAATAAAACAAGCACAAACTTTTTAAATACTTTAAATTTGCACATTATTCTGGGTGGGAGGGTTAATCCTTTATTCATTCTTTTTATCCTCAAGTGTAAAGTTTCAGGCTTTTCTGAAGCTGCCCGTGATCCTCCCTAAAGACCCAGAGGTCTGGTAGACCACAACTTGAGAACCACTGCACTTCAAGGCACAGCCCTGGACTGAGACAGTGATGTAAGGGCATGGTTTTCTGGGCGAGCTGTAGTAAATCATGGTTCCTTCTGGTAACCCAGTGACTCAGCCATGGCATTTTTTTTTTCAGACAGGGTCTGGCACAGACACAAGTGGAATGAAGTGCAGTGGATTTATGAAAAAAAAAGCCATTTGCTTTGCATTACAAACAGGAGAACAAAAAATAAATGCAATTGTGAGAGCTCTTGGCATGCCCGTGGTTCAGTCTGTTAAACAAAAGCTTTAAAAAAAGGCCATAAACTTTGCAGCTTGCTGTTCTGCTTAGTTAAAATGTGGAGACAATACTATCCTTTGAATTGTAGTGGAGTTGTGTGTCAGTCAATCTGTTCTAATTGCAGATATGCAGTGTCACTTTTTTCTTATGTTGCATCCACATGGATAACTGAACTAAGAGGACATTGGTTTAAATCCAGACTTGTCTTGCAGTGATTTGTACATCTGTCCTTTGCTACATGTGACAATCTTAAAGAGCATGTTTAAAAACCAAGATAACTGCAAATGCTTACAATAGTGTGGAATGGAAAGAAGAGCCCTTTTACAAACTTCTCTGTACTCCCTTCCAATAGATCCCTGCCCTCTCCATCATTTGCTAATTTTGTTTGTGGAACTCAATGTAAAATGAGAATGCTTGTGGCATGCTTTTCAGTTGTTTTCTTTTCGAAATAAACAACCCTGACTACTTTTTCTATTACTAGAACTAGAAAATACAATACAAGAAAAACAGGAAAACCAAAATTGGCTCTCCTAGGAACTACAGCTTACCTAAAGACACTTGGGAATCACGTCAGAGCTTCACCAATCTGTGCTGAATGCTGCAACGATATGGCAGCTCTTAACTTGCGCAGTTACAAAACCGAAAGAAACTGTGTAACTGTAATTCTGCCAAGGCAACAATGTCCTAAAAGAATGAACTCACACATGCGTGCCACATAGTATGGCAAGAAAGCAAAGCTTAAAATCCAAAAGCTTTCGAAATCATCCAGGGGCACCACCTCCAGCTATACCCGATGACACGCACCGTGTGGCCGTCAAAATAGTCTGTTAATAATGTCAATAATTTTCAGGCCAGTTATTAAAATGCCATGAAATAATTTCCTTCAAATTTGTTTTAAATATAAGTAGTTTATATAATCAAATTTGAAGAGCATAAAACTTGCAGTCATTGTTTAGCTAGCTAAAAGAAAAACGTGTTTTCTTAACAAATCAACGTGAACATCTGTTTGTATGTGTGTGTGCACGCTGCCATTGCCCAGACTGATTCAAAGATAGATCTCTAGGCTTAGGTTGTACAGAGAATGCCCTTCAAGGTTCAGATTGCTTAAATTGAAGACAGACTCTATTCAAATTAAGATGATTTTTCAACCCTAGGGTCTATAACACAAGGCTATTATATAACACTTAATCGCTCTCTGTGTTACCATTAACAGTGGAAACAGCCACATTACAGAAAGAACAAGTGAATGAAACTGCTACAGAAAACAGACCATTTTAAAGCTGTCTTATGGGATAAAAAAAAAGTACAAATGAAAATCTCCAAAGCCCTTTGGCAAGAAAATGCAGTTTCCATCTATTTACGCACAAAGAATCTAAATTCAAATGTGCTTTTCAGACAATATTAAATAAAAGGTGTAAGAGCGCTTGCTTTCTTAAAATCTCTGAAGACCTTGCGAGATATTAAACTGTCATTAATTCCAGTAATATTTAGTTGTTAGAGCTGGGACTTATATCACGTAAATCTTTATAATGTCACTTTTTATATAATTCACTCAGAACATTTCACATCTTTCTCAAACTTACATGTTTCACAAAAGGAAATTACCTATGAGACAAGATGCTCCTATCCATCACTATTACTCTGCCAAGATACATAATTGATCATAGCAAATCGGGCACAGCACATAAATTAAGGTGCACGCACAATGCATTGATCAAAATCGGATCCACTTAACAGAACAGCCTGGTCAAGATAAAACAATCCCTTTCTGACCTGTGCCTTTTTTTATTTTGAGCAAGGAGAGAGTGGAAAGCCCTGCTGATTGGCTCCATGCCAGACAACAGCTTTCACGGTTTCATTAGCGTGTGCCTGGAGGGGAGATGGAGGGACAGAGGGACAACATGAGTGTGACCCGCGTGACTGGAGAGGGAGATTGGCGGAATGCTTTCACCCGGAGAGAATTTGAGAGGGGTGTGTGGGTGAGTAAGGCTTCCTTCCATTGTAGAAGTATGACGGATGTCTAAGGCAAGAGAAGGGAAGGTCAGAAATACAAAGTGAAATTCTCTCATTTAGACCATGGGGAGAAATCCTGCACAAGATGCTTGGAGACCTCGGGGACAAACTTTTTCTTCAAACGGCAAAGGAATTGATGTGGGAGTTAAAGGATTTGCGCAGGTCAGGGGTTCCCTATTCTTGGGTTCTAGAATCCAGCAGATGTTCAATGTTTCTTTCAATAGTTAACGTCTTTAGATCTGAGCATTTAAATATCCATACATCAATTTTCTAACCGCTCCACCCAATACAGGGTTGTGAAGGAGCCTGGGCCTGTCATGGCAAACAACAGGTACAAGGCACGATTCACCCTATGGGATGCCAGTTCATCATAGAGCACACAAACATGCACACACTCACACCTGGGTTAATTTCCCCTAATTTAAATATCAATTGATCACTTAACCCAGGCGACTAGCTGTTGATAACTTAAACACAGGATCAGGTGATGGATCAGGCATCTACTGCACATTTCCTCCATCAGTCAAAACCAAATTCATTAAAGGTGGCCTTCAAGAGCTCAGCTAAAAATACTGTATGTATGTTATAAATGGTGAATGCTACATATTAATAAGCTGATGCCTGAAATCAAAGCATTGCAGTCGACCCTCTGTATACAAAGAATGAAAACTAAAAGGTTAAAACTATGTTTTGCTTGAGTCTGGTCTCCTGTGATTATAAAAAATATACACAATAGTGCCTATGTTCACCACTTAATTCAGATGTTACCTGGATCATAAACAGAACTGAAATCATTTATGTATCACTGCTCCTCTGTTCCCTCTGCATCAGTTACTCATGGGTTAAAACGTGTACATATGTGTCACTGCCGTGTTGGGTTCTAAGCATGTTTAAGCAAGTACACACAGGTTGGATTACCTGCCCGGTCACTCATGATGTTCATCAGCCCAGCACCTCCGCACAGCAAACTGAAAGAGCTGCTACAGAGCTCCAGGCACACCCTAAGAAAGAGGTACCTCACCAGAAAAATAATAAAAAAAAGAGCAGCTTCAAGAATGTTGCTGCCCACTGCCACACAAATTAAACTCCGTGTCTGACTCCTTTTTCCACTTAAGAAAATGCTGCCCATGTGGGCATTAGCAGTGACGTGTATGTCACAAAGACACACGCATGCCAGATGTAGTCGAAAAACACCCACGCATTCAGACAGCAGGTACCTTATTGACTAAACCATAGAACACGACTATAACATTTTCTCCTGATGATTGAAATCAGGCTGCTCATGTGGTCATGAGCATCAACTCCTGTCACTACAACATTGTTCTGTAACTCTTCTGAACACCAGCAGTGCCATCAGAAGCCTCATGTTGACTGGCCCAGGAGCCATTTTCATCATCATTTCAACAAGCTCTTCGAGGCTGAGAGATAATCCGAGGTATGCTTGCTAACTGCTTCCTGCTGACAGGCCAAATCTACACCTCTCTGCTATCAGTGCAGCTGATCAGTGTAGTTTGCTTTAAGAGAATTGTAGCTGCCTTCTGCCCTTGTCTGCAGACATTTTACCATCCTCAACCAACTGGTCTGCTTACAGTTTTTACTGAATGCTTGTTAAATGGCTGCTAGTGCTATACAGGGAAAGTATGCACAAAGTATGCAATAAATACCAAACAAGAAGAAAATGCTGGTGATTCACTAAGCAAAGTATTTCTGACTGGATAAATAAGTATAAGCTGAAAATTAAATGCCCAAACTCTAATCTCATCATTTGCAACTTTATTCCGATAAGGATATTCCATACAAAACTTACAGCTAAAACTGTACCTTAACACTTCCAACAGTTCTCAGTTGCAAGGACAGAGAGAGCACTGGTAAGATTGGGACTTACTGGGTAAAACAAAATAGGTCTAATGTCTCTCATGACTTTTGCAGCTTCAGAGAATGAAATACCAGCGTGCATCGATATGAACATATATATGAAGGTCGTACTCTGACATACAATAATTTATTGCTTTTTAGTCACAGAAACCGCATCTCAAAAACACGTATTTAGACAGACGGATACAAGAGGTGTGGTTGTAAAATGTTTGCAAAATGAAGGGCTGAAATACTGAACAATTTTATTTTTAATGCCGAAAAATGGTGATCCCACAGACCCTCTCCTGGACTGGTACCTCAACACTCCAGTGTTTACAGGAGGCTTTTCTTCGGGAGACCTCGGGGATGGGCAGCAGGAGGGGTCAAAGTTCATGACAATGACAGCGTGCACCTCTCTGCGAGAGACCTGCAGCCCAAGAATGAAAAACAACGAAGGGGGTGCACAGGCCTGCCTCGCCGCCTGAGTCAACCCCTTGAAAAAGCCCAAGATAAAAAGCTGCAGATCAAGCCTTTCCTTGGAAAAACATTATCAGGGTCGCAGGTCAGAAGATGAGATCACAAAGACCTTTCATCCTATGAAAGCTCATTTACAGGGAATGTGGCTTTATCCCTTTTGGGGAAACCTACTCTATTTGTATACGCTGAACTCCTGTTTCAGTTGCATGTTCCACCACCCCTGCTTGTTTTTCTTCTTCCTTCGTTTCTGATACACATCAAGTCTGCTGTGGGAAGATGTGATCAGGTCACACTGTGCGCTGGTTTTGGTTACAATGAAAACAGAAAAATGTAGTATATTGAAAAAAACCTCACGTAACATCAAAGAAGTTTATATAACACTCTTTTGCGTTTACAGTGCATCACTTGAGGTCATATTCTCAGTTACGCAGTCCCATATTAAAAAATAAAGTTTAAAAAGTATATTATTGGTATACTGATTCTATTTCATAAAGACTACTTTAAGTCTTTGCAGAAAGCGACCGTACATTCTGTGACAGGATATTAGATAGGACATTCAAGAGCTTGGTCACATGAAAGTCTTAAGATCCTAGGGAGGTAAAACACAAAAATGCACCAAGTGGTAATCTAAGAGCCAAATTTGTAACCCTAAACTAAGCAGAACAATTTCCGTGCCACTTTTCGGATACATTACAAGCCAAGAGAGATTGTATATTCATGCACATCGCACAGTCAGCCAAATATTTTTTACAAATTTTAAATATACAGAATGCGAAAGCTAAGAGATTATGGACATGCCGTCATGTGAGTTCTTTCAAATTCAAATTATAGACCAAAAGCTTCAGAAAAGCATTACTTAACACAATTGTCACTTGTAGATTTGATTACAGACTTTTATGTGATAATTTCCATGTTTATTTAAAGAAGACACCTGCAATTGACTTTTTCTGCTCCTCTTATAAACTTTATACTGTTAGCAGTCAAGGGTGATTATTAAAGTCTATTAACATTTCAATCCTTGAACAGCTTTAAGCTCCAAATCTAAAAACCAAGACCAAAACAGACCATAGAAGGGGTTAAAATGATTGACTTGGCAACAACCAAATTTTATTTTTCAGTTCTGCCCGGAGAGAAGATGGAACTGATGAGTACCCTCTACTTGCTTGCTCTTTTTTGATAGGAACCCAGACTGCGTGTGGTATGAGGCCCACCATTAGACTGGCAAGCCCTAATGCAATGATTGGATTTCCCATGGTTATGAACCAAAGCCCAAAGAGCCTGGAACAATTTAACACCATCTTTGAAATCACAACTTCTCAAAAGAAATCTCTTGGCTCCAGCACGTAGTTTTGCTTCTTTTCAGTGAAACGCCAGTCGAATGTATTCTCTACTCCAATGTGTGGTGATGATCCAGAGAGCACCACATTTCCATGCCAAGTGGGGAGGATGGTCACTGTCCACACGCCTCGTCTGCTACAGTGCAGCCAGAGCTTCGCCCTGTTCAAAAACACTGGTGTAAGCCCTGGATGGGATTTCAAAGCCCAGAAAGGAGAGTGAGTTGGCTCTTGTACGCTTGTGTTTTCTTATTAGTGGTTTTGTATTGTTGAAAGGCATTTCCATAATAGCGCTCATGGCACAAAGATGTTTTCCCATCCATTTGGAAAACCAAAAAGAAAAGTCTGCTGGCTTAGACAGGATAATGGAAAAGACACAACAGTTTATTTTAGCCCCAAAGAGATTTCCCTCAACTCATTCGAAGTGTTAGTTTCTTAAAAGGGGTGGGTGGTTGCTTTAATGGTGGAGCTTCAGACCTTGGGAAAAGATGATTATGAAAGGGTTGGCCTGCAAGCTTTCATGTAAGAAATAATTATTGTATTCCTTAATAAAGAAAGACAGACGAGGCTTGATGCAGACTGTATATTACAGTCAAATATACCAGGCTGCAGCAAGAGGGGGGAACCATCCATTGTCAAGTAGCAGTTCTCTTTAAAAATACAGAAGACATGCATTAAATCCTGCTAAAAACACTGAACAGCAGAATCCAAGTTCATTCAAACCCATGTTAAACTGTGACTTTGCAAAGACAGGGTGGGTGTACATCTGGATTTTTCAACACTTGAATTACAAAGTGATGATGTCTGAAAAGGAATACTGAATTTTCAACAGCATGACTGAAATATAATTATAGATATTTCTAAGTGCACACTGTTCAAATTTATTCTGACCCTGCAGATTTGTAGAAAATCAAGGTCGATGTAAATTAACCCTCTGATGTTTTAGTTATCAGAAAGTTTATAGCAGCTTCTGTAAGTCTTCTTGGTTATCAGTGGGTATTAAAGGTGGCTGAATATAGAAGCAAAGCATTCAGTACAATAACACCATTGGGAAGGTCAGAGAACTGTCTGAAGATTTAAGGTAAAAGAGTATCGAACCCAAGTGTAACCCAAATATATGGTCAGAAAATTGTTTTGGGGGGCTAACACACACACACCCATGGAGAACAACTGGGAATCTTCAAAAAAAACTGGAACCTTCCATTAGGATACAGTGCTTCAAGGACTATGGTTTGTATTTAAACCACATGAATCTATAGTCTATGCCAGAGGTACATGGCAATATAAAAAGAAAAGACATTTGTCAAAAAGCAACTTTACTTAAATTAACTTCCAAGTCAAATGGGGTCACATGGTGCGAATGGATGAAACACAAATTAAGCTTTTGGACCGTCTCACCAGCAGCAGGATGAGCACAAAAGTAAAAGGCGCTCAAGATGAAAAAGAATCTCCTTCTTTCCATTAAGAACAGAAATGGATCTCTTCTGCTTAAAGTTTTTGTTTGTTGGGACAGAGGAACATACAGCTTCTGAAGCTCAGCAGGATATGCTAGCCACAACAGCTACCTTCTGTCAGGAAGCTCCAAATGGACTTTACAATAGTATAACAGTGCGAAGCATGTGTCAAATTCAATTTTCAGCAGGCTCTCGCAGAGCATCTATGGTATGTGTAAAAGAACACATGACCCAAGTAAAGGCCACATAACCTGAAGGAGCTGGAGAGGTTCTGTGAGGAGGAATGCTTGAATTTCCCTCATGAGAAATTTAAGAACCTATTAAAAGGCTGCAAGAAGCACCATATGAGTTTATAATAGCCAAAACAGGGTTCACAGAGCACTGATTGCTGGGATATGAAAAAATATGGACCTATTTTAGTCTATTTATGCATAGAATATTGAAAGCCATTCAAATATTTCTTTGAATTCCATGCTTAATCCACTTTTGGTTACAGATCATCAAGGTTATGATGACATTTGGAGGCTACTGACAGAGACTAACACCTGAACAAAGGTAAACAAAGCATGTGCAGAAGGAGAACTCACATCCCCGTTTGCTCCATATTTAAAAAGGTGTTTGGAAAATTTTCCTTTTTTCAGAATATCTTCATATCTTCCTGTCTGCACCGATAATGCATGTTTGAGGTACAGGCATTTGGAATGACAATCAGGACTCACAGCAAGACTTTGAACCCTGCCTGGCCATTGATGGTTAGCCACGGTTCTCCCAAAGACACTTTGACCTTAAGAAGGCAAGAATGACCAGTGAAAATCAAGGTTGTGTTTAACTTTGAGTAAACTGCTTATAAACCCTAAAGTTTATAAGCAGTAATATACTCATGTTCCATCCTTCTGATGTCAAAGCAAGGTCCTTGTCATCAATTGATATACAGTATATAGTGCTCATCTATAGTTCCTCTCCTGTATTGAGCAAGCACTGGGAATAAAGGTTTGAACTAAACTGCTCTAGTCCTAAACTCTGCAGGCTCAATCTCAAATGAGAGTTTATTATTATTTAACAAAATCTTCCATTATAACAAACACTTATTGCCTGTAGAAAACCTGAAAGGAAAGTATATGAAAGGAATAATATACAAGTGGCAAGTCAACCTTGCCTAGGTTGTAAAGAAAGCATACTGAAAAATCCAGAACAGATCAGCATCTAATTCATTTAGTTCCTGTTGAAACATACAGACTCTGGGGATTCAGAAGTGATCTGCTACATAGAGGAACAAATCATCCTGTTCCATGTCATTTCAGAAGGGAGTTGTTCTTGGATTCTGCACATGCAGTTATTACAATCATTTACATAAGATAGTTCTTCTGTTAAAAAAAGTATAAGAAGGAATTCTTTCAAAATATAAGTTTCTTGCTGTAATATGTTTATTGCTGTAAGAACAAAATATTGTTTAGAAGATGCACTTTCAAATGACAGTTTTCTTAATTAAGGTTTAATTGTGGAAATAATAACATTTACAGATATAAAGTGCACTTTACAGGCAATAAAGATAGAACTGGTCCAACAGAAATGAGATACTTACTATAAATAGGTTTCTCCAAGCAATTTTGATTTGTTCTTAATTTTCTTTACAAACGTTTCCATATGGGATTCAGATGTTGTATGCTCAGTTCAGTATGTAAAGCTGTGTCAGAGAAAAAAGTGTGTATTCTGCTCTGACCCCCTGGTGTTGTCTTAAAGGAAGTTTGAAAAAAGCTTGTTTACCATTTCAAAATTTGTGAATGCACTCCCATCATTGTTATTATATTACAAGTGGCCTTATTTTCAAGTAAAATTGCAGGATAAATTTATATTTTCCTGAAAAAAAAAAGTTTTTCTAAACTAAATGCTAATTCAATTGAGCTTTTAAACTGTTTAGACTTGAGGCACAGCTCAATTGAATTCAGTTACTGTATTTTGTTTGGTAAAATGTTTTTTAAAACATAAAACACAAAACAAACTAGGGGCAGTGAACATTGTGATTTAATTTTGTTTAACTGCAATATAAACAATTGTATAATGCTTTGTTTTCCCAAGGAAAAAAAACTCAAATTAATGCTTTAGAATTGCAGAATTCATACTGAAAGACATTATCTGTTTATGTTTTAATTTATCATTGAATGGCACAAATTTGAGATTAATACTCCTTATGATATTCTTATTGTATTGCTAGTGCAACATTACTTGATATTTGTGTATTTATCTTGCTGAATTTATCTGTTTTTAAAACAGACTCTTGAACCTGTGGTGTCTAAAATCTTTAAAAAATAAAATGACAGATCAGATTTATTTAAAAAGAAATCTGCATATACAATTTTTACCAAATAGTTCACTATAAAACCTGGTAAACTGTTGAAGTTTCCATTTCAATTTATCCAATACTAAATGTTTAGAACAGAGGACAAGGTGATCAATATTAATGACACTCAAATTTCTACTTGTACTCCTAAGACATCACCTGTAATTAAAGGTAATTTAAAAAGCCTTCTTCAGAAAGAAAATGAGCTTGTTTCTAAAAACAATTCTATTGTTACTGCTATTTTACCTTGACAGACAGCCTGTTTCTATTGTCTTAAAACTTTGAGGCCTAACCCAACCCCCCAAAAAACGTATGCAGATCAGCTAAGGAAAACTGCATATTTGTTTTGTGTCTGAAAGGCACCAAAAGCCCTTAAAATTGCAAGCATTTGGCTTTCAATTAGGTGTCCTTTAAAGTGAAGATTTATTTTAAAGGAATGTTTTGAATGGGTTAAGAAATGTTCTCCCTTGGCTAACCTACACAAAGACATCATTTTGTCTTTTACATAATGATCCGGAAATATGCAACGTTTCTCTACAAGGGACACTGGAACCATTAAACCTACGGCTGTAATACAGTTTCTGACACCACACTCTTTTCTACAGTGGGAGAGGTTCATTATACTGCTGAAAGGAAATACAATTCAGGCCTAAGAGAAACAAAAAACCTAGCAAAATCAATGTATTAAATATGTCACCAGAATAGTCAGTATCTGTCTTTTCCCAACATTCTAAAAGAAAATGAAAATTGCTTTCAATTAAAATTGTATGTGTATGCTGTTTTCTAGATTGCCATCTCCAAACCATTTTCACAGCATTAGTACTGGACTGCACACCAGCCGAATGTATTTTCTTTTAGAGCACATTTTCTTATACACTTACGAAAAGTCATAAAAGGTTCACAATGTTCTTTCAAAATACAGGGTTTGCTATTGCTTTGCATTTGTGGTTTACAGTATGTTTAATGCCTACATGCCATTTAATAAGGGTTCTTGCAAAGGTTGTCTGGTGGTGGACCTATTGAAAAGACCGCTTTTAATAGGGACCCCCTACTGAAAAGTTACAAAAAGCAAATCGCATGGAGAACTGAACTGCAGGTCAACAGATGTTATGTAGGAAACGCCTACAGTACATAACAATTGTACTGGAATGACAAACCACATTTCTTTAATATAGTTACTGCAAAGACTGATGTCTGTTCACCTATCAAAACACAGAGACATCTGAGATTGTCAAAGCTGAAAATTCTGCATCCTCTTTTAAAGAATTTGGAGCTGCTACTTATTTCCCTACCCACCCAGTTTAGACCTGGCAATTTTTTAAGTCAGTTATGTAACCTCAACACCAATACTGCACAGAGAGAGAAAGAGGACTCCTAGTTAGGCTTCTCTGATGTGTTCATCTCTCAGAGCCATCCAACTATTGCCAGTCTAAAAGCTCACAGATTTGTCCAGCAGAGAAATTAAATATCCTGTGGTTTCATTTCTAACAGGTTACTCAGGTCAAATAAGAGCAATCCAACTGGAGCCCATTTTACTGTTTTTTGATTTTTCTATATCTAACAAATTTCTAAAAACTTGTGAGTGAATAACTTATTGGTACACTAGGGTAACACCCCAACGTTTTGCAAAATGCCCTGCGAGTTTTGAAATGACCATGAGGAATCAGGATCTTGGTTTTATATCTCATCCAAAGGATTGCACCTTTTTTCCAGTATAGTGTCCTTGTCACTATACTGGGCCAGTGGGATCCACACAAACTGCAGGGTGAGCACCCCCTACTGGTCCCACTGACATATCTTCCAGCAGCAACCTAGCTTCCCAGGAGGTCTCCCATCCACATATTGACCAGGCTCAGACCTGCTAAGCATCAGTGTGTTGCCAGTTGTGAGTTGCAGAGCGATATAGCTGTTGGCTAGCTGCAACTGGTAGAGAAAGCATCTGGTATAGAGATGGAGTAGAAGCTTTCTTTTGTCTTCCATGGTATAAAAGTGCATAAAAGATTTCACATGTTGATGAAAAGGATTTCCATCAAAGATTTGAGGACCCCGACTTCAGAAGGATGCCCACAAGCCCCCCAACCCATCTTTGAGGATCATTATCTTAAGCCTTAAACTACAGAGGAAGAAACACTATATGTACTGAATTGTAAGGTCCTGCGAAACATGCCATTGGCATTTTGTTAAATATTTGCAATATGATTGACTGTCCTGTGTTCTATTGTTCTGTATTCCAATAATCCACTTTTGATTTCATAATGTAGTTTGGATAGAATATCTTCAATATCACTGCAGTGTAGATTGGCATTTTTTTCAGAACAAAGAATAACTACAAATGTACAAATAAATATGCATTCCATGTTCAGGCTTCTAATATTGAGAAGGCAGAATTGCTTCCTCAAGTTTGGGGATCATAAATGCTCAGCTTGGTTTCCCTTTTGTTGTTCTTTCTGTTGTGGGTAGCTTAATAGAAATGTTGCTGTCACTTTTAAGTCCTAAATCATGATATTGTTCTCCTCTTACAACTAAACGGAATCAGTGGAGAAAACGGAGCTGCTGAATTCTGGAGGAAAGGTCTTCAGCTCAGTTTTGTTCACTGTTGTGGTGTTAGTAGTTGGGCCAACCTTAGTTACATGGGCTCCTTCAACAAAATTTGAGTGTAGAGAAAATCTTAGATAAGCAAAATTTAAGAGCTTAAAACTTAAAGCTTAAATCAACCCCCTGAGGAAGAAAAAAGTATTTTGAATTGAATTGAAAATCCACTTACTTGTTATGCAGGGACTTGTGCAGTATATGAAATGGCAAGACATCTATAAAATCATTGCTTGGCATTCATACATGAGTAACAAGATCTCTCTCATGATAATAGTTTGTATTCGTTGCAAAATGCAGTGCTGTGTATTGGAAATCACTGGATGATTGCATATCAATTTGACATGCTTATACATCTAATAAAAACGACGTGATGTAATCAGTCTTTGGACAGCAAAAATATGGAGACATAATTCTAAAATTTGAAGCAGCAACATTGCTGCTAGTATAGTTCAGAACATAAAAAAAGCCTATGTTAATGCACCTAGGCTCTAAAATCCAAAATCACTTCTGTTTATTTTTAAACTTTAAAAACTATTGTTCTGTTTTCTTTCTCTTTTTTCTATTGATATACAGCAAGCTACTAAAAACTTTATGTCGGAACATTTGGAATATAGTAACAACAAACAGGGACACCGTATTCCACTGTGCATAATCCAAGAGATCAAAAAGCCATTCTTGATATTCATTCCCAGATTTCTTCACCTTCTGTGAGGCTCATGGGGAGCGTGCTCTGAATTTTATGAAGTTGAATAATTCACCCAACTGATCATATCACTAAGGGAGTAATCTCAGACCAAGATGGGATTTAAAACCATCCACATATGGGATGGATTTCTAGGATCCTATTCAGCTTTCATCTCCAAATTAAAGGTTCCATTTCACCATCCCAGCCTCAACCCCCCTTGATTTTCCTATGTATCCGATATACTTTAAAACCAATGCTCAGGTATTCTTTATACACAGAAGTCGCTGAATTACCCACCTTGTTCCACCAGCAGTGTCTTTGCTTTAGTTCACCAGATTCCTGCTTTGTAAACACTGCATCAACCTATTAATGGTTATGCAAAAATCACTAAGAGCACTTAGACCAGTTTGCAGGATTTTTCATTTTCCATTGTTCATTTTTTTTTAAATTGTGAAAGACACTAACAGTTAAGGTGCAAAATGCAAGCTTTCTTTCCAGCGTACTCGCAAACAGTCCTAAGGAATGTCAGAATACACCGAGGAACGAGAATGAAACCCAATCAAAAAGGGTTAAACTATTTTTGTTTCAAGAAAAAGAAGTGAAAAAAGTAGGAATTGACAATTTTTTTTGTCTCCTTACTTGGTCCTGTTTATTAAATTAAAGATCAGTACAACCGCTGCCTTTTTTTCCCCTTCTCTGTTTAATTTGATCAGAAAATCTGCTGACGCTGTCTGCCCCCAGCTCATGTGAAACCAATTTCAGCTTCACATAAAAATCTGGAGCCGAGCTCGAAAAAAGCATGGCAAAGGCTCATCTTCACTGAAGAGCCCTACATATTTGTACCAGACTTCAAAAACGCACAGAGATGTACGTTTTGCTCCAGCACGTGCAGTTTCTTCTCTTGACACACACTGTGGTCATAGGGCCTGCTGGTCTGGAGAAACCCAGGCTTGAATGCGTATGGCCATCCAAAACACACTGCCTTCAATTCTATAAACACTTTGCGAATAATAAACATTTTGTCCCAGCATCATGAATCATGCTTTGCGAAGTATGAATCATAGTGTCTCAGTCGCAATCCTTGAATGTTAAAGTTAACGCAGGAGATCTACACTATGGCAGGAGAGCAAAACAGGTTTTTCCTTTCAGCTTCCATAATCTGTGTGGCTATTTCCTTGACATAAAAAAAAATCTAAAATGAAACAATGGCAAAAGCACAACCCAGGGTTTTCTACTGGACAACTGTCTCAGACAGCACTGTGCAAGGTTTTAAATGTGCAGCAGATCACTGTCGAAATTTGTTTGCAACCAAACCCTGTTTTATAAGACACTCAGGAGCATTAGATTCATCTTTTAAAATCAAAGAGAATTTTAAAAAATCAAAGAAAGGCAAAGACATGATTTTCATTTCTTGTCAAAAATATGTGATTATAATGTCTAGACATACAGTAGATGTGTGCAGTATTTGTGTTGTATTATGCAAAGCACCTGTTTGAATATGCTTCTCTTAGAATTTTCATTGTCCTTCATTCATAAAGTGATGGCCATTGATAACATTTTACGAATTCTAAGAAACACATTCTATGAGTAATTATGTGATATTTACTGTAAATATTCTTAGATATTAGATTGGGGCGTTTTAGGGAGAATGAGTTGAGTTAAGGCGATTGGTCAGGTTTGATATCGGTGTAGGGAGAACTTAGTACAGATTTACAGGCGCATTTACAGATGCATAAAAACAGCACCGAAAATGTAGTATACTGCTTTTCAAAGCTAACAAAAACCTTACTCCTTGTAGAATTAAACTCCGAATTATGGCTCCCATAATGGATATGCTCCATGTAAGAAATACCCTAGATTATCTGTTGCTTTTCTACACCTCATGCCAGTAGGTCAATAAACAAAGCCGGAATTATTGTACTTTAACAAAAGGACACTTAATAAAACCATACAGTAGGTCCAATTTAAATATTACTAAACATCATTGATACTTTATTAGTCATTACAGCATTTTCCACAAATCGTTTTTCCCCATTATTTGTAAATCAAAAAAGCTTTTCTATTACAATTTGTTTGCAAATAATGTAAACATTTGTGTACATGAGTATTGAAATTTCTTCATATACCTGTAGATATGAAGACTATAAATTTCCATTGATGAATGTGGAGGCTACAAGTAACCTATAAATGTGAAAATCACTTTACTTCCTATTAGAATAATTACTGTTCTTTTCAGTCAAAACATACTCTAGCTCTGTCTACAGAAAATGAACAGGGTGGCATTGTTACAAGCCTCTAACATCAACATATTTAGTATATCCAGAATCCAGGTATTTATGAATTCCCTTAAAATACTTGCTCTTAGACCCAGACTTAATTTGCTGTTTACTGGCTGCTTTCTCACTCTTGTTTAATATGATGCATGTTTTGTATTCTACAGCTTCCATGCAGTCAGGTGACAATGTGATCTCAATCTTTTGCTAGTGTTAACTGAGGCAGACTACATAACAGGAGAAAAATTACTTTCCACTTAGCAGAGATTTAAATTTGAAGATGGCAGCAATATACAGAATTTATGTATCTTTACAAATAAATTTCTCTATAAATTATTTTTATTTTTTCTCGCATATAATTTTTTTCCCCCATGTGAGTCTGGGCAATTTATTTATTAATTTATTTAAGATAGTTAAATTAGTGTTATTAAATAATAAGAGATAGAGATGTGAAATGGAAAAAAATATATTGATATTGATTATGCTTAAACATTCATATTCTACAGTCAAGATGTAATTATGTCGAAGGTGTCCCATTTTTCTGAAGACTGATGGTACCCTACTCCCATCATCAAGTAATACAGACTCAGCAGAATATACAGAAAATGAAAATGTGTCACAGATACACTTCACAGAACTGATAATAGCTGAGAGCAGGGATACATTGTTTGCACAATGTTGGGAAATTCACAATTAGTAATATGTAACTAGCAGCAATCAACACTTCCACTGAATAACTGCATAAGAAACGGGTGTGATTCTAACATCTAGAAAGTTACTTGAGGCTGTAGTGGTCTTTTTACCTGTCAATTCCATGTGTCACATACTGTATATGCCAGTTAAGTCAGTCGTGCTATCTGAAACGGGTTTTGGAGTGCACTGTTTTCTTAGTGTTTTGACTCTCAGCTATTTGATACCTATCTCTTCTTACATATGGTCTCCATTCTCCCAAACAAGTAACTTAAGTTAAAGGGATGCGGAAAAGTGTCTATTTGAATTTTAATACTTCATTGAAATATTATAAGAAGACATATTTAATTTAATAGCTAAACAAAACATTTATTTGAAAAGATGTTCTTAAAACAGCACATTTTTGCATATTTTCTAGTAAATGGCTTTGTTTTCACATTGTATTGAAATCAGACTATTCCATTTGAAATATTTGCTAAGTTGATTAAAATGAAAAACAAGATTTACAAAATATTCTACAAAGATCAACACTTCCACGGCCGAAACGTTGTGTTCTCTTTCTTCTTTTTTCCAGCATGGAATAAACCTATTACTTGTTCCTTTGCAGCCTACGCATGCTGACGCAGCTACCCACCTGAACTACTACATTCTACAAAGATGTATGACAAAAGAAAAGAGCATTAGAAAAGAATAATAAGGCAAGTTTTAATAAAATATGAGACAAACTTTAATAAATACATAATGCTATAACAGAGTTTGCTTTTACTATGTGTCCCTATACTGAACAACAAACTTTTAAATTACACGTTAGATTGACCTCTGCAATTTATGTATTGTGCATTGCTTTCCTTTTGGATCAGGTACTGTATACTGTACCAGACAGGCTTTAGAATTTATAATTCATCCTAGAATTAGAATCATTTCTGCAACTGTTTGTTGTATACTGTACATATTGGTAATATTGTTTCGATCTGTTTTTTTTTTACACAATGTAGAGTAGCACAAACATTTTTGCACAATTTATGTTTTTACATTGATTGTTTTGAACGCATGTTACCCTGAGTAACTGCCATCTATATATATTTATAATAATATTTGCATGTGGCATACTGGAATGTCAGTTTCATGTTTTCATTTATAACCCGTGGGCAGTGAATCTGTAAAACAAATTATGCTAGGAGTAGTTTTATACCATTACAAAACCGACCATTTACAAAATGTGACAAAAAGGCACAAGTACTCAAAGCTTAGTCTAAAATAATAATGAAAAGTACACATTAATTTAATGAGATATTGCCAACATATTTTCCTACTTTTCTTTCTAACTTACAAACTAAAGTGTGTTTGTTAAACCTGAAGTTTCTTCCCTGGTGTGCCTTAAATTCTCTGAATTCCTTTAATTAAGTGAGGCTTTCTGTGAGACATTGGCATCCATAGACATCCAGTTCCAGCTTCATATCCATATCCAGCTTTAATGTTCTTGATTTTGAATGAAAGTTGTTGTCTTTCCCTGGCATTGGTACGGAGATGATGATCGCACAAAAAAAAATTGAAAAGCTTAGGGTGTATTCAGATCTTATTAACAGGCTAAACAGGAATTAAAAAAAAAATCTGTATTTACAATTTAAAAACACTGTGAAGCAGGCTAGTAGACTAAACAGAAATACAAATTTCGTGTGACACTTGCACAATTTAGTTTGCGTTAAGAAACTTAGTCCCCCCTCTGGTTGAGTGTTGCTTCATTGGGTTTCTCAAAAATCTGAGGGCTCTTAAATCTGAAATGTCTGTAAAGTAAAACTGACTTGAAGGTGAATTGTACAAGAGATATAAAGTTTGAGATACATCTACACTGTATTACTACGCTGCTTTCAAATGTCACATTCCAGGCAACATGTACGTTGCTGTGAATATTTCAGAGCTTTAACCGTTTGATAAAACCGTGTGCCCTTAGCAACATTCAATATCATCCGACATGAAAAAACAAATGTTATGGATCTACACAAAAAAATATTTAGCATACGACTGACAGGAAAATCTGTGAACCGTTCATTCTGGAAAAAAACACTCGATCATTATGGAAGACGCAATCCTGGAAGTGTACTAAAGTTATCCCATTAAAGCCCATTTAGGTCTTCAGCAATATTCCTGGTGCAATGATAAATTGAAGAAACAATACAGTAGACGTGTAATTAACAATAATTATAGCATAACCTTGAGATGAGACGTGTGTGCACGATGCTGCCATTTCCTCACAGGTGACCGCAACACACCTGTCAGAATTCAGAGCGTCCCCGTCCTCATCAACAGGTCAGCTATACAGAAGTAGTTCGCCGTCTTCTAAATTGGCCCCCCCTCCCCGTGAAAATAAGAAAAAAAGAAACGTATTATTTGGTCTTGCTGTTGCCTGCAAGTGGTGGAAGAGGTTGGTTAATGGTTTTGAAAGGGCCCCAGTTATCGAATTTAAGGTGCACGATATAGTAATGAAAACCACAAGGCCAAGTTGTTGTATCTGGAAAGGTCGGTCAGAGCCAAGTGGACTTAAAACATAGTGGAGTTTCCTTGCAGGAAATGAAGAAGTCCAACAGTGGCTCCTTTGAAACCAGCAGTTGTTTAATGAGGTCATGCTTAAATGATGCACAGATCTGATATGTGGTCACATTAATGTAAGTGCTGTATGGTATACCTATTATTTTACCTCTGAAACAAACAGTCATGGTCCGAAGCCCACCAAAAATAATAAAATTTAACTGTAACGTTTGTTTTCACCAGGAAGGACAGGTGACAAATAAGTTTTAAGGATCATATTGTATAAAAAATGAGTTTTGTGAATGTATTTAGCACCCTGCCCTTTTTTCAGTAATAACATTTGTGTAAATACTCTGCCTCTCTAATGTCTTTTGCCCCTCTCTTACAGTTAGTTAACATGTTAAACTTTTTTATGCCCATAACATGGGGTATTTAACCTGCGATCTGTAAATTTCAAATTATTTATTTGGATATTAAATATATTTATGCTTTTGACGTTTCAGAAATTTGATGTTTCAGACCTTTTCAGAAATTGCCAGATCTCACATTTCCAGCAGAATAAAGGCAAAATTACTTCACTACCAGTAAACAAAAAATCATATTGCATTTAAGGTTTCTGTGATTTCAAATAAGATTAAATGGTAAAAATTGACCCCAATGATTTAATTAATGAGAAGCATTGGAGTACATTAACTGTCAACCTCAGTACAAAGCAACACTCTTTAAAATTACATGTACAAACTGTGAAACCAGGAAAATTACACAGTGGTGACATCTTCCAAAGTTTAAATACCTTGTCAATCAACCATAAATTAGCAGTAACAGAACACAAACTCTTCTCATAAAATGTAATGCTTGTCCCAGGGATCAGCCAGAAAGCATGCTATGAAGCAGTCTCCCTGCTGGCATCGTAAGAAGAGTATTCCAGCTACGCCAAACACTGCCACTAAAACTACACCTCTCAGATGTGCCAAGTAAATGCCATGCGCGTCAGGAAAGCTCATTTTCAATGTGATCAAAGGCAGATGTTGGCAAAATTCTTTTCATACTGCATATAAACACCAGCACTCCTCCATCCACACATAAAACAGACAAGAAACCGTTTTAAAAGACTAAATGACGAAGCCGGGGGTGAACGTGCACCGCGTTAGTCCAAGTCAAAGGGAATGGGGCTCTGGCAGAAGCACTGCTTGGAGAACAGGTTGGAACTATCACATGTCCCTAGCTAGCCAACTGCTGGGGAGCAGATAACGAGCAGCCACACCTCTATTATTGACGTCCCTGTCACTGCCCCGCCACTAGGAGATGTATTGGGACAAGGGGTGAAACATACTGTAAGTGAATGGTGGTCACCTGGCTGAAGGCCCTGTAGCTGGTGTCTAGACACTGTAGGAGGTGCCACAGACAAAAGCCATGCAGGTCAACATCCACCTGTATAGATGATGTGGGGAACTTGGTGCTAAATCATTCGGAGACTACCTAATCCTGGCTCAGGGCATTAGATGGAGCTGAGCAGCCACTGGGCTGCTGTCGGTTGAAAGGTTCCCTCGATCTGAGGCTCAGGAGCCCATGGGGACTAGACCGATGAGTTGGGAGGCCACCACAGTGAGCACAGAAGCCTGTAACACAGACCTGGGTGGTGGTAGAGAATATTTAAACAACTGGTTAAGCACAACAAGTGTTGAGTCAGCTGGAGAAGGAGAGGCCAGCTTCCCATCCAATGGCAAACCTTGGGATTGCAAGATACCCGTGAGCTCACAGTTTCGTCAGAGACAGATGCATTCCTATAAATCAACAAGAATTCACCTGGATGGCAATCACAGTGCAACACACATCGCGCAGCGTTGCAAGAGTGTGTTGGTAATGCGGTGCCATCACAGGCCTCAGTCTGCCCATGGAGTTTAGCAAACTAATAAAATGGAGATTGTAAATTGGACGAAGCCAAGATTAAACAATTTTTAATAACTGCAAGCTTTGGAAAAAAATGAAAAAGAAAATACAAGGATAAATCTAAAACACACATAACGCCTTTAATTCATGTCTCTTTATAGTGCTTACACCCAGAAGTTTTCACACTTCTTTCACAAATCACCACAATATGAAAATGTAGCTTTTTGAAGGTGCCTTCAAAGACAAATGATCAAAAAACAGAACAAGAGTCAAGCATGGATTTTAAGGATTAATAAACTTTTCTTAGGGAGAGAGCATCTACATCAGTATCAATTTAACTGAATTTCTTTTCTGGTCATATCATTAACCCTTGAAGTCCTTTTATATATAGTAAGGATACATCTTCAAATCTATGTACTTTTCCTTCATGACAGGGTCACCTTACTGAACATAGACCCATGTAAAAACTAGGCCCTTTCTGGATTTCCTCTATGAAACAGTAATAATATGGGTTTTAAAGAAGTGTGATTTAAGTCCAACCCTGTTTAGTTCACAACCTCTCCAGTTGGCATCTATTAGCCAGACTAAGTGGAACTAACTGATAATAATGTGTTAATAAAGATGAGGATGTCATGCTATGAGGCATTTGAGAGCACTCATTATATGTGCAATAACTCTTGCTTAATGTTTAAATAAAGGAAATGCAATTTAATAACCCGCCTCTGTTTTTGAAGCCCTAATCTGTGCCGACAATTCTATATCCGTTACAATTCAAGCCTCCAGAACAATGATGCCAATTCTTTCCTCTTTTCCATGGATTATGATTGAAGTCAAAGGGCAGAATCGGACAGATCTGCCAAGGGCCATAGCCCCCAACAGCAAAATAATTTAACACGGCTATCAACCGGACTTGTCTCGTTCATATCCTTGTTTTTATACAAATGTACACAAATAGCAGCTCTTTACATCTGGATGAATTCAGCATTAAACAAATAGCTTTTTTAAGGGTCCTTTGACAAAGTCCTAATTTGAACAGAGCTCTTTCGGCAGTCTCATGAGACCAGTGGAAAAAAAAAAAGAAAAAAAAAAAGAGTACAAATACAAATGTTTTATGATAAAAAGGCTCCATTCATGAAAGCTACCCACATTCTGCTTCCTAATTTTTTAACCCTGAAATATTTCCATCAACAAGGACTCACCTGCTTCTGAACTACAGGGGTTTTGTTAATTAATTCCTAACATACACTGTAAATATACAGTATATAGTTTTAAAGGACACATTCTATGCTTTTTTCTAAAGAAAACATACTAACATACTGTGATATAAAGGGATGTGAACTTTCTGTAAGTATGACATTGTTGGGTAACATCCTTAGTTTTCCGTATTTCCCCATGAAAAGTGGTTCTTGGTAATGCTTATACTGTCTAACTGAGCTTATTGAAACCGGGCCTGCTACAGAAGTTGATGTTGTTGCCTTGCAACCCTGACAGCAATGAACTCGTCTACAGCAGGAAAGCTGCTCTAATGGCACAATGGAAGTAAAGCTGTGAGGGTCTGAATTCAGAGTGATTGAATCTGGGTGGGAACAGGGCTACATTCGTCCCACTCATACCCGGAAATAAATGTTCTCAGTAGAAAAACGCTCATATTTTTATTAACTGTTTTTTTTATACATTGATGCAAAATGGTAATATATTTTAGTGCTCTAACCATTCAAGACTCTCTACAAGAAGTAAGGAAAACACAGAAAATCTCTGTATAGTTTTATTAAAAAACATAAGATGTGAAATGTCTTATTTAATCTACATAACCAAGTCAGGTTTTTCCATTCTCCCTTTGTTTTATGCAGCCTGCCTTCAATTAAACAAGCTAGCTATTACAATAAGTCGTAATAGAGACCTCTGTTGGCAGAAAAGTTACAGCAAGTTGAAGCAATATAATCTATCAAGCAAACCTGCTGAACGGAACCTTCAGCACAAGTACAGCATGTCTGGTTTACAAGCTAAATGCCCCACCCTGGATATGAAATATCACAATCTACACCCTGCAGCCTGTAAGACATTCCCCTTTATCTCCCACTTAACGTACCATAACCAGGGGAAATCCGTACAGCTAACATTCAGCTGGAGGATAGGACTGGGCTTTGGTTCCAAAGTAAACTTATTGCAAAGGGCAGGAGACTTAATTATCTTGAATTCTGTCCTCCTCCCTCCCTACGCTATAGTCACGTATCAGAGCCTTTATCAATCGCCATATACTGAGACAACTTTGCTTTTCTTGAGGTTTGGCATTTTTACCCAGGATGCCACTCATACTGTTCCTACAAAACAGTTAAACTACCGATAAAAAACAAACAAACACAAGAACTACCACTGCTGTGGGTCAAGCCCCTAAAAAAAATCTATTACACTGTGGCAGCACTGCTTCTTATAAAGGGAAGCCCTTTCCTTCCCTCAGCTGTACTGTATTACCTCCGATTCGGCCTCCCGGCTAAATCCCTCCTGAGAACACAGGCATCCCAGAGTCAGGTGTTCATCTGCCGCCCTAGAACTACATCTGAAAATCTGATTCCTTTCACTCTAGTGACTGCCTGGTACTGACCTTACCCAGCTGGGTTTATACCTGATCAGCAATAATCACAATCCCCCCCCCCAAGTATTTTCTTTGGTGAAACTCCCCTTTTCTTCTACTGGGTTTACCATCAGCAGCAGATGGGTATCCCAGTCATTGCTCAACACTGCCTTAAGACTGTATGCGAGGATAAAGGATTTATTCATTAATGGCTGAAAGGTCACTGGTGCCCCATTTAACCTGAATGGCAATATGTGGTATATGATTTATGTGGTATATCTGCTCCTTCTTTTGGCTTTAGGGCTGATACTAAGTGATCAGGCCTACTGGCTGAATCTCTACTGAGAATGTGGGTATCTAACATTCAGGAGTCAGGTATTCATCAGGTGTCCTGGAATCAAAAATTGAGATTTGATTCCCTTCATCCCATAATGTTCAATATAAACCCTTGGTTTTGGTTACTATGGAGTCGATTTATCACATATCCCATATCACGGCTTGTCTAACCCCTGATTTCACCCCTACACGCTGTGAGTTTTTCTTATGTAGACCTACAGTATCATCATTTAGTTGAGATAACCTAAATAGCGGCATGATCTTTTGAGTTGCATGGAGTCAAGCTTCCTTTAAAAGGGGGACTTACTAACAGTGACCACTACTGGTCAGAAAAGCTATAGTTTTTTATACTGTAGGACCTATCTTCATGGTATTTTTATAGGGGACATTTACAAGGTATTCCCTCTTTAATTTAAATAAGCTTTGATTACACATGCTTTGTTTCTGAAAATGGTGCTTTGTCCACTGGAAGAAATGACTAAAATGATAAAAGTGTTTTGCTTTAAATTGAAAAATGCTTTATTTTAATAATAAGATGTAGTACTGTAACTTTACTGAATGAAAACATTTTGTGTCAAGCAGTTATAAAACAACTAAAGTAAGTATTTCTCTCAGTTCTATATACAAGTACCATAGATTTAGATTTTCTAACTTTCCTGCATCTGTTGGACAACAAAAGGAGGAGAGATCCAGTATCATCACAGTTCACAGCATTTTCCAACCCAACAAGATGACACAAGATTATAAATAGGGGAAAATGGACAAAAGTGGTGCCAGCTACCAATGTACTGTATTTCCATGGAACAGTTCGAAGGGATCCAAGGCCCACAGCTGTGCAAGGACTGCCAAAAGGAGAGGGTATTCTTCAAGTTTCTTTATGAAGTCTGATGGAAGCAATATTTTAAGATAAGACAGACCCCCAAAGCGCTCCTGTGCTTTCCCTTCTTTCTAAAAGTCGCATTCAAACTTCAAACACACAGCGAACCAGAAAAAGAAGGCGAACGGAGCTTTGCAAAGCGGTTTTCAAAGCTTAAAAATCAGTGGCAAAATGCATCCCACATTTTTCCGAAAGGGAATGGAAACCTGTGAAGGGATAACGGGAGCAAATAACAGAGGTGAAAGATCCAACACAAATGAAAATGTGCTGCTTAACACAAAGCCAGTAAAGGTATTCATACCCAAATGATTTGTTAAATTTAGGTGAAAACGGGAGCATAGCTTTAAGTCCATCATATGGCAACATTAAAGCCAAATTTCCATTCATTCCCCAGCAATTTTAGCTCCAGCAATACTGCCTTGCGCCCATTGCTGATCAGGTTAGGCTCCATCTCCCCCATGACCCTGTACTAGATAAAGCAATGGATGGAAAATGGGTGGATGGATATGGATCACAGATCAGATCACAGAGAATGAGCCTTGGGGATTGAAGTCCGTATCATGTTTTCAATCAGAAAATTTAATATTGGAGCAATTACATCACAAACACATTTATCAGTGTGAGCACACACACACACACGTGTATAAGTGGCGTGCAGCTTGTCCTCTGCCAGGAATCCAGCCCCATCTCTCAAGAACCTCCCAATTCCAAACCACAGAGAGTTTCATCAGACAGCTCTGGATCCTGCTCTGCCAGATGGCCAGTCTTCCCTCATGAAAGAATCCAAAGATATCAAATTATTCTGAAGTATATGCATATACAAGTGTATATTGTGTGTGTGCGCGTGTATATACAGTACATACGTCTTGCTGCTGAGTCCTAGTCCATGACAGCTAAACATGTCTATATACAGAATGTGCAAATAAAACTCTGCCTCCAAATCATACGAAGCTGTGAGAACTCATTAACATTCACGTAGGGGTGTAACCCCGGTGTCCTGGCCAAATTTCCAATTGGCCCTTACTAATCATGGCCTCCTAATAATCCCCCTCTATGAATTGGCTACATTACTCTGCTCTCCTCCCCACTGATAGCTGGTGTGTGGTGAGCGTTCTGGCGCACTATGGCTGCCGTCGCATCATCCAGGTGGATGCTGCACATTGGTGGTGGTGGAGGGGAGTCCCCATTACCTGTAAAGCGCTTTGAGTGGAGTGTCCAGAAAAGCGCTATATAAGTGTAAGCAATTATTATTATTATTATTATTCATTTTCCTGCATGTACACACACTTGCCAATGGTAATCTTAATGTAAATATGTAAAGATTAAAATAAGTGATTACCACATATCGTTGAATCCGATTTCATACAGATTGTTCCCGTTGGATCTTGAAATCTGTTTTCACAAAAGAAACTTTTACTGTATTGTCTTTTGTTCTGCCCCACCTGCCACCACTGACACTGGCAGACCATGTTGTCGGCTGTTCTAGGGGGATTTTATAGTGTGTATATACACACACAACACCTGCCAGGGCAAGAGTCAACTTGCGTCAGCACATTCAGAGGTCCCCGAAAAGTCTGAAGGCTGCACTGATGAAGCTTATTTGGCATATTGGCAATAAGCCATTACACAGATTATTGGAAACAGACAATTGTTATACAAAGACCAAACATAGTCAGAACAGCAAAGTAGAGTACTGTATATTTTAATTTTAGTGTAGTCTCTGGCTTTAAAAATCTCCTTTGCAGTTACTGGATGTTTTCTTCTTTTAACTGAACCAAACCTGTGCTCCTTTTCAGTTTTTACCTGACTATTATGTCATTTAGACATTCTGTTTGCAGAAGAGAACAAGAGGCTTACACAAAAATGTAAAGTTTATTTAGTCTTTTGTTCCTATGGACAACTGAGAGAAGGGGGTATTTGTATTACCTTAGAAATACATTGTATTTTGTGACAGGCAGGTAAGGCTGTCCTGATTACCAAAACGTATTGTGTGAGCTTTCCGATTCTCCTGCCAAAAAGGACACTCCTTCAGCACCAACATTTCCATCCTGGAATTTGTGAGAACACTTACTTTTTTGCTCTTTTTAACTGTATGGAAATCAGGAGCTGTTCATGAGCCAGCCAGGTATTGGAATAGACAGCACAGGACAACACAATGTAAAAGAATAAAAACAAAAAGAAGCTCAGAGAGTTTAACATCCTCAAGGCAATATTTACGTCAAGTCTAAAGTCACAAAAGCCTAAGAGAGCCCACAGTACTTTCTTTAATCATGAGTTAAAAATCGCCAAAAGACCCAGAATTGCAGATTATTTTAGGATGTGAAAGCCACATACACAAGTTATTCTGTAATGTAAAGCCCAGATGTGTACAGTTTAGGGCTACACAGGCTGCTTCTGCTGAACAAAGTTGTTAGTATATTTCACATTACGGAAATAATTAGGAGCCTTTCTTTAAAAAAAGCTTTTATTTCTATAAAGTTATTACTGCCTTTTAAAACAATTTCATATGACCTCCGTGCACAGATTGTAAATTGCAAACAATGTGAAACACTGCAAGTATGAAAAGGCTAAGAATTTCTAAAGTTATAAACACAGCAGACGTCTGGGGCAGTATAACAATTTGCAATTGCCAAAGTGTAATCTGATCATCAGATCTGATTTTGGCGTTCTAAGCACCAGACCGAGCAGAAACACAAATAACAATTGATTACTCGTTAGTCGTCTGAATTTGACTGCCTAGGGACATTGTGTAACCACAGTATCTTTAAACTGCATATACTGTAATTATATTTTGCATAAGTGCATGGATGAAAAATAATTATAATAAAAAGAAGTTTCTAAAGCCTCTGTAAAAATATAAAATGGCCAGTTTGCTTTGGAATGTATGTGACTGGACTGCTGGAGAAAAACATGACAAACAGTAATTTACTGCATTTTCCTGCATTTCTTTCAGCTGTTTCTGCACAAACAGCAGTTGCAACAAACAAATAGAATAACGGGTTGCACTTGGCAGTCATGAATTTCGTCTCCCATCTAGGAGAAGGGTCCAACAACTATATAATTTAATGCAAAGCAGCAATAAAAAACAACCAAAACCAAATCCAGTGCTTGTGAAAAACACACAGCAAATGAAAGATGCCTTATTTTATTCCCTTCTCGCCTCTTTTGCTCACTTGAACAATCACTTAAAGCAAGCAGCAGAGAGAATATTTCATTTCTATCTGCTCTTTCTTTTCAATTAATCCCTCATTTTATCTCTGCTTAATCACATGCTTGTTTCCTCCCCTTTTATGTGAAGCACAACATTATATACAACCACATCTAATAAATCACTGCAGTTACTTGCATCTTTCCATTGAATCAATATGTTACATAATGTTTACCAGTCATTCTTTTTCTATCTTTTCTTAAACTAAGATGTTACAAAATCAGATATGTAAAATTAGGGGGAAATGACATTTAAAATGCTCCTAAATATTGTATGTACTAAACACACATGCAGCATGTCACATTTTCAAAGCTCATTACATTTTGAGGGTTTTTGTGTGTGCAGTTAAGAGGGGTTTGTGCTTAATAAATGTGTTACTTTGTCCAAGTTTCTATGAACATGTTCTGCATTTATAAATGATAGGATCCTAAATCCCCTTAATGAGGGGCGCTGAAGATTTCTATTCTTTGAGAACATATCATTTGGCACCCAGAGGCACATGCAGACAATCAAGCAACATCTGCTCAAATAGGAAAAAAAAACAGATCGTCTCACATGTAATTCTCTGCGGTACTATCTATCCTAAAACAAAACACATCAGTAATAAGTCACAATGTTAAATTCTGAACAAGAGTGACATGCAACAATGCATTTAAAATAAATAACTCCACCATTTATTTGTATATTAATATACAGTACATATATTAATTAAGACTGTGGTAGTAGTAACAGGATTGCTTTAAATAAGGAAATCTTTGGTTTTCAATTACACTATTATGTTAATAAGAAATTAGGAACATAAAGCTACTTCACTCAATCAGATTTGTATTTTACATTTAGAAAAAGTTTATAACTAAAAACAGTGCTTAAGACAACAATAATTGTAACAATTTACAAATGTTCAATAATGGAAAAAAATCACTTTACTTCCTAGCACTTGTCTTTTCTACTGAAGGTCCCATAGAAATACAATACAGATCCTCATACGTTAGCTTCAGCACACTGTTTTTTAATCTCAACTAGTACAGTTAAAGAAGAATGGATTTGATCCCTGATACTTAAAACATATAGCAACAAATTTCCTGAAAAAATAAGTAAAACATATATAGACAAAAATAAAGAAATACCTTATATGTGGTTACTCTTTTTCCAAGCTCAGATTTTACATTCTGCATTAGCAGCCTCTCATATTTTACATTTCTAGTATTGTTTTCAATGTGATTACAATTCATGTAATATAACTCTTGGTTTACCAGTCAGATAAGATTCTCTGCACACATATGAAGACTGAAAAGAAGAGAAAAAAAATCCAGAAAATATATTTAAAATATTATATATCTAACCATCTGTTAACTGAACATGAACATACTGTATGCACTTTTTTTCCCCATCACTGGAAGTTTTGTGAATATTGACAAACATATGAGGAATACATTTTCGTTATTTTTTGGCGGGTTTCCATCTTAATTGACGAGTGAAGGAAGGGTACTGTACATAGGATCAACAGAATCAGAATTAAATGTCTGTTAAGGTCTAAATCAAATCAAACCTCTAAAACTGTGAAATCCTACACCAGAACCAAGATTATTAAATGTGTCAAATTCACTATGAATGATACAAATGGATACTACTGCTTGGTACAATACAGCTGTTTGTTTGGTTTTCAGCTAACCAGTCCAGACAATTGCACTCAACTTTCGATGCTGAAACTCAGTTATTTTTAAATATGACCTTAGTTTTGAAGCTTTCATAGCATGCGGATTAATACAAACATGCACTTGCACTCTATAAATTCTATTATAAACCAAAGAGGGGAATATTCTGGCGATTCAATTTAAATTTATTCAATACAGAAATTCAGTACTTACCCTTAATGCATTTCACAGAAGAGCTTTTAAGTTTTTACTGTATTTTAAACATAATTCTAGGCATTGCTACAATATGAACAGGTAAAGGCTTATTCCATACTGAAAAGAAAGAAAAGATACCTGAAAAGACAGGTGAGGTGACACCTGTGAAGAAGGCTCAACAGCTGAAACTTACTTTCTTTTCATCATGGAATAAACCTTTATCTATTCCTTTGTAGCTTAGGCATGCTGAAGCGGCTACCTTATTGCTACAATATATTTACCTACAAGCAGGTCAAAGACTTCAAGCAATAAAACAAATTGCTTTTTGATTTGATTTCCATGTCTTTTGATTCACCTAAAAGACAATGAATCACAATCATAAGCAAACAATAGCTGAAAAGTTTACATAATGCACAGCACAATACATTGCACTGCAGTTTCACCAGATTTTTCTCCAAGCCAGTTTGGAGTGCCATACGTTAATGTGGGAAGGACACAGTCGGTTTTTATTAAAATACTACACTCAATAAATTGGGTCTCTTATTAAAGACAGGTGGGTGTGTGGTTTAAGGGAAGTTTTCAATGGCTTGCCAGTGAAGTGACACGTTAATAACTTTTCAATAGTAAAAAAAAAACGCTGTAACTAAAGGCTTGCTGGTGTTCTCTACATTTGCGATAAATCTATTTTGAGTCAGAGATATATCGCGCATGGTTTGTATAATGAAGCAATTATTGTAAGTGAGACTGGGGGTGCTTTTTTTGTTTAAAGTAAAAGGAGCTACAATTATCCTTGTGGCCAAAGTGGACCACACTCAGAAAATGTCAGTGGAAATCTACAACATACATTCCATCTACATTTGCTTTGGTCTGTAACATGCTATTTAGCACATCACATTTTTCCAAGTCCCTTCCTGTTTACAAATCTAACTGAGCCCACATTTTTGGTCTCCTACTAAAAGGAATTGCTTGCACCCTGGAGGTGTTATTAATCTTTTTGTTACACATCCTTATTAAATATCCTCTCAGCTTCACTATTCAAGAAACAAGCTCTATTTATTTAAAAAGCCCAAAAGCCTACGTCTCAGATATGGTTTGAAGTTCATATGATAATCTAAAAACCCATGTTGCATTCATCCCCTATAAATACAGTATATAGCTTGTGTTACAGCAGTGCTTTTCACTAGTCATCACAATTATTAAATACTAATCTTAAAGCATATCAAGGGATGCCATTGTAATTTTTACAATCTTCAACTCAGTATGTATTCAACAAATAGGTAATTAAGATTTATCAGGTTATTCTGGATTGTCAGTTGAGGCAGTGTCTCAGAATGGCATGAGCAGAGTCATGTACAAAATGTGCATCACATTGTACTTGTACTGTTTGAGTGGAGCTCAGATATGCAGTTTTATTGCAGAAAGACTTTTGATATCGTTCTTACTCTCATAAGTGTAAGCAAGGCTGAGATGCATCATTTCAGCAGCAAAATCTGTCATGCCTTTAAAAGACAACTCAAGCTCTCATTTCAGGATTAGCAAGGTTTTTTTTTATTTGATTTTGGCAATCACTCAAGTATAACTGTAATTTTTCAGGAAGACAGACAGAACAGAGGCAAAATATTTGACACGATTCAATACTTGCATTTGATTTCTGAACTAGGTAAAGATATCAACAATATAAACCATGCTTGACTGAATTTAATTAGTCATAATAACTTGTGTTTCTAAGCACTTTGTTATTTTACAATGCCGTCTGCTGTGACTTCAATGGTGGGCATGTGTTTTGGGGGGATTTTTTGAAAGGGAATGTAAGTCATTGAAACTGAAGAAATGACAATGGATTTTATGACTCCGATATCCAGCTGCACATGCTTTTCGTCTGTGTAATTTCTTTTGTAGCAGTTTGAAAATCACAATGTCAAAGTGGACATAAATCAACAAAATATTCCGTCATGGACATTTAAATCAGTAACAAGTTTTAAAAAGTCTTCCGAGAAGCTGAAATGGAGACTGGTTCTGGTGAGTGCAGTAATTAAAGCAGACTTATTGAGATAGCAGTGTAAAAACATGTAGGCACCTTTTCTCTGACGAATGGCATTTCATTTTCAATTCTGAAGCATGTGTTGTGGTTTGTCATTATATTCTGGTGTGTTTGCTCAGTGACTGCTTTGCATCTGCACTTCTGCAGTGCTTATTTTTTCTAAATGCTATGTTTGTAATATACAGTACACATCCATCTCTTGTGAAATACGGATTTATTTTGCACAAAATGAAAAGTATTCAGCATAATGTGCCAGGAAGGTTTTTATGAAAAGTCTACATAAATGCAAGGGATATCAAGTCTTTTATGTGTCATACCTGTCAAGTGTGGAGGTCACATTTTATTGAGTAACCACTTCAGTCACAAATTTATCAAAATCCATTGCTTTCAAAATGTACAAAAGTTCCAAACCCTGGTTATGTCTGATGTGCACCTTCTCTCGATTCCAAAAATGTCAGATAAATGTGTACTGAATAAAAGGAAGAAATGGTTTAATACTGCATAGCTGCATGCTAACACTTTTTCAAGCATATCAGTGAATTTGACATACTGATCTAACTCTTTAAAGCTGAATCATGATAATACCCCCTGCGTGTGCATTTGTCTTGCATTTTATAAATCACTTCAGATTTCAACCTGTTCTCCTAGCTGGATATCTCAGGGAGCTGTTCAGGAGTGTAATCACTTTGCTCACAATTCCATCAACTAAACCAAGTATTCAGCGTCGGCACTCAGACGCTAACTTTCATTGAAATAGTTGTTTGCAGTTGTTAGTAATTAACACTAAAACAACTGGATAGTAACTAGAAACAAATAAATCGGAATCTGCAATATGTAAGAAACAGCCTCAAAAGGTACTGTAGTTCCTACAGCCTTTAAATACTGATGAAATTATTACGAGAGTTCTGGATTATATTAGGTTACCAAACGACTTTTAAATATGCTACTATAAATATCAAATTTATTAACTTCTTAATTTGCTGTTCAAAGTTAAATTTTAGTGGATCCTTGGCTACATGCCCAATTTGAACCAATTTACAACACAATAGCTCACTTGTGGAAATGTTAAGATCATGTCTGTAAGCCGTGCTTTATAGAAACTTAGATTGAAAAAGGATTGTGTTTTAATGCTTTTGCAGAGGTGTTAATTATA
Organism: Lepisosteus platostomus; assembly: GCF_059453375.1. Classification (NCBI taxonomy): domain Eukaryota; kingdom Metazoa; phylum Chordata; class Actinopteri; order Semionotiformes; family Lepisosteidae; genus Lepisosteus; species Lepisosteus platostomus. The sequence goes on along the minus strand of NC_142628.1, from coordinate 6,218,822 downwards.
TTATCTGTGGTTTACTTATATTTCTGTAAATACTGCTCTACTATTAATAATACAACTACGAATGATAAAATTAAGGGCAGACCTGCATCTCAACCGATTGACCGTAAAGAGCTGTTGACCAAATCTGCTGAGTGTTGATTCTACACATTACCAAACTGAGGATGAAGTTTCCCTGTTATTTTTGGTTACCACAAGGACAGTCTCTAAGGATTTCCGTTTGAAAATCCGAAATGAAAAACGCTGTGAACATATTTATACCGCAGGTATAATAATTTAAGAATTTAAATTATTGTTAACGAAGACAATATATATTTCAGTATTTATAGAATTAATGTATGGTCGATACGAACAACAAAGACACAACGATTCAAAACCAAGAACCAAGACTTTTTAAAATTCAGTTTATTTCTGCATTAACATACAGAACTATCTATATTCTGCTACAGGAATTACTACTTAAAAATCCTCAAAAATATGAACTCCTCAATTTTTTAAATAGTAATTCTAACACCAGAAAACAGAAATCCTCCTACTTATTTTTATAAGAGATATTGTGAAATTTTAAGAGCAGGATTTGCTCGGTTTCCATTACTTTAAATATTAAAACAATTTCCAAGCATTTTTATAAATTATACTATATACTTCGCGTATTATTGTTGTTGTTTAAAAGTGAAAATACTAATTTGCAGAAGTAATTTTCTCAAATGCGTTTTATTGAACTGAATACTGCGAAATGGCTGTAAATATCAATATGAAAACGAAGATCCATATATATTAATATGCATTATAATTCTGATGGCGAAAAGACTAATAACAGGCATTACTAAGTCATCGATTTTATACCAATAACTAATAAAATGAAGAAAAACATTATAGGCTGTGAATTAAAAGTAAGTGATGTATTGTTTTCAGGCAAAATTTAATTCTTGTTACGCGTATTATTCATTTGAAATTACCCCTCAACGATTAAAAAATAGAAAAAGGTTACTGTAATATGTATGGTTTAAGTGTTATCACACTTACTGTACCAGCCATTTAAAAATATGCATTATCTCCGCGTCTGAGGAAGTTTAAAGTTTAAAGATAAATGTCAAATACAGTATCTGCAGCAAGTTTTTTCTACTTATGTGTCTTACATACTGGGCATACCAGCAATGCACATACCATGTGTACATTATCTATATGCGTTTGCATAATCGTCGCACGCATGCACAGTGCACATATGTTACAGTGTTACCTTTTATAAACCTATTTTACATGCAAAACAAAGATGTCCCTTCAGAAAATAAGATCCACTTTTCCGCCGGAGGAGTGCTCAGTACAGGTTGCCTTGGGGGTAATCTTAATTTAATTTAGCGATTTTATTTGTTCCTCATGTTAAACTCGGCCTCTCTTTCATTCTTCCTGATGGCCTGCAGTCGAGGTCATGGTCGCCAGGTTATTAAAGCAAACGTCAGAGCGCGTAGCCTATAGTTATTAGCGTAAGTGTTTTGTTAATATGATTCGTATCCACATTGTATAAGAGGAATTAAATTTAGAATAGCCTGGATAATCAGTGTAAGCCGGTGCAAATTATCTATGGATTAGTGCGATTCGATGTTATTTTTATATGGGGGTTTTCAAATTTAATATTTTCGTGAAAGTACTGAAATAATTTTTAATTTATTCTTGTTGCGTAGCGTAAAATTGCAAAGACCACCCCGAGGATGCATATTTAATGCAATTTTATGATCAATTTTAATAGCCCGGAGACCCAATCAGAATGGCCTACAAAGTGAACCTACGATAGATTATAATGACCACGCGAGATGATAATTTTATTGTACAAGTTAGGCACTTGGAGATAATCCTTTGATTTAATGTAAGTGTTTAAACTTCGGAAGCAGCTCAAGTAGCCTTTCAAATTACAAAGCTACAAAAGGTCGTAGATTCATACGCACCGTACAGTATATACAATGTACAGTGTTTTGAGGGAAAACAGTTGCACTTATTAAAAATTCCTATTCGTTTAATTTCAAACTAAATGTCCAAATTACGGTTATTGCGGTTTGACATAGGACGATTATAAATATTGACACATCAGCGGTGACTCAAAAGCCTCAATAAACAGCAAGTAAATAGCAAGGGATGCAAAGTCTTTGATGTTTTTTTTTAGATTAATTTTCCGAGGTTGCGTCTAACCCCCATAAATAAATAAATGTGAAGTTCATTCAGTAAGTGCCCAAACGTTATAATCTGCAACATCTGCCTTTAGTCTCAATTCCACCGTAAGTAGGCTGAAATACTGTTCGTACAATCAACTGTTTGTAGCCGTTTTAACTGAACCTCTAAATAAAACCGTTCGGCCAGGTACCGAGTAATAAATGGCAATGCCATCAAATGCGCTTTATCTCAAATAGTTTGTGTCTTTATGCGTCATGAATAACCTAAGTGATTTCTTAAAGGGAAATCGGGAGCTCCCTTTTTCTTTCTAACTGAGAAAAAATAGCACAGAATAATGCTTGATCCTGTCAGTATTGTATAATTGCATGGTAGTATTCTGTAGCAAAAAAAAATGAACGGGCTGCATACATTAATTACTGTATATACTCTATGCTGTACTCGGGGACTAATATACTGTACCTTTGCCTAGAACTACAGAGGGTGTATTAAAAATTGTCCGTAAGTGGACAGATATGAAATGCATTTGTTGTTGTTGAGTGTTAAAAAAAAATAATACCTGTATTTGACTTAAAGAGCTAAAACAGTTGATAACGTGTGATCTTCACAAGCAGGTGCACCGAGTCGATCCGGGTTTTGTTGCTGCGTCTTCGTTTCAGCTCATCCCTAGCTCAGAGGCGCTCTTAAACTAAACAGTCTTAAACAATAGATGGGCTAATGTGCTTATTTAAAACATCCTACAGAACTTTCACCTTTTCAACATCTAAAGAATTATATAGCCTAAACTTGCTTAGAATGGAATCTCAAAGCTGCATATAGAAAACACCGTTTTCTACAAAAATCATTTTTTACTACTACGTCATTTTTGCTTTTCACCAAATTATTTAACAATAGCGAAACTTCTTTAACTTAGACTGATAAGCATTGATCCAGCAGCACTTAAAGTGTTCCTTATTTTTACAAATAAGTACAGTGGTTAAAAGTTCTGATGGAGACGGCTGTGGATGTATACAGAGTTTATAGCGTAGTTATGATCTGTTTATTAAATCTCGCTCTATGTGAAGTTTAATTTTCCAAGGACAGAATTCGATTTTGAGCAATCTAGTTTAATGTACTTCGCCGCGGTCTCTTTCACTTGCTTGACAGAAGCCAGTGCAGCGACTCCGTTTAAGCCTTCATGAACAAACGTCCTCTGGAAAGAGCTCACAGAGGACACCAGTCTATACCAAATAGTTTATATGAAACTGAGAAAAGACGTCCAGAGTTAAAATTGTAACGGAGCCAAAAGTGTACAGCTATAGGACAAATAATTCAACTAAAATGGGATGACGTACAGAGGAACAGATTTCTTCAGATGATTAAATAAATTAAGACAAGAGGATGTCGTGGAGACTTAATTGGTGTTTTTTAATTGAGCGTGTCTTTCATTCAATATTACGTGCTTTACCATAAACTGGACCCTCGAATAGTAAACCTAAGAAAATATTGCGTTTTGTTATTATCCACTATATTGTATCTACGCCTTTATAGAGACAAGTCTAAACCTTTGTAACAAGAAAAGCTATTCTGCAAAGTTCGTGCGTATTTAACTCGTGCGAGAGCTGTTAGCAATCCGTCTTTTAAATATATAAAATACAAATAAAAGCAAACGAGATTCAGAATGTGGGCAATGTTCAATTCAAAAGACGACAAAGCAAGAGAACTGAAATATTAAATTTACTGGAATGAATTATACTACATAACCACATTTTTTATTTTGCCTCCATATTACTCCATACTGTACAATAGTATCAACAGCTGAATTTAATCTCAGGAGACAACTTTTTAGTATACAATTCCTTAACTCCCTGACGAGTGTTTAACATACTGGTTATAGCTATAACGTCCACTGTATTCGACAACCTTTGTATTATTTTAGCTCGTGTAGTTCTGCCTAGCTAATTTGTGTTCTTGGTATACAACCGTTAATAATGAACAAGGAGCTCACGCAAGGCTCATTTCCTGGAAAGAATTGCTAAACCCTACAGTATATTATTCAAAGTAAAGTTCTAATTACAGGACTTACATTAATCATTGTCGTTGTTTGATATCCAATTAAAGCTTTTGCCATTGAATGACAAGAGTGTAATGCAAAAGACTGCTATTCATCACTTTACCAGTTCGATCTCATGGATTGGGGTCGACTTTTGAGGGTTATAACGAAACAATAATGAGCTTTTTATTCGGGAAGTTTGAGCCTTAGGATGACCATAGCCTGTGGTCAGGGAAGGAAATGCAACTTCTTTCTGATAGGCTTCTATCTAGGTTCTCAAAGAATGACAGTAGTTTAGGGCAGTAATTCATTAGGCATGGGTCTAGATTAAAAAAAAAAAAAAAAAAAAAACTTTGACCCACCTGCCATCTGCAAATAATACTAGGTTTTATGCTACTCAAAGGCGTTTAGGATTTACAAAAGCCGCCATCAAAAACTGGTTTTGATCTTCACGATGGGCGAATGGGTGATCTTCCGTCTTGCACACTTTTATCAATCAAATCAATAATACAAACAATAATATTCGAACAGTGTGCGATAAAATTATATTCCACCATTATCGCTATCAAACAAAATATTTTTTATCCATTTCAAATTTCAATGTGGATAAACAGATTGATTAAGTTTTCGAGGGTGATTGGGTGTATAATTTAAAATCGGCTTCGAGGTAGGGACAGTTTTCTCCTACAGGTCCATCAAGATTACACATAAGATTCCATCTCTCGTGATACTGTCACATAGAACAGTCGTGGGCTTTTTTATTGAGAACGACCCACATAAAATGAGATTTTATCGGGGAAAAAAAACCTAGACCATTTCACTCAATGTTTCAGGTACGTTTCACACCTGCGAATAAAGTCGGAATAAGTCCTTCCATTGGCTCTTTTCATTTTCCCCAAGCACTTTAATCTGGGAGGTGCTCACTCTTTCAGTAGTGTAACTTTAAGATAAAAGCTGACGGACGCTCTACTATTTTGGAACCTTAGCTGCTCCAACAGTTCTGGGACTCAGGAACGCCCTGACGTAATCACGAGAAGCAGAAATGGCCACATTACTGCTGTGATCTTCTGATCGTTGTGGTCACTATATCTTAAAGCCAGTTTTACAAAACCGTCCAAAACCTACTACGATATAAACTTAATACTCGAATTTTCCTGTTATACACAATCCATTTAGTCAACATAGTACTGGGACAAACGGTAGTCTTACACTAACAACAAATAACACCTCTACTTACGCGAATTATCATATCTACTCAATCTGAAACGAATGTCAAAGAATTTTTATATTTTGTTAACTGGTAAGTTACTTTTCTGGGAGCGAATACCACATCAGACAAGATAGCTTAACAAGATATTTTGTTTCAGATCAATAAATTATAAAATAAGAAAAAACAACAACGTGTGAGGTATACAAGAGTTCAAACATACCTTACACTACAAAAAGTGAGATATGAGCGCCATCATTAATCAAATGCAACGCTCATAGTTTGTTCCATTAACAAATAGGCTACAGTCAAGACATTTATTTTAAAAAATATATATCTTTTTATATATTTACATTCCTAAAGTTTTGAAATGAAAAAAACACGTGTTTTTTCCCCCAAAGTTGGAAGAAAAGCACATTGGACTAAAGGGTTAGCAGGCTTATATTGTTTAAAATAATAATAAAAAAAATTATAAGGCATTAAATCGTTTCAAAGAACGCCGGGCAGGCGTGAAAAGGAGGAGGCAGAAATGAGCGAGATAAATAACGGTACTCACGCGTAACTGACGTGCACCCATGTCTTTTTTGTGGTGCGAATTAGGTTCACCTTTGTTTTTGGATTTCCTCTCGGGTTTTAAGGAGTACAGCCAGGCTTCCCGAATACAAGTGTTTCTGGAACGCAAGGGGCAGTGCACGCGTTTGCTTGTAGCAGCTCGATACATGCTCGACCTGTAGGAGTTAAGCACGAAGAGGTTCTAAAATTTCACCTGTAAACAAATTACAAGTTTTGGAATGCATGAATAACATTAAGATAATATTGACGGATAGATGCGAGTGCGCACTTTACAGATAACTATTCATATCGCCTCTAAAGCCACGCAGTATTTCTAAGCGAACGACGTTTACAGAGTTAAAATACATCCCAAGTATGCATTTGACGCTTTTATTAGCAGACCATTCTTGCAATTAAAGGTATGATGAATTGGTTAGAGCTGCAATGCTACTTCACCAATTCAGTGTTAAGTCTTGTGGGAAATAAATCACGAATTTCCAAATTAGGTGTCTTTTGACATCGAAAATAGCATACCTAATTTCGTGGGGTTTCATACAAGTTTAAAGGCATCATGAAAGATCAAACAAGATCTTCAGAACTTTTTATTTTAATACCTTCGCAGTTTTTATTCTCGTGGCGCCACACTCGATATTACCCTTGGGGCGATGCATTTACTCCAACCTCTGAAACCCCTACAGTATGTGCGTGCACGTTCTGCTGGTATGTACCGCTAAAGTACACTGAACATTTAAAGGCAAGGTAAACCCTGTATGGTATTTTAAATACAATATTTCGGACGGATTTTGAACCTTGCATTTGCGTTGTGTTCATTGTGTTTTGCAATAAAATATTAACTTCAGAATAACTCGTGAACTATCTAAAAAAGAAATATTTAGAACCGTTACAAGAACACAAGTGAAAATGAGCTGTTGCAGCTTTTCTTTAGCTTAAGACAAAGTCCTCATTTGAGAGACCATTGCAAATTAGCCGTGTCACAGCCATTGAATTGCTTCCTCTGTGTTGCCCTCCACATCCAATCAGTTATATATTCATATCCTAATTGCATTAATGTCATGTGTTGTGTCTCCCCATATATTTACAACAAACCTTTTTTCCCCCCCTAAGCAAAGGTCTGACCTCACCCATTCAACCCGTCTACATAACTGGGGAGAGGTCCTGACTTATAGACTATATCGAGGAGTTCTGGGTTGCATCTTCCAAGGGAAGAGACAGTTTTTGTTACTCTCCTAAACCTTAAGGGGGCTTTTAGCTTTTGGTCAGCTTGCAGTTTCTGGAAAACATCTGAATCATTTTATAACCAACCCCAGCTGCCGAGTTTGTGTGTGTGCGCGCCCTTGTGTGAAAGAGAGAGAGAGAGAGTATCTGTTTGCTTCGCTCTCCAAAAAGGAAAGAAAGAAAAAAAAACATTTGGACCTCTTTTTTCCCTTTACTTTTTTTTAGGAATGAACGCTGAGACTTGCGTTTCATACTGTGATATGACATCCATGGATTCATATTATAACCCATCTGCACCGCAAGGTAGGGATCACCAGGCTAACCCGTTTAGGACATTCCAAGCGAGTGACACCAAATACAGCCCCACTTTCCTGACCAACAAAGGTCAGGCTTATGGGGAAAAGTCGCGGAGCCCGTTCCAACAGGAATGCCAGTCATTGGATGCCACTTCTGGGGAAGGCAACTTTAACAAATACCACCTCTTCATGCAGAGGTCCTCTTGCAAAACACCCCCAGAAGGAAGCAAACTCCATCAAGAAAGCGGCCACAACGGAGCGCTCATCTCCTGCTATGGTGAGTTGAATAGTAAGTCCGTTCTTTACGAGTTTTTCCGACTTAACTCATTAAATTAACGGAACACTGGTCTCCCACCGCCTTTATAGGTTGAGAAGTTAATGCTGTGTATTCGGAGTTCCTCAATTCTCATATCTATATATACTGTATACACACGAGTACCACACTCACACATACTGTATGAAAAAGAAGGTGATCTCTGTAGAATTCTTCGACGTACATGTTTTTTTAACAGCGCAGGTAGGCTAAACTGTTCTACCTTCTAGACCGAAGCTATGAGAGAATTGTGAATTTAGGATGCAGCTGTTCCCAGTTAGATAGGTCTCGAAGGAAACTGTGCAAAATGGATGGGTTAAATAGAGTCCTGTACTCTTTTAAGACTTAGCTATTCCCATACAGAAACGTACCTAAACGTTCCTACGTGTTTGGAAATAACAATGAAAAAATATTTCGCTCTGCACTGTTATCCATATGAACACTCAGCTAACATCAAATTTGCTAACAAGTTCAATGTAATAAGGACTACCTAAAGCAGGAGAAATTCGATCCGAGTTTTTGCTAATACTGGTGTCAATACTAAGTCCAGTTATTATTTAGAAATATTTTCAAATATTTTCCACCAGTTTGACCATCTCTAATGTACCCCGGGTTTTCCAAAATAAATGCGCACACATTGCAGGCTATAATGGATATCACGACCGTAGCTACGACCTTAGTAACATAATTAAGACGAAGGCATAACGTTACTATTGAATTTTCCCTTTAACGATTTGAATTAAAGTATGTTTAATGCGATAATCTACATTACAATCCTTAATACTGGAGTTAAAACTTGGGAGAATTTAATTAACACGTTTACAGATATCAGTAATAACGTACAGCGCATTGCCTTTTACTTTATGGTTATTTCAAGAAAGCTTCAACTGGGCCAGTGATTTAGGAACAGAAACTTCTTGTACAACATAATTTTAATGATCCGAATCAAAAGTTCAATAAATAAAAACAGCAGCTTTCATTTTTACTTTGGGTCTGGGTATCATCAGCTCGCATATCTTTGGACTACATTGACGAACTCCTGCCTCTTGCTGTCGCCAGGGTTAATGGCGCACTGTTCAATGGTAAATTAGTTTTTCCAAGTTAATCTGGGGACTGAAGGCGGCTCCTGGTTTGAGGAGGCCGAGGTTAAGTTAACAAGCCATCGATCACCGTCTTATAGTTGCTGTGAGGCGGATGGAGTAGAGCAAAGGGAGGAGGGGTAACATACCCAATAAAACATGTTTAATAATAATAAAATAATAATAATACACAATGATTACGTCATTCAAATGTAGGTTAGAAATAGGGTCATTTTAATAATAGCAGAAATTTAATTTTACAGAACTATGACTACAGATTGTATTTTAAACTCCAATATGTATTTCTTTTGAAGTTCTCTTCAAAAGGAGACCGGGAAGATATTTCTCAATACCGAGGATCCCTGATCCCGTGTATACGTTTCGCCTTGCTTTTAACATGGCTATCTCGTGGAGGCACAGCTTCAGTTTATTAAACTTGGCATGAATACGTTTCTAAAACCGCATTATTAAGGAAACAAAACAAATTTCCCAGCAGAGGCATTAATAAGGAAAATTCCTATGTGAGAACGGCAAAAGGGAGTCCTTAGGGAATGTTTTTAAAATAATTACGACCACATTATGCTGTTAAAACTACCACTTTTACTGTAAGTGTACACTGCAGTGTTACAGAAGTACAGCGAGACAAAGGAAAGGTGAGTAAACGCACGGTGAGAGTTAGTGAAACATGAATTTCACTTGCGGATACCGTCCTGGTGCATTGGAACATTTCTTTTAATTGATAGTTTTCTGCTACAATCAAAAGAATCAGATTTATTCGGAGAAAAGGTTGAGGTTGAGATATGCGATATTTTTATAATGCAAAGTGACAGATTTCACGAGCGATAATTTGTAGACGTGCTAAATTATTGATAGCGCACTGACTCGAGTTATCAAATGTTAAGAATTTAAAGTAATTAATAGGAAAGCAGTGTAATGTAATGCACGTAATGCATCTCTTCCCCCAAACACTCTTTGTTACAGCAATAACTCAGTGATGAATAGGCCCCTTCTTTAATTGATTTAAAAAAAGAATTTTACAAAGGGTGCGCTGAGCGCTGGAAAATCCATTTCTACAGGTATAAATCTCATTTTTCCCCCAGAAAGGATTAAGTAGTGCAATTATCCTACTCACACAGTATAAGAACGCAAGAGCTTTGCAATTTTACTTAATTTTACACGCTAATTATTTATGTTTATTTGTCGTTTCTACGTCTCCAAAAATCATAGTGGAATTTTGAATCTCTATTTTTCACAATTCGTTAAGGACGTTAAGAATCATTTTAGCTGCACCTTTCCATCCACGTTAATCGTCATAAGAATAACATGGGAGCCTTTTGCTTGTTAAGCAAGTGGTTTTTCATCTAATGTGCCAACGTGTTCTTGACCAGATTGGCTTCCTTAATAAAAGATTCCAAACTAGAACATCGAGAGCTGAACACAACCTTGGTTTAGACAGAATTGTAAATATTTTCAGGGTTATAAATTCCGGCTATATATTAATAGGGGCAGAAAAAATGTAAATTATGTAATATATTCACGAATGACTTAATCTTCGCAAGCAATAATCTTCAATAATCACATAATAGTTACTTCTTGTTACGACATAAAGAAATTCAAGATTCCGCACATAGAACAGAAACAAAGTTTCGATTTAATGTTAAAAGGAAAAAAAGACACCCATTAGCTGAAGTGTCTTAAGGTTTTCGTTTTCCTTTACGATTTTTAAATATTTGTTATAATTTAAATAGAACTTGCAAAATGTCGTCTATAATCCCAAGAAAGTGAATAAATCCTGCAATTTGAGCAAAATATTTACAATATGTTAGATTTTAAATATATTTCAATTGAAATTATCTTCTAAATTTGCTTAATGCACGCATTTGGTAAGGTGGGCCAGATGTATTTTGTTTCAAATGGGGAAAAAAGTTTGTCAAACTTAACTGAGCATATAAACCTAGGCTCGATGTCAGTCTGCTTATTTATAAAGTAGAATGAGAAGACTGTTTCAAATTTATTTGGACTTAAAAAGGCAAAACAAAAATGACTGAAAAAGGTGAAAAACAATTCTACATCTACACACTTTATTTCAAGCAGATGCATTTAATAAAAATGTTGCATGTTTTTGTTACCATCTCGAAGGACGTTAAAGACAAGCCGTTTCAGATTCCTGGGCGCAGTTTGTCGGGAGTTTTATCTTGCAAACGATATTTTATACCATTTGTCTTCCACGTGTGGAAGAGAGTTTAAAAAAAGAAAGTCTGAGCCCCGTAACATCTGGTTCTGAAACAACATCTTTCATGTGTTACATCGCTGGGATCACTAGTATATTAAGAGTGCCTTGAAATAAAATCGAAAAGCTCTTTTTTTAACAATAAAGATGGTGGTGGTGGGGATACTTATTAATCATGATAAAAATAAAGACCCATCTCACCGGCACATAGCTATTTTAATAACCTAACAAACAATACACTGCCATATAGAATTATTGCAAGTTTTTTTTTTAAAATTAAAATAAACCAATTTATGGAAGAATGACTAAAACACGCAGAGTACTGCAATTATTTATAACAAGACCATGAAATACGTGACAGGATCAAGGCACAGTAGAGTCAGTCTTATACCACGCCGATGTATGCAAATACAAATTTCATTTCTTCAGACAATATCATGGACAGTAACGAAAGTAAGCCTGATAGCTTACTGTAACTGTGCAGTTTTACACTTAGAAAAAGCCTCTAGGCCTATACGGCAGTTTATGTCTTCATAATTATCATCCGTAACAAAAATGCCATTCCTCTACGTCTGGGTAAAAGGAAACACAAACTTTAAGTGAGCGTGTGTTGTTGGGCAAATCCTCAAAAACCGAGAACAGATAACAGGTGACGACATTTAAGTCCCCAGATCAGGATAAAACTCCAAGTAAAAAAGGCTCGATTACAATACATTCTAAAAAAATAAGTCATTTTTGTTGCACTGGAAAGTATGTAAAACGCAAACTGAGACAATATTTCTGAATCCGCGGACAATAAACATAAGGTGGATAATAACCGTTAGCGGAGCAAAACAAGTTACAGAAAATAAAGACAAGCGGTAAAAGGAAGGGGACAGCTATTTGAGGAACGAAAGACTTACAAGATAAGCGGTTTGGAACAACTTAAAATGCATCACCGCAAATCGCTTGAATGAAACAGTGTAGGATTTCATTAAACTTTAATTAAAGCATAAAGCAATAAACCAATCAGTCTTTCCTCCTCTCTCTTCATAATTTATTGAAAAGAGTGATGTAACACACCCTTAACTTTTGAACACTTTTAAAGGCTGGCTGTTATACAGATGTTATTAAATAGATTTCGGTTTTGTTCAAGAAATGTGCGACCTTTTGACGAAATTGCAGTTGAACCGTAGCGCCGTTACGGCGCTTCCTTTAAAGCAGGCAAAAGCAGCCCGAGGTTTGATGAGCAGGAAATGCAGAGACAACGCTTCTGTTCTGAGGCAGAAGAGCAACAGAAACGAAATCATGCTCTTTTATGATTTATTGCAATATGCCGTCGTAGATGAAGACTCGTATAACTGCATAAAACGAATCTAAACTTTAAGCATATGCCATAAACATGCTAGTATAACAGATGTCAAACTTTTGAAAATTTCCATTCCGCTCATTACCGCTCCGAGAAATGACTTTTAAAGCAGAAGGCGCCACAAGACTCTGAAATGGTTTTGGTGTTGGCCATATCATAACAGATGATCTGAAGGAACTGTATGGCAACTTGATTTTAACCAGTAGCATCAAAAATGGATACAACGTTATGGTCGCACGTTAGAATTCACAATATTAAAGTTTTTTTTATTATATACGGATATTAAAAGGTGTTAAACGAATACTTACGGTACACAGCAAACATTCATATTATATATTACTCTATGCATATACCCATGATTAATTTAGACCAAATGCAAAACATATAATTAAAAGGATCACGTCTCAAGCACGAATGACAGAAGTCGCTTGGTGTGCTACAGATTTGCTGTACAGGTCCCAGGACTCTGTTCAGATCACAGAAAGCCCGAGTTCTGCGACTCTCTCCTTATAGATTTGCCAGAGCACTGTATTAAGTAATGAAGTCCCTGGTAGGCGGTAACTTTAGCTCAACAACTTCACTTTTGCGTTCACCGCAGGTAGACTAGATCTTATTATGACTACTAGACATTTCAGCTGGGCTGTTTGAGACGTCTTAATTAGTCTAATGAGCCCGCTTGTCCTCCAGGTATCCGAGAGCTAAGTGCAACTTAATTACAACTGTGTTTACGTTCATAAATACAAAGCTAAGATAAAAAAAAGCTACAACTCGCCGCAGACGTAAAATAAAGTCCGTATTAATAACCTACAAAATTATTTAATGAAACCTAATTGTGGAGGAAACTCGGGGAAAATTAAGTGCACGTGGTAGACTCTTGGAAGCTGGTAAGTTACGGGTATACTTTTAGTAGGTGGATGTGGAAATAATTCAGACTATGGTAGCGTATTGTACACCTTTAGATCCTACATGGAGATTTCCCGTTACTTTTAAGTAAAGTAAAGCGTGAAGCCCGCCCATTGGTGAATATTTTTAGTTAGAAGTACCCTGATTAAACTTAACAAAAGTTCAGACATACTGTACAGTGAGTGCAAAGAACAATGCATTTAATTAATAAGACGTTACAGTACATAACGAAAAGTAGAGCTAAAGGAATACATTAACCAGGGGCATTCCTTTAACAACTACAGATAAGTCTGTATTAGATTTTTCTCGAACTATCCTAGCTTTGAATTGCGTCAAACAACTAATTTAATTATTAATTTATCCACGTTGAATGCACCTTACTTACTTTATTTCTTCAGGGTCCTTCTGCGTCCTACATTTAATCCAAACACGTCTCCCTCTGTCTGCTACTATGAAATTCAACAATTCTAAAATGTTTCACAATTTATCAGGTAGGCTGCGAAAACATTCCCGACTAATCATTCCACAGAAATCACGCAGACTGATTTTAAATCTACGGTAGTAACAGATAATTCTCTAATTGTCCCGTCATTAAGTTCATCCTTCGTGAAGGTAAAACAGACTGATCACAGGCATGAAAATTCAAAGATTAAGCTGCTAGAACTACTTGTCTATAAAATCAAATTAATATTTGAAAACATCTTTCGCATTAAAATTCGGAACGCTTTGCAAAAAACGATTGCAATGGAACTGCAGTGAAGGTGATAACTATCCCGTAAAAGTCCACTGAACTCCGTTTCAAAAACATACAGGGAAATGTACGAGTTAATTAATGGGATTTATTCGGTTAGGAAAAGCTGTAAGAGCATTTTATATTAATTACACACTGCAGGTGTGTGCGACGAACGAACATCTGAACATTTTAAGGTGTGCGTTGATCTTCGTTTTATTTAGATCGGCAAAAGTACTCCTGCAATGCTCAACGAATTGCTCTGTAAGTGGATATTAGTAATGACGATATCGCGATTTGTGCTCATGTGTTAGATTGTAAGGGGATCACGAACAGTAAGAGGCCTTAGGAATTATGAGGTGATAAAGATTCTTAACGAAGACTGTTGAATCATGTTTATTTCTTTATATATTACATACAAATTCAACTGTCAGTTCATTTACTGTAGTATTACTGTACAGTAATCTTAATACAATATGCTGCTAGTGCTAGCATACAGACCATAGATTTGTTTCTAGAATGTAAGTTAAGGAATTTATTGGTAATAAACAATGAAAAACATACAAACACTGGAGCAAACTTCTATAAAAAACATTTTGGGCAAAGAGTTTGGTTTAAATAGTTTACTGGCCTTGCAGTTTGGTACAGTTCATGAGTTACTGGCATTGTTTACACAGTGGATATGTTTTGATACAGAGTAACTGGCTGAAAAATAAATAGTTAATTTTAAGGCTTTGTTTAAATAACTTGGTTTTTGCGAGAGGTTTTCTATATAACAGACAAGCCACCAGCAGCTACAGCAAGAGAAACTCCCAAGACTTGGAAAATCTATTCGTAATTTCATAGGACAACCTTGTACCTGAGAACAATAGTTCTTCCTATGTTATGCTGTTTCTACCTGTTATCCAAATCCAGCTCCTGTTATCCAGGAGTATTTCAATATATTAGTAGATGGATTATTAGTTGGAAACAAAAGTTTCAGATAAAATGTTTTTGGCGATCCCCAGTGAAGCACACCACTGTGCATCTAATTCAGGCTTCATGTTGTTCAGTAGCACTCATCCACCCGAGAACAGGGGTATCCCCAACACAGAAGACTCGAGTTTGAAACATCCCTATTCTCCATCGTGATGGAATCAGAAGAAGTAGTTTCCGTCTGAGTGGAAGGGTTTTCATGCTCAAGGAGTGCATCTTAAAGGGGACCTAAAGCAGAAGGGAGGACGAAAATGGTGACGAAGCACAGGGAGTGGGGTTCAAGCTGAGAGAGCTCTGGAGATCCGTGTGACAGACCTGGGTCTTCCCATCTCAACCTCTCTTTCCTACAGAGCCGAGTTAGAAGGTGCTGTTGCTAAAACAATTCCTGTGCAAAAAGGTTTCTGAGAAAGTTACCGTGGCTGCAAAACAGTGTATGAGAGGCTGTTATTTTACATCTCAAATATTCATAGCAAAGCTGTACCCCAAACCTCAAGAGAATGTTTGATCTTGCAAAACATAACATAAAGGATAAAGGAAGATTGATGAAAGATACCGTTATTTTTCTTCTTCCAGCAGAGGGTTGATAAGCTCTGCGACTGTCTGTACAGACCAATATTTCATCAGTCCAAAATGGCGGTAGAGGTGTTTGCCAAATGGTTATGTTCTTCAATTGTTGTTGGAGTTGGGCAATTCGTGTCATTTCTCTGTCTGCAGTACATGGAAGCAGCATTTCTGTGATGAGTATTAGTGAATTAGAATGCAAAGCGATGTTCTATTATTAAAGCACTAAGCAATTGCAGCCTTTATTTTTCCAATAAAAACATCAATGAAGCTCAGAAATAATGATCTGTCCTTTCAAATTCATGAGCTGGTCTTAAAGAAGCAAATTTGCATGACACTTAAAAAGAGGGTAATATGTAATGAGGAATGTTGACAGAGGCCTGCTTTTCTAGGGCCACTACAATTTAATGGCTTTTACAAGAATCGTGTTAGATATCTGCCGTGCACAGCGGTGCCAAATATGATCCTTAAATTTGAAAAGACAGGCTTTAAAAATAACCTTTCTACAGCAGGATCCATAAATTAAACTTAAGTTTAATTGAACTGGAAAGGTTAGCTCACAGTTTGAACAGCAATCTAAAGGAATTCAGCTAAAATTGGAAACACATTTTCCCATTTATTCAAAACCTATAAAATACATTGATTGCTAGCACTTTGTTTAGTACATTCTGAAAATATAACACATTTGATGGCAAAACACTGGATTTATATAATATACAGTACATAAATCATAAAACCATGCTTTGCTGTGGATTTTTGTCAAGGACATAAACGTACAGCTAAAAACTGTATATACACACTGAATATTAAACCTGTTCTTATATTCATTTTATTCATTATAAGAGTCACAAAATGAAGTTTAATATAACAAAATAAAGGGAAAATCTAAATGCATGGTATTCATTAAAACTACATCAATCTTAATGTTGTCTTCGTTTAGATATGTGTGAAATGTATCTTGATCAATCAATTCTGTCAAGACTAACACTGCTTCCTGATATTTTCATTATATTATAATTGTAGTTTGAGCAAAAGATTGCAGTACCAAAATGGAATATATTATGTTGGCATTTTGTATTTCCTAGTGGTTCTCACATTATTCCCAATTCTTGTCTCAAGTTCTCGGTTGGAAATTCCATGAGGACAATCTGAGCTTTTATTCCAATCAACGCTTGTACTGAAATTCCTGGAGTCGCACGTTTTTTCTGTATTTTCCCTGTATGAGTTCTGGGAAATGCTGACTAGAGTTTGTGCATGTTTACTTCTTGTCTTATTCAGTGAATATTCCAGAGTTCCAGTGTTTTACATTTCTGACTCCTTTGAAAAATTAAAAAAGAACAACAAAACACTGCATTTTATCAATAAAAGTTAAGCAATCAGGCAATGTATATTCTGTTCTCTAGTTTTCTGCAAAAGGCCTCTAAATTTTTTAAAGCAAAACATGCATTGTTTTAAACTTGATTAAAAGTATTTTAAACTTCGTGTTTAAGGTGGACAGTGGCAGTGCTATTGAGCTTTTTCCTTCAACTTAAGTTCAATATCTTAGATGACTCACATCCAGATGTACATGAAAAAAAACAGAAATAGTCAACTGATCAACCAGCACAAGCATTATTTATCATTAAAAACATTTTCTCACATTATTTTATTATTTTACATCTGTATATCTTTTATTACATGAGCTAATAAACAACAGAACCACATTTTTTTAGAGATGTTCAGGAACGAAAGCAATTCTGTGTACAGTACATTTCAAACAAAATGTATCCAGCAGTTTTTTTGACAGATCACACCACATTATTTCTCAATTGCTCAATGCATTTCTCTAGTTTTTAACCATAATCCCAATCCAAATTGATTTAACTGGTTTTAAGAATATCTGCTCTTTGCTTCATTTTCAGAGATGTGTCAGTTCCTGTTGCTTCCAAACCACATCTAAAGATAGAAGTGAGAGAACTGTCTCTGGCCAGTATTTACACACAAACCCGGACTCGTCTAGCTACAAATACTGTACGATTCAATCAGTTTGCTGGCCCATTGCTTCATTCTCACTTCTCAAGATAGATTTTAAACTTGACATCTGATTTTGAAGCGCTGTTCTTGCACGAGGTATATTTGACCATAGCATTGCTTTCGTAAAGACTTGCTGCTTAGTCTTCTGTTAAGGTACAGTAGGGCTTTGCTTGCATTACAGCACATAATAATATTTTGACCAGTTCAGGTGGCTGGGGAAGGTATTTTAATATCTACTTCAAGTAATTTATTTTAGGTTTCTAAGCCCTGTTTCTGTGGCCAGGATTTATTCTCATCGAAGCGTGTAACAATAGCTTTAAAGGTATAGCAAATTGGTCAGGAAAATAACAGCTGTTCCGGGCAAAAGATGGGACTACGACAAAAGAAAAAAATGCTTTCACTCAGCACAATATTAGGAACATCCTATATTAGGAAAGCAGTTGGAATCTGTCAAGACAATCATGCAGTGCCTGCCATTGAGAGTCCATTCGATTGAATGGTAGTTCTTAATATTGTGGCCACTTGGTGTGGATAGGTCAATACGGAGGATAGGAAATCGCTTGGAATTTCACCCCTACTGTGTTATACCACACTTTATTCTGGTGGGGAGGAGCAAAAAGCGAAGACAGTTGTAAGTTAAAGTGACATCAGAGATCATCTAGGGAATGTAATTTGTGAAACCACCGAATGATTCTCTGCTTATATATTTAACACACCAAAAACTAAGCAAGACTTTCAGCTGCACTGCTGTGAACAGGCTACTAGATCCTACCTAGCCATAGTGATGAATGACATTAAATTTCCCAGACTGATATACTGTTAAATAAACCACTGGAATGCAGAAACACTGCAGGGGATCTACTCTATTAATTTAAGTCAGATGTACATTAAATATTCCCCTAGTTATTTTTCATGCTTTAAAAGACAAACCTTAACCTCAGGGAGCCTCAGAATGACAAAAGGTGACTGGTTTGTGTAACCTCATTATACAAAGTCCTTATACAAATAAACCAAAAGTCAGCAATACTGTATTTGGTTTGGGTTGAGTTTTGAATAATTGAACAGATCCGTATGAGTTTTCTGAACAACTCTATAGAAATAATTGTATAGAACACAAACTAAGAATGTTTTTGCATGTGCAAATGTTTACATAAATTCATTGGTATGTATGATGCGTAGTGCACATATGCACCATAATTATATAAACGCTTCATATATATTTTTTCAGCAGCAAGGCAGGAGCCATAAACAATGCCGAATATATATTAAACATTCAGAAAAACAAATCCTTTGACAGGAATTCTCCTTAAATTATCAGCTTTGTTCTGCATTTATGTATTCATTCACTTATTTATTCTATATCTAAGAATATATTCATCTATATTGTATATCTAAGAATGAATACATAAGATACACCTTCTGCAAGCCTTAATCTAACTTGCACAGAATGCAAATTGAGAAGACATGCCGTACAATGTTCTATTTAGGATTCCTGTGTCCCTGTGTTTAATTTTATCTCCCTGAATGCAAAAAACATTTTTAATATGAAGCTAATTATAAAGGCTTGTATAAAACAAAGCTACCAAATTAACAGCCCACAAGAAGAGTGTTGTTAGGGTCTTGTGCCTCACATCTGGGTTGCAGAGATGAAACCTGGCTCAAGCCACATGTGATGTAAGTCACTCCCTGTCTTCCCTTGAGGACAAGGGGTCATCCTTCTAACATCCAGTGCTGTTTGCCGCCTGTGCTGAGAAACTGGCCGGCTTACACGGTACACCACAGCCTGCAGACACAGTTCACTCCTTGGCCCAGATGCAGGAGGTAGCTAAATGTTCCTGAGTCTGACTATGAACATATCTGTGTGACAAGCCAGGGATTTATACTTCATTGTATCATAACTGTCTCTGACAATTTTGGATGGAAATAATCCACAGTAGAGGTTGGTTAGTACAGTATACCTGTCTACTAAAAGTGTATTAACAATATATTCCAATTATAAAATATTTATACATGGCATTTGCAACCCCTAATCTGAAGTGTTACCTTGGTTTCTCTGTAAATGTATGAAACTAAAAATGTAAAAAGTATTTTTGGCCAGTTTTTGGAACAGAATCTTAAAATACTTTTTGGATATTATACTCTCTTATTATACCCTCTTATCAAAACAGCGCATTGTAAGTATGTGTTAAAAGATCCAGAAAGATGATGTCACAGTATATGTATGCACTGATGTCTAACATACTGTATAAATACGGCAGAGTGTGCATGATCACGTGCATCAGACATCTGACCCTGTGTGTGCTGCGGAGTGTGACTGCGTGCGCCTATACTGTACATGCATAATCGTGAACATGCCGAGCACTACTGCTTCACTGGGTGTGCTGCAAATGTCACACTGAAACAGGCCAGCTGAAGCCATTAGGAGAAAATAATGTTCCAAAACTCAAATCCCAACATCAATCATGTTTTTCTGTTTTTTTAACAAGGTCTTAGATAATTCTCAAGTTGCCTGAGATCATTTTTTATTAGCTTTTTTCTCATGATTCCTGCCAATTTCCCCAAAGGACTGGTTAGAGAACGAGCCTTGGTTCTGCCCTTTGTTTTCGAAGGACTTGAAAAAAAACAATCAATTGCAAAAATCACGGAAAGTACTTGATAAATATTTTGACTTTGGTCTACATCTATGCAAACACCTACTGCATTATTTGAGATTCTATTAGACATTTCCTGTGCTTCTGAACAACTCAAGCACGCGGGGCCTTCTTTATTTTTGCCACAGTGGCATAAACTCCAGATTTCTGCTTTGCCACATTAACATCTCCAGATTAGACAACATTTTAAAATCTGACCTATCTGTTACAAGCTTTGTGTAGCAGAACAGCAGTTCTGAAAAAACTGTGCAAGCTGCAGGCTGGTGAACACGTCTTGTGCAGCTTTGAACGACACATTGTGCTGGTACCCCGATCAAAAACAAGCTGAAAAGTAAATAGAAGGATCTCATTACAGCTCCCACAGACCAAGTGGTGATGTTGAAGACTGCCTTGAGAACGGGTCAGAATAATAACCCAAACTTAATCAAGAGCAGCTTTGGTAAAGATGAAGCCGGCAAGGCTGGTGAAAAGCTAAAGAAGAAACGAAAGGCTCTGGGGAAGCATTTTGAGGCAGCGTTGAAGAGGAAATGCATGTAGGATGTTTTATACAATACGCCACATTTTGGTTGTTCAGATTGCGCTTGTGTATAACGTTTACAAGTTGCAGAGGAGGTTTGAGAAGGAAGGTCAAGCTTCAGTAAAGCTGTCAAAGACAGAAGCAACATAAGCAAATGAGCTTTGATGGTAAGAACATTAACACCGGCTTGCAAATACAAAAGAACTGTGTCAAGGAGGGCGGTTTTCGTATGTTCCAATTTTGTGTCAGAACAATGCTGAACTTTTGTATCAGTGCAAAGAGGCAGTTCAGTTCAGAAGGCCATGCAGTACTCTCCTATTTCTAATCATGTGCTTTAAGAGAAATTCAGTTTTAGACATTTATCCTGTCTTTTGTATAAACATCAAATCTATTTTTAGGGTTGTGAAGTAAAATAAACCTACCTAGTTCCCACAGTGAAATTCCAAAACATTTGAACTAGGACAGAAGGGGACGAATCCAGAGTTAATATACAGCTTCATGAGAAACACAAGCAAAAAGAGAACCAAGGCAAATCAAAACATCAAACGAGCAGGTAACTAAATGCCAGGAGAATTACAACCAAAAATAGCAAGAGATAGAAACAAGCATATTAGCACACAATTGCGATGGAGCTGGACTCATTGAGACTGAGACAGACTGAGAGAGCTGTGGTGAAGAATACATTAGGGTAAATATATTGCGTCAGAGAAACTAGTGTAATACTGTTCATTTAAACCAACATCCAGGCCCATAAACCTAAAAGGGTTAACGGCTCGAGACTCTAATATATAGGTCAGACTTATAACAAAATAGCCAAAAGGACTGGTATTACTACCACTCTACATGTCACAAAATTATTCCTATTAATTAAAATCAAAACAGGAACTGTGGTAACTTTTATTAAGCACACTTTGATGAACGTCAACACTCTTTACTGTAATTTAACGAACAGCTCTTAAACGGCAGTGCAGTCTTTATGCTTACACTCACTTCACTCGCAAGAAAAAGGTAGACAACCAACAGATCTGGTACAAATGACCTTTGACATTTAGGGTACGATAACCTACAGTACAGCAACTACAACAGGAGCATTTGTGTAAATGAAGAAGTGCTTATCGCAGGGCATTTTAATTTTAATCATCGTTTCAAACTGAAGGAGGACAGAGCTGAAGACACCTTTCTTACTCGGCTTCTGCCTTTAAGAGGGAGTGACTGCACTGATCTTGTCTTTTGGTATAAAAGAGAGAGGCTGACAAAATCAAAGGTGTACGGATCATTACTGAACTGTGATATGGTATAGGATATAACTGCACTCTGTAGCTCTTGTAGGCCTGAGAAGTGCCTGCTTGCCTTGCTGCTCGGTTAGGAAGGGCGGCCTGATCTCTGCAGCGTCTGGGTGGCATGATACATCTTACGGTTCAGATGAGTGAGTAGGCTGTGCTCAGAAGGATACTCGGAATCAGGATATTTTGGTTACCCACTCCTGGTCTTTGATTTGTAATGAATTTATCCCTGGTGTGCTTTGAAAAATCCTCAGTCCTCATGGTTGAATCTTAGCTTGAAACTCCCTACCTGGCCAAGGAATCTCAGAGTGACTGGTGTTGTTATTCTGGAATCATGAGAACCACTACTAATTCGTACAGACCGGCCACTCAACTAATTGTGTCTCAGTCAAGTAATTGTGTGCTCCTAAATTAAATTAGGTTTGCCACAGCAAAGACTCTAAATACTCATGCAATTATGACTTTTCCAGTTCTGTTTCATATTATCTGTTTTAATTATTTATTTTTGTCTTTCGCTTTAAATGTGTGGAGCAGGTTATGTATAAAAGAAACATTAGTTGTCATAAGTGTCATGACTTCAGGCTTTAAAGCAAAACTGTGCAAGATTCTGAATACTTTTGTGAGGCATTGTTTGTGAATATTATATGTAACAAGCTGCCCAGCCATGTTGTTGAAGCCTATATTGCGGCTTTTTTCAAGAAACCATAGGACACAGGTGGAAACGGTGGGGAACTGATTTTAAAACTGAGAAACATGGGCAAATGGGAGCCTGGAACATGCTAGCCAGCCATAGTTGTCAAAGCAGATAATGAAATTATAGGAAGTGCGTCATTGATGTCCTCAGATCAATTAGGTACCAGATGACTTAGGAAAGAGAGGAGGCTTCAGCCCTTCTGTGGTTTGATATAAACCTTATGTCTGCACAGCACAGTATTGTCCTTTGAGCTGGTATCACAGGGGTCAATTTAAGAAGGCAGCATGTCTATTATGCTTGTACCATTGACCTGGACTCCAGCAGACATAGAAGCAACACCTACTGACACAATTAGAAGACAAGAAAAACCATGCTTTTAAACTGCTTTTGGCAGCAACTGGCAAAATTAAAATCCAATTAAATAAAGGTGTAGCAAATTCCCTGTAAGTCAAGCATTTCAACTTGAAAGCATTTGGGCTACATGAACATTTCAAAGCGGCTTCTCTGAGACAGGGCAGTGGGAGGGCAGTCAGTCCACATAACTGGGCTGTTTGCAGAAATGCCGGAGGTGATGAAGATCCTGGTTGATCACTGTGAGAGAACGCAGTCTAGAGGCTTTAGATATTCGGGTTGTGCTTTGGGAAGGTTCAGGATTGCCACTCCTTTTGTTTTAGCCTTTTTCGAGTTTTGTTATAAAGCCAATATTTATGTTGATTCAAGTAGTAGAGAAAGAATCTCCCATGTTCAATAGAACATCAACTTAAATGCCTTCAACTTAAATGGACTGGGGACCATTTCTCCCAGATTGCTTGCGTTTTACAGACAATGTTATCAAAGTTAATGTAACTAGATAAGAGCAAAACTGTGAGATGTTTCACATGCTGTCATTAACCAAACTGCGCTAAAATAACACTACAGGAATCAACATGACAAGGTAGTGTTAAGGTACCTTAGAAGATTCTACAACAAAAAAGGATGTCAGGGCTAGTTTCTTACAGCACAATTTACCATTGTTCCATATATATTTTAAATGTCGCTGTTGTTCATTTTTATTCAAGATGTTTAGTCCATCATTGCTTTCTCACAGAAATTATTCACGTAATCTACCAATATGAACTAGTGCTGTATATATCCATCCATTATCCAGTGCAGGATCACGGGGGAGCCAGAGCAGGGTCACAAGGCAGGATACGCCACGGACGGGACGCCAGTCCATCACAGGGCACAAACAGATACAAACATGCACACACTCACACCAGGGCTAGTTTTCCCATAAGCCAATTAACCTTTAGTCTTGGGACTATAGGAGGAACCTGGAGCACCCAGAGCAATCCCACGTGAACACAGGGAGAATGTACAAACCACAAGCAGATAGCACCTCATTAACTGAACCCAATGCCCCATCTCTACAAGGCAGCAGTGCTAACCACTGCGCCACTCATCCCTCTGATACAGCCCAGTATATACTGGATTACATCTAAAAGTATGCAACATAGGAGCATTCGGTACACATGCCAAATAGACTTGGTTTTTACTCTGTGAACTAAGAATGGAAAGAATCTGCTGATCAAAATACATGCAGTGAGACTGCTGCCAAAGAGCAACATGTAATAATATCTTTTATTTATACAGCACCTTTCCAAACCCAAGGACACAGTACATAGTGATAATGAAAAAGTACGATAAAATGTTTAAAAAATAATTAAACGAGCATATAGGATTATACAAATATAATATATGAAAATCAGACATAGGCCCTGGTAAAAATGGTGAATTTCTGAGTTTGGATTTGAAGAGAGTCAAATAATTTGTATCTCAAAGGGTGTGAGGAAGGGCGTTCTATAACAATGGAGCAGAGGCAGAAAAGGCATGGCCACCAAAAGTCAGAGAATTAGTCGTACAGTAGGTATAGTGAGCAAAGGACCAGCCTCAACTGAACGGAGCCTATGGAAAGGAGTGTAAACATGGAAGAATTCAGAGATGTATGATGGAGCCAGATTATTTCGAGCCCTAAAATTCACTAACAGGATCTTATATTGAATATATTGAATCGGGTCTGGTGTCTGGTGTGAGAAAGGAGTCTAACTGCAGAATTTTGGACATATAGCAACTCATTGAGAAAAGTGTTAGGGAGCCCACAGAATCAAGCCTTGATGTTATAAATGCATTCAGGCACTCAACATCAGACATTGATAGATATTGCCTAATCTTGTGTAATTTACTTAAGATGATCTGATGTGTCAAAATTCTGTTGATCTCCAAGAATATTGAATAAACACCTGAATCTTGTGAAAAACTATTAATTTGTAGGTTTAAGGTTTAAAGGAAAAGCTCCCCCGGTTTCCTACTACAGTATATCTACATTCTTTTCCAGTTGGGTGGCTTGATTGACTTGTGAAGTGAATTGTGACAGAGGCTTGGTAAATGCCAAGACTGTCTGTTCTGCTGTCCTCAGCAGTCATACCTTTTACCTGATTACTATTTGTTTAAGGGACAGATGATGGGTTCTTCCCTTAATAAGTATCTTCAATAACCCCTGTTTCAACAAATCTCCTCTTTGATTAACTTCACAGACCTTGAGTGAAGTAAGTGTGCTTTTGATATCTCGGATAGACATATTCAATTCTGAACCTAAGAGGCTTTTTGTTCTGCATTCTACTAATTCAACTACTGTACATTCAGCTTCTTTAGATCAAGTTTTGTGTGGTTTATTTTAGGACAGGACAGAGGCGGTTCTGACAAAAAAGACAGGAGCCATGCATGCCTTATAGTGTGGTCCAGTAGCAGCCACCTCTGAAAACTCATTTGGTACACTAAAGCACATGAATTTCGTCTGTAAAGTCAAAACTGGTATTCCTCAGATTTAGGTGATCACTACAATTACAAACTGTCATTGAAAAAGAAGTCATAGCCAGTGGTAGCCAGGTTTAACTCTTTCTCTCCACATAATACACAGTAAAAAACCCTTTTTCCAACCTGCACGCACAGTGGGAACTTGGAAGAGACCAGGGTGAAAGTTTACTCCAAGGACTAGTATTACACCATGTGACAGTGTACTGTATACCTGATGGGGAGAGCTTGGTATGAAGTATGTAGAAAATTATATAGCTGCAATATTGGCATTCCCAGTATAAATAATGTTTACTCTAATATAAGCATGTTTTGTTGGGATTGAGGTATGTGCAGTATTGTACTTCTATGTCATGAACAGTGTAGGTTCTCATGGACTCCAAGGGATTTCTTTTTTCTTCAGTCCTGGGAGGTCTATCACGAAGGCAGAATTTCCACTTCATTTAACTCTGATAACACATATATCTGGCTTTGGGTAGGCGATTTACTTTGGTTTTGCAAATATGTTTCAGTACTGTTATGGGAGTTAGGTTTTTAGTAAGCTGCTCTTTCTGGTGTTGTCTTGTGGTGTCACGGTAGACATCAGCAATTAAAAGTCTGTTATTGCTTTTGCTTCCATTTCCGCCCCAGCACAATATTACTTTTGATCTTTCAATCGGGCTGTTTGCCTGTCCCAGACCTGTGTCTAAGGATTCTCTGAGGGTTCAACAGTTCAGAACGTAGGCGAGACTTTGCAATGTGGCACAGTATAATGTGGAGCATGTTTTGTGAAAGGAATGTCATTGTTGTTACACTTACCGCTTGTAAAATATGTAATCTTCTGAGTCTTTACAGTAAAGACTTTTTTTATTTCAGCCAAAAAAATTAATTATAACTTAAAGTAACATTAATAGAGGCCACACAGAACAAGCAAACTAAGCATTTTATCCATAACTAAATCAAAAACCACAAAGACAAAGAAATTGTCTCCTTTTGTGCAGTTATCTGCCACAGAGATTATAATCTAGAACCCTCTGTATTTCAAAACTAAATGATTGAATTAACAATATGCCCAATATTATCATAAGTATTCATTTTTTATTTGTATATAACTTTGCTTGTTATGTTTGGTTTCTTTAGTTTTTCTTCACACAACGTTATAATCAAGTGATAATTATGACAGAGCTAAAGTATGGAAAGTCATGTAGTAACAGACAAGAGAAGACTTACTGTATTTAAAAAAGCAAATATACATGATTTTTTTCTATTTGCTCCTCAGATCTTCAGGGCATTTCTTATATTTGCCTATTGCTAACCATTCCTATTGCATTCCACACAAAGAGTAGAAAGGACGCCCAACTGCTTTAAAGCCAGTGAAATTACACTTTGATGTTTTAGCCTTCTATTAATAAATACTGTAAATGGCAGTCCTAACAGGAGACCCCTACTGAAGTGAAGGGTCTAAGTCTAGCAACCTACTGGATAGAAATGTGGCTCTGGAAAAGGTTATCTTTCATCTAGGGGTAGACATCACTCAATTCATGATTAATATTACAGGTTTTCTAATGTGGACAGTCATACATACATAAAGAAATACGTTGTAAAACAACAACTGTTGTTAAGAACTAAAAGCACCCAAGTTATTCTGAGTAAGCTCCTTTAATGATAGGCAAATCCTGAGAATGGTTTTGTTTTAGTTTTCTCCCACTGCACCTTTATGTACATCTTGAACTGATCACAAAAGGCTAGCGGTGCAGTAAAAACAGTGCTTTAAAATGTTGCATGAAGATTACCTTTCATCTCTGCTAAATGCCATTTTTCTTGGTTAGAAAATTCCTCTTCCGTTCTCTTAGAGACAAATATACAGCAGCATGCACAAGTAGTGTGATGGTATCATAAGATGCCTATTTTATACCTATATGAATACTTTCAGGTGCCGAGTGGACAGGTGATTGTACAAGCCCCATTCTGACTTCACAGCTATGGATACAGTAAATGTGCTGAGGCTAAACTCATGAGGGGGTAGTTCTCAAGCTTAACCTGCTCACATTCTCACCTGCTTGTGAAATGTACAGTAGATACAGTCTCAATACCATGTACTATAACTACTCTATCTGATCACAAGTGTTTTGAATGTGCCTTAAGATCACTGTAATGACATCAATGCAGATCATTCAGTTTTCACAATGTGTAAAAATGGAAAGTTTCAAGTGCGCTCCATGGTTTTGCACCTAGGTGCATCAACAGGAACTTAAATTCTGGAAGTCTGCGCCTCATGTAAAAACATGCAGTGGTTCGATTCCAGTGCAATGTTGTACTGCAAATGCATCTCAACAAATGACACACAGACCCTTTGTGATTTTAAAGGGACTGAGTAGTAGCATGTTTTACCATGCACTGTGACCCAAAATCTTCAAAAACACATTTCTCAGATAGTCATGAACTAGTTGGATTTAAGCATTTAAAACATGATTTGAGTGCTCTAGTTCATGCCAAACAAACAATTAACGTTATGCTTGTGTTTTTTATATAACAAGTAACAAGTTTTTTCAGACATCATAAAAACGGTTTCAATAGCATTAGCGTTCAGTTCTGACGGTCCTTGCTATCAAGCAGATCTCAGACGACCCTGTCTCGAGCATGCGCTGCTTACTTCAGGGAACTGAGGAACATGTGGTGTCCGGTGGGAGGCTCTGAGCTAAAATCACTTCCTCTGCTTGGCGTCTCCATCAGCTGTGTGACCTCAATTGTTTCCCTTGCTTGCTTTTGGCTCCCCCCGGGGAACTGCACTATGACTTTGATAGGGGTGTGGGGAGGACACTTTTACTAAGAGTGGGATGAATATTTACTTTTTGCATCATGTGAGGAGGGTCATACTCCCCCTGCAGCAGCTTTTACTAGTGAGTATACCAGTATAGTCCACAGGGGAGATTTCAGCTTCGTGTTCCAATGACAGATTGGAGTCCGCATCACACAGTCTACTGTATATGCAAATTTAAGTCTTATCTTTCATTTAAATCCAATTAATTTCCAGCTATACCACCTCTTGCTGTGCAGGTATGAGTCTTGTCAGAGGAGTAATGGGATGATCTAAATATGCAGTTACTCATTTTTATGTAGAAAACCTGGCACTACAACTGACAGTATTTGGCACTACAACTGACGGTATTTGGCATGATGCTCACAGTACTTGAAATTTAGGTACAAGCTCATCCACTGGCTCGTTATTTCAAATTAAATTGCTTCTGTCAATGTTTTTTGGCAACAAAAACACAATAGAATATCAATAAATTACCCTGCTTTATACCATCAATGTGCAAAAGATATAAAAAACTACAGTGAAACTACACTACTACGATGCTGTAAAAGGATAAAGAACAGCAAGGAGGCAGAACACAGTGGACAACAAACCAAAACTACTAGTTGATTTACACTGTGATTAGAAGGAACATACATTAAATTGTAATGTTGCTTTATGGCCAACTATAGTTACAGTTAATGGTTTTGCACCTAACTGTAAAAGAATTCCACATACTGTATACCAGTGCTTGAAGAATATTTTTGTTTACATTTTACATAAGAAAGCAATAGGTTTAGTAGAACTAAATTTCTCTACCATATGAGGAATGCGTTCAGGAGTCCCTTTTACAAATGTGCCACATTGAGACAACCCTTCAGTGCTTGTGTAGCGATGTGAGTGCAGCCGCACGTCAATGTTGTCATAGCCTCTGGGAAGACACTGACTAAAATTCAGTGCTTCAGATAGTGCCAGGTCACCATGTGATATTTTTATCCTTGCCCCATTTTCTTCAGGGGTGACAATGTTTTTCAGGCTCCTGAGGCTGTGTGTGGAATGTGATTTAATAGTATAGGCCATAGATTTCTAGATTAGTTGGCTTTCAACCTTTAAAGGGTGGTGCAATATTTTATGCAATGCTGTTTCAATTCATCAAGCCAACATGCAATGAGAGCACCACTTTAGAATCACATGAGTGGCTGTATACAAATTGTCAGACAGGGCAAATCATTGGTGAAAACATCAGGATAAACTACCTGGCCCAGGGTTTGACTACACTCTGGAAGTACGACAGTCCATTGAAGCGTTTTAGAGAGGCAGAATGCAACAAAATTAATGATTCAGTTTTTGCAAAAAACACTTCCTAATTTAGATTTTACATAGTTGTTCTCAAAGGATAAATGGGATACATGCCTTCTGAAAGGATTTTCACATAACTTCAACAACGACATCAAAGAAAGTATTGTACACTACAAAAGAAATAGGGGGCCACACTTTGTTTACTCACTGTATTTACCCATTGTAGTCAGTGTCATTCAATAGTATGAGCATTCCTTTGGGTTTTGGGAGCTTGAAGCAACTTAATTTCCCCAAATAATCACTGTAGCACAATAGTTCTCCAGGGTGCATGGATTACTGTATTAATTGCATCTGTAATATGCTTCAGAGTTTACGAAAGAAGAACGGTAGACATGAGAATGTGAATGAACAGGAAGACTGGTTAAACATGCACTGAAACAGGACATGAATTTCAAGTGTTACACATACTAATTTTTTATGTCATTATTTATTAAAATATTATAGTTAATGGATAGATATCTTACTTTATACACTGGTGGTGTATTTATTCTTGTGCTTTGTATTATGCAACTGTTGTTATAATATGATACTACAACTAAAAGCTACACAGCATGGAGTAAGGGAAGCCTAATTCCACTCTGCTTCTTGGGATGTTTATGCAGACTTTCACTAGACCATATAAACATCCGACAAGAATACAAACATTAAAAGTTACAAAATGAATAATCAGTACAACCTACAGTATATATGAAAAGGTGGAAAAGATTGTGAAGAGAACAAGAATGCTCATGTTGAAAATGCATGATATACAGCAATGTAGACATTTTACTAAATGAGTGACTTGAAATCAGTCTTTGCTTGACACTTACAGCTTCCAATAATAGCCAGTCCATGATAGGCTTTGGGTTTCTGCTGGAACTGATCTAAACTTGTTCGATACGTTTAGGTATTATTAGTTACAGATCTGTGTAAATTCTACTAACTAGCCTTGAAAGTCCACTTTGAATCTGTATTGGCACCACATGCCATAGCTAAGCTGGCACAAACAACCAACCCAGTTGTTAAATGGGATGGTATTCCTCTTTCATGCAACAAAGTCAGCCTTGGGAATTCACCTTGAGTTACAGAAATACCCCCTTTCAGACAGTTCACATACAGTCAATAAGCGATAGATTGTCACAATACCATAGCTAAGCTGGCACAAACAACCAACCCAGTTGTTAAATGGGATGGTATTCCTCTTTCATGCAATAAAGTCAGCCTTGGGAATTCACCTTGAGTTACAGAAATACCCCCTTTCAGACAGTTCACATACAGTCAATAAGCGATAGATTGTCACAATACCGTCCAAATGCAAAAAACATATCAATGGTATATAGAACATAAACAAATGCCTTTGATCGCAAGGCTCTGATTTCAAACAGTCTGACAGGCTTACTTGAGGATGCAATAGGCAAAGGCATCTGAAGGAATAACTTCAAAATATTTACATTTTAGTAAATATATTCATTTCCCAACACTTAACAGGATGTGTCAGTCTAAGGAAGGAAGCAATGTGGGACCCATTATGCTGGGAAGCCTGGTTTAATTTTAGTCAAGGGTGAATGAAGTGTGTCTATTGAAGGCAAATATGAAACCACATGAACATACAGGCACCTCAGAAAATCAGAAAAGTACAAGGTCTAAACGTCGATCTTGTCTGGTTGTAAGACATTATTTACAGTAATAAGGCCACTACTTATTAGTGTCAGACGTTTGAGTGAAATATGAAGTTACTTTGAGAGTTCAATACACTGAGCTACAAAACACAACAGACAAGAACAGTCTCGGAGCTCATGTTCACTTTCCTCAGGTTGAACGAGTAGAGAAGCAATAAAAAAGCTGGTCTCAACATTTGCTGAGTAAAAACTGCTTTTTTCCTTTAAATAGATCCCATCTCTGCTCCTAGGGGACCACTGCGTCTGCTGGTTTTCGTTCCAGCTGAGCTCCAAATCCCCAGTGGTAATTGAGGACTTCAGTCGATCTGATTGCTTGTTTAGATTTTTGGTTAACTTGTTTCAGCATTCAGCGCTGAATTTAAAAAATACCTCACTTCAAAGAATACTGTTTCCAGAAGATTGAGCACACAGAACTTCAAGCAGCCTCTCCTCAACTTGCCTACCCTTACTTATGACTAAAATGATCACCTAATAAGAACTGTTACAATGAGCAAACAGGGTAGGAGTGATAGTGTATGAAAATCTTCTACAATGAGGGGCACTTTCACTCACAGAGGTCTGGATGAGAACATTTCTTGCAGCATTCCTGAATGAGGACTGTTCTGAAACTCAGAAAAAGGGGTTGACAGAAATTACAGATCTCATTCAGTCTTTAAGGCCTTGAAGGCAAATTTAAAAACATGCCCTAAAAAGAAAATCTAAATCACTGAAATCACTGAGCCTGTCATTTTATCATCTTGGTTAGAACACAAATAAGAAGACACAGTGGTCCCCTATGACAAATGTTAGAAACCACAGCTTTAAGCAACTCTCTCAATGTTATCATTTCTAAAGAACTCCAGTACAATGTATGATGTTGGCAGGCAATGGTTAATACAGCCTTATTAAAGTGTTAACTGCAAGATAAAATCTGCTGCTGTTCCAAAAGCTTTCTATTCAGTCACTTAGTCAATAATATTGATAAACGGTCATTAACAATCTGAACAGTTAAGTTCCATTAAATGTGTGGGTGATGGGTCACACAGAAAGTGATGTGGCAGCTGCCACAATATGCGACAAATGCAACAAATATATATAAAACATTTTCATGTAGGTGCAGCTTTATGAATATGTCTTGTTACATCTTTATAAGCCAAGAATGCGATAATGTGTAAAAATAACCTATGATGCTTGTCCATTAGGCAGTCACATTGCTGAATACTGTACCCTGCAGCACCTGTGGTACGAGACCATGTTAAACAGAAATGTGAAATTTGTCATATTTTAATTGCAAAGAGAAACTTTGTCAAATAGGTAGCTGTGATTTAATTCAGATTACAACATGGTGTTACAGTGTTACAGTTACAACATGGTGTGTAACACAAGAGGGATATTGCTCCTCTACTGGCAATACAAAAGAGAGCATCCAGACAGTAATAACTTCTGGCATATGAAAGAAATGTTGTCATAGACAGGGAACTGAATATATTTAGCTTGGAATGTATACCACTTTGCATAGTCTCAATTTAGATATTCAAAATCCTAATGGCTACTCCGCTTTCTGCCAATCACTACATTGAAGTACTTTAGTACAACCAATACTTTAATTGTTAAGTTCATCATGCTGATGATCAATTAATTAATATCAATTAATAATTAAAGAGCTGGCTGCAGTAGAATTGAGTGACAGAGTGGATAAGAGGATGAGCAAAACTGACGACAATACAAGAATCTGAGGACAAATCTGGCATTTACATTTTGTAGCATTCGGGACAGATAATAATAATAAGACACTGCCTTTCACAGAAAGGTTTCAGGCTGTTACAAACAAGCCAGTGATGTTGTTATAGATGACAATTTTGGATCCTAAAGACAGGGATTTTCAACTATTTCTATTGTTATATACAGTATATTTAATCTTTTATTTTGGTCTCTGCCCCCCTGGTTCAAAACAAGCTGATTGGGTCAAACACCCCCTGTCATTTTTAACCTTCCCCTTTTTATGACTATATGAAATAATGAACTTGAGAGATAAAGAAATAAACATCATCAGGGAAAGGAAACACAATTTAAAAGTGTTGCAAAAGTGATTAAAGAAAGGAGATGAAGGCTTCAGAGACATACTCCTCAGCTCCTCATGTTACTTAAGCAGCTGCAGGCTGTAGATTAGTTTTAACAGGCTTGTGGCATGATTTCTTTACGTCTGCAGTTCTGAAACAAAGAAACATTAATGGGTGGTAAATATCTGTCATTAACGTGAGCATTTGTAAAAATTACGTGATATTTGGGACTTTCCAAGCAGTTTTGCTGAAATAATAATCAGTTCCATTTGTCTGACTTTTGTCTGATTTTATAGAACACTCATAAAGCCTTGCTGAACCTTCATTAAAAGACTAAATCATCATCTACCCCTTTTCATTTATTTTTGTGCTTTTCCCATTACAGCACATGGATTCGGCTATAGTTCTCTCTGCATAGCTTGTTTGTTTCACATAGATACTGACATACTTTACCAGCAGCCGAAGAGAGTCAGTCTGTACTGTAAATACACAACAGGATAAACAATAATGAAGTAATGCCCAGGGATATAAACGTTCATCTAGCAAACTTGTATTTGTGAGGTTATATTGTATCATTAAAGGACTCTACACGTATACCTCCCGCAAAGTCATTCATTTTAAGGGCCCACCACACTACGTGGCTGTCCCATGACGCACAATGCCCATTTTGGGCTACCACAAGCCCTGGCATCAGAGTTAGCACTTACACAGTTGTATTCCAGCTCTAATTTCAGAAGACTTTTCCAGATCCTTCAGCAGAAAGTGAACACATCTCACTTTCCCTAGCTGCATACTGTATAAATACAGTAACATTCTCATCTTTAGAAAGACTGAGTGTTAAAGAAGAACTGCGACAGAACTGGGCAGTCAGAAGGTTCTACTGGAATGATTGTGTGCCAAAGAAGAAACTCATTTTGTGCTCCTGGTCAGAAAAAAGCATTCTCAGATACCAAAACAGAAAACAAGTCCAGCAGACATGGTCTTCAAGGACAGTAATAAATAACACGTTCTGGAAGATAAAAAAGCAAACCCATTACTCATGTTTCATGGCTATAAATGAGTGGAGATTAGTTAAGATTATAATAATTTAATACTGATATATCCATCAGTGGTTGTTGGGGAGCCTTACTGATTTTTTTATCTTTTGGAATTGTTGTTAAAAGGACAAATACTGTATATAAAGTGTGACTGTACAAAAAATCAAACAATACTTGAATGGTTTAAAACACTAGGTTTCTTTTGGGAAAAAAATATAGTGAAAAGTACTACTGTGAGAGCTGCATTCAGGTTTCCCAAATAAATTGCTATATTTTTAGAGTACAAAGTAAATACAGTTAAACTACTTGTTGCTGAGTTTTCCTAGGTAACCAACTTGTTTCCCAATTCACAAACAACCCCATGTACTACTTTAACAAGGCCTATAGCCAGTTTGTTTGCATGCTATGGACATGATGTTCATTCCAGAACATATCTTAGCACTGAAGACACAGCAGGACTGTCTGTTGGATAAGAGAAATGAGATGGGTTACCCCAGAATATGAAGAAAGCCTATAATTTCTCTCAGACTATAATTAAAGCCAAGGGTGGTTATTTTTGATGAAAGCTTGATTTATGGAAGAGGGCTGGCTCTCATTTTCAGGAGTGTCCAGAGAGGCAGACAAGCTGTGCAAGGAGACAAATCAACAATGCTCAATGTTATCCACGGATAGAGAGCGTCCCGTAGGATTTATATTTTAAACCTCTGTGGGACTGGCACAATAGGGAATAGGGTTAAACTGTTTTGTGCTCTGTGTCACTTTTGAAGACATTTTAGGACATTTAGATCACATGTCAAATAACCACAAATCTCTGCAGCAGAAGAGATGTGGTACAGAGGGCAAATGCTTTATCCAGTCAGGTCTTGGCAGAAGCTACTCTTTTAGTCTTGGGCTCTTTAATGATGGACATCTGCTGAAAGCAAGGACACAGAGTTCTGGACCATGAAGGACGTGTTGATAAAAAGGCCTGTTTCTGATTTCCATTAACCATGTTTTAATCAAATTGCACCCTGCAGACATTTGATTCCTTAAACTGTGAGTTCAGCACCTTTTCCATGTTGGCGGTTTCTTTGGCATGATTTGAGGACATTAAGAATCCAGGACAATACTTTTTTAAGATGAATTAATTCAGACACTTTAACAGCCACCAGCTTCTCTGTTACCATGTTTATGGTAATACCAGGAAATTAATACTCACAATGACAGACAAAAACAAGGACCTTTCTGCAACATGAAAGACCTCTACAATACCGGAATTACAACACAAGCTGTTTTTTATTTGGAATTGCACG
This sequence comes from Lepisosteus platostomus, assembly GCF_059453375.1. Classification (NCBI taxonomy): domain Eukaryota; kingdom Metazoa; phylum Chordata; class Actinopteri; order Semionotiformes; family Lepisosteidae; genus Lepisosteus; species Lepisosteus platostomus. The sequence goes on along the minus strand of NC_142628.1, from coordinate 6,183,031 downwards.
GCAGCAAAAGTGCACAATGGACAAATCAAGGTGCAACTGCACAAACTGAAAACCACAAACAGTGAAAAAAAATGATACTTGGGACTAAAAATATGTGAAAAAGACTTGCCTGGCAGGGGTCGCATCCATCTTTTCAATTTTCTTTTTCTCTTTTTTTCTCTCCAATCATTTATTCTTTTGCTCTGATGTCCATCCATTCCACAGACTGGTGTCCCAGCTGGTAAAATCATGAAGCTTCTTCAGTATACCTACTCTAGGTATTTATGCTCCAGTATACTCTAATATATGTACTGCAGTATTATTTTTATACAGTTAACATTACCATTTTATAGTAGCAGCAGTAGATTTCTCTGTATTTTTTAATTAAATATTAAATGTGCTTTGTGAATTCTTCTTGTGCACACTCAGTTGACACTTGCCATTAAAAATTGCAGTTGTGGCATAATGTTTGAAAGTATGTACCATAATGCTTAATCATCACATCAGATATTTGCAGAGCAAAATCGTTTGCTTCTTTCATACCCTGCCTGGCAGCTGACTTTGTAGAGTCTTTCCAAACGTTATTTCAGCTGGAACACTTTGTCAGTATGACAGCTGAAGCAGAGAGCAACAGAGTCATGCAGATTGTAGAAAGTAAAAGACAGAAAAGCAGAAGATAAAATCTGAAATGTAAGATGAAAGGACACAAATACTATTCCTGCAAATGTGACTGGGTGAACATTATTGTTAGAAACTGTATTCCACTGTCTGTAGGATACACTTGGGAAACGTTTTTTTTATCTCAGTGGGCTTCTTCTCAATAAAACATTTTGATGAATAAAAAACAGGAACACTGAAGAAGAACAGGCCATAAAGCACAATATAAGAAGAGGCTGGAAGCTGTCTGGACTCACGCAGATATCAATATTTAGATAGTAAGTACTTTACAGAGGAGTTAATTGCTAAGGTCATACTTTTTTCACTTAAACCGCATAGAGCATTTATAGCACATCTGCTTCCCTTAATGCCCCTATCTGCTGCTGAAAGCAGCACCAGCACAAGCAGCTGCATTTTACACAAGTGGTTTTTAAAATCCACTTTTAAGCTGGAAGTGTACTTCCTGTTCCAATTTCTTTTAGTCCAAACACATGGGTCATTCAATGGTTTACATAGTCTTTCTGAAACTGTGAAGAAGATTTCTACTTGTTGAGAGAAATGGCATGCATTTTGAGAGAAATGAGAGAAAACCGCCACGCAGGTTTTTCATCTGTCTTATATCAAAATAAAATCCACAGAACAGAAACACAAGGAAAGTCGTGCCAATTGTGGAGTTGCACTTTTGAATCTTCTTTATAACATAATTTCAACATCAACATTATACAAGTAATCCACACACAGCCTGGAACCAGGTACTGCACCATGGACAAATGCTGACGTGCAACTACCTGCATAACCCTGTGTCTTCTCACGTTTATCTCACACTGTCATACACTGCCACACATTCCTATACAGGTTCTTCTCTCCCAACAGAAGACTATGAGACTGTTGTAAATATGTCACTCATTGACAAATCATGATTTGCAAAGCCCTAGCACAGATCAATTTCTTATGCATACCTTCATCCTCTAGCAGGCATGGTGGTTTCAGAGACTTAAATTTAATGTTTTTACACAGTCATCACACATCCAAGAGAAGTCTCTTTACAATGAGAACAGTGTAAATTAACTACTGTATGAGGGGCTCAACCAGAGATCAGGCTGAGCTCAGTAATTCCAGGTTCGAGTCTGGGTTTTGTCACTAGCCGACTGTGACCAAGACTGTTTGAGCTCTCCTCAGAGTAGGATAGGGATAGTCGCCCAGGAGTGTCTCGTGTTTTGGGGATTACAGCTGGTCCTCTGACCTCCCGGGCACTTGCAGGCTGTGGTGCTGTTAGGGACATGTTCTACTTCAATCACTGCTGGATGTCCTGTATAGCCTGGGTCATGTTAAAAGATGAGTGGCTGAAAGGTGGGAAGGGATTGTAGCTATGAGCCGATTATGAGGCGATTATAAATTGCATGGGTATCTCACAAAAATACCCGGTGGTTGTAAATTTCTGAAAAAGATGCATTAGTTTACTATAGGGTGGCACTAACCCTACAAAATATTAAAACTGTAAATATGGATTATTTGCGGGTGGCACGGTGGCGTGAAATTAGCATTGTTGTGGACACTGGATTAAGTTCCTGGGTGAGATCTGCTTGGAGTTTCTCTCAGTTTTCACATGGGTTTCCTTCCACAGTCCAAAGACAAAATGGTAGGTTAACTGGATTCTGGGAAAATTAGCCTTGGTGTGTGTCTGTGTGTGCCTCGCGATGGACTGGGTTCCTGTACAGGGTGTATCCTGTCTTGCTTCTGCTCTTTGCTGGGATAGGCTCCGGCTACCCCACAACCCTATATTGAAAAAAGAGGTTAGAAAATGAATGGATTCATTATATACAATTTACTGTAGTCTGGAAGTAGCAATAACCAACCTAGAGAAACTAGTTGTTTTTATGTAATTTAATCAAGTTAAGGGGGAGGCTGAAATAATGAAAGTCTCAACATGAAGACGAATTCTTCTCTTTTTCCCCATTCACTTTTCCCAATCAGTAGGCTTAAGCCCACATTTCTATTACTATTACAGTGAAATGCTCCTCTGGTCCTTGAGGGCTGCAGTGCCTTCTGACTCTCATTCCACCTGAGTACTAGATGACTTGTTTTGATTCAAAATGAACTTCTGGTTCCAGGTCGGTAGCCACTAAGGATTTGCTGTTCACCGTGAAACCTGGTGGCTCTCCAGAACCAAGAGGTAAAACTGGTGTATGGTGGTGACGTCTCTCTTTGTCCCCGGTCTTACAGCCAAAGACGGCGCTGGGCTGACAGACTCCGAACTGCCCTCGAGCGCTGACCCTGCAGGCATGGACAGCAGCTACCTCAGCGTGAAGGAGGCCGGGGTGAAGGGGCCCCAGGAGCGCCCTGGCTCCGAGCTGGGCAGTCCGCTGGACAAGGGCGAGGGGGAGAGCAACAAAGGCAAGAAGAGGCGCAACCGGACCACCTTCACCAGCTACCAGCTGGAGGAGCTGGAGAAGGTCTTCCAGAAGACGCACTACCCCGATGTCTATGCCCGGGAGCAGCTGGCCCTGCGCACAGACCTCACCGAGGCCCGCGTGCAGGTAAGAGCAATGTCACTGATGGCACAGGGTGGGTGTGCCAAGAAACACGCCATCGAGCTCTGTGTTTTCACGTGGTTCTCCTATCAGAATCATAGGATCTCATGGTAAAGCCTTCATTTTAACATAGACAAAATTCCAGTACATCCTAATGCACAGTTACCCCTCAATAGCCTTGAGAGAGAAATCCATCAGTCTGATTACCAAAAATACAGTGGAGGGAGAGCACATTAGGGCTTAACTCTACCATTTGAATTTCACCCTGAGTTCCTGGACTCAGCCCAGCAGTGCTAAAAGAAAGACTTCACTGAGTGGGAAACCAACCCCTTTTGCTGACCTCCCCCCCCCAAGTTTGACGTACATCTGCCCCTCGCTCACTCTCAATCCCAGTTTAGACAGACAGGCAATAAGCTGATCCTGAGAGGCTCTCCAACTCCAAAAGCCCGTGGCTTTGCAGTGTTTGTTTTTCATTAATGCACCACCAAGGGAAGAACCCGCACATCGCTTGTTTCAGAACGAGAGGCTGAATGGATAGTTGACAAGTGAAAAAAGGCACTGAACCTGCCCTAAGCTGCCTTTTAAATTTTAAGCACAGAAACATAATTCTTCACAGCGTATATAACATCAAGTTTCCTTTTAAATCAATCATCAGTGAGAAGCAGTGTGCTGATACCCAATGCAAACACAGACATCATGCTGTTTTAGGACGCCTGCCTCCCCCCAAATCACTATAAAGTCTGATTTATCAAAACACAGTGGGAATAGCTAATTCATTTTCTGAAATTCTAAAAGGAAACACAACCACTCATTTTCACGCTTACCATGAGCTTCAATAATCCAAAGCTTTTTTGTTACAAATGCCTAGTCACAGAAACAGGTTTTCTCTTCTTCTGCAAGTTACAGAGAGTCCATTGAAGAAGAGGGCTCTGCTTTGAATTTCATGCCTTAGAAATGCAGCTAAAGGGTCAGAGGTTAAGCGCTTTGGACAACGTCCTGTCACTGGTCTGGCTTCCCTGCTTGAACACATTTAAAAAACCTTAATGTTGAAATTATTGGACTGGGAATAAGACCTGCTTTGAAAAGCCGCATTTCATGTGTAGTCTGGTACACACAATTGTGCCAAAGCACCTGGGCCACTCTTTAGAAGTTTAATACCTATATTCACACAGATAAATGATTTGTTCACGCAGATGTCATTCATTAAAAGGGTTTTTAACAGTAAAATGCTCATTTTTAAAAACATATCTTATTACGGAAAGAGTCTGCTGGTAGATTTTAAAAACAGCCTTTAAAATGGCTTTACTGACTCATTTCCTAAAAAACCAAACATGGCCCTGGACAACCTAAACAACGTTCATCCTATATCTACTTCAATTTTTTTGCAACAATTTTAGAATGTGCTGTTGCAATACAATATAACAATCACCCCATTGCTAATAACCCCTTCAAACCTTGCCAATCTGGTTTCAGACAGTTACACAGCACAGAAGCTGCCCTTGTTAAAGCCATAAATGATCTACTTATGGCAGCTGATTCTCATTTTCTATCCTAATTTTCCTAGACCTAAGTGCTGCTTTTAACATTGTTAATCATGACATTTCACTCTCCTGTCTTGAGACTGTTTGGAATTTCTGACATGGAGAAATGGAGCAACTTTTATCTTACTGATCACCAACATTTTATGTCTCTTGGGGGTTTTTATTGTGAAGTTGGGTTCGTTAAGCCTAGAGTTCCCCAAGGCTCAATACTGGGTGCCCTGCTATTCAGCATTTCCATCTTCCCACTTGACCAGGTATTAAAATCACATGGCCTGAATTATAATTTCTATGCTGATGATACTCAAATCCATGTCCTAACTAAACCTGAGACCTCACTACAACTGCAAAGAGCCAGATTCACTACAATTTGAATGTGCAGTTGGTCTCCCATTATTACTTCATATAATTACATTTCCCATTTCATCAGTGCAGCTTTATAAAAAAGAACAGAAAATTGAATACTTCTCTGCCTTTATAACTTCTACAGTGATCTGTTCTCTAAAATATTTGGCCTTTTCTGTTCAAAGCCCCATTTGCTGGAGAGCTCTGGAGCAGAAACACTAAACCGCTCTCTCTCAGACAGAGGCTGCAAGTCTGAGCAGGAGTAGCTCGGCCGCCACTCTCCCCTCTCGAGGTTCCAAGGGGGCAGCGTCGGAAAGCCAGGGGCTTAAGGATCAGGAAATTAAACATGAAATGAAAACAAGCTCCAGTTTTGAACAGTCTCCCATCTCGCTTTCCAATTTCCCAACTTCCCCCTCTGATGTAAAAAAGAAGGAGGAAGAAAAAAAAGAAAAGAGGAACCCGGTTTCGTCTTTCAACATTTGAATCCGCGCTCTGTTCCACATTAGAGAGACATGTCACCTACCTTGCTGACCGCTTCCCATCACCCTTTGCTAGCTGGTCCAGACGGCAGTCCACCTTCAGGGCACTGATCTTTCAATAACCAATTGTATACAGTATGTATTCACCCACTGTCAAATATTGGAGTATCACAAAGACATTTTTTAAAGTTGTAACTGCAACACGTGGATAAACTAATGGTGTATGGCGATCTCAACACAAAAACATAGAAAAACAAAAACTTTGGAGCACTAAATTCATATGCCTAGGTTCAATTCTTTGAGACAAAAAGTTTTATCCAATGACTTTACGTGCTTTCATACTAAGCTCAAACCTAGTGACACAAAATACACAGGCAACTTTAGTGTAGACCTTGTGTGAACAATGTATTGCTGTTTTGGGAATTGGAAAGTACAAGTATTTTGTTTTGCATCCACCAGTCTCCTTGTTGCACACATACAGTTTACTGAAAGTCACAGTCATATCCTGTCTAAAGAACTTGTTTCTCTTAAGAAACTTTTATTTGCTGTGAACATCAGGCTGTGAATACCACACTTCATAAACAAATAACTAAAATGTATTCAAGTCTAAATAATAACGGCAGTTAAACTCAACTTAATATACTTAACAGTGAAGTACAGGACAGTATTTTGAGCAATGAATTTCAAGCCAGTCTGGCTTATCCAATATCAGGTTACACATTTGCAGAGATAGATCTTCTGACATCTGTGCGGCTAAATTGTGGAATGCCTTGCCTAAATCCATGCGAGACTCAGCCCCTATTTAGATAGCTGGACAACTTTTTCTCAACGGTCTACAACAATTTTATCATAGCAATACTTGCAATAAGTATCAGGGAACAACTGTTTTAAATGCACATGTCGAAGGTAATTACCTGGAACTTTTATCATGTAAAAACTGCTTTATTCCTTTCAGATAACGGGGGGCACTCTCTGGCCTCATTCTTAAATAGAGCCTTTCAGAGTCTGTTAGCATTTTATTTTTAAAAATCGTTTTAAGACAATTCCCCCCACAGAGACCATTTTCCATTTTCTGTATTTCCTGCTCTGCTCACGATTACTCATCCACCTCTAGTATGTGACGTGTGGCTTCATTAATTCACTTGGATTAATTGTGCAGCTAAAATACAGAAAAATCAAACAAAAAGGGAAATAACATGTCATTGATTGTGATAACCACAAACCAGTGGGGTAAAAATCCATTGGCGATCCAAGATTACACTCTGCAGCGAACAAAGAAAGGATGCCTCTTTGTTTTAAAGGATGTGAAAGTCTTAGCACAATTCAAAGCCTAAAATAATAAATGATAAAAGAGAAAACAAAACTTCTGTAATGAATACACAAAAGGCAACTTCAACAGATGAATGTATTTTCTGCAGTGTTGCCTTTTTTTACTATCCTAGGTTACTAAGTCCTTCAAATAACTTCCAATATAGTATCATAAAAGACATTTCACATTAACAGAAGTAGTTACTAGTGTGAGTGATATATGCAGATGGATTTACAAACCCTACACATTTGACGGACAAGCATAAATTCAGGCTGTAGAATGGAACTTCCTTGATCTGTTGTGTTACTACAGTATGTGCTTGTCCCAGACATTGAGCTTCATAGGGCTACAGCACATAAGAGTTAAATACCATTCTGCTTCATACGGAAAGAATAAAATAATTTGCAGTGCTCTTGTGCAAGAAAAAAGGGGTAATAATTATTCTGTTTGTATCTAAAAATATATAACCCTGCCAGTTTACACATCAGGCTATAAATCCTCCAGTCGCCAATGCTTTTAACTCATAAATTAATAAAACTAATTAAAATGTGGGTGCTCTAAGAGAGAGCAATGAAATAGTGAAGCAGCTGTTTTCAATGTGATCAAACACATGTTCCACATAAAAATCAAAGAACAAAAAACTAACACTTTCAATAATTTGTATTCAAGATTGGGTTGGATTGTAGAACTGTAGATCTAATCCAAAACATTTACCAATCAAATCTACTTGACCCAATGTCATCATTAACATCATTTGTTTCTCTCTACACACTCATAAAAATAAAACATTACTTTTTGCAACATTAAATTCAGATGTTTCAAGAATAAAATTAGCAAATTTAGTAGATCATCATAGAATCGTTCATCATAAAGGGGGATACAAACTACGTTTTTCTAAGAATTTTCCCTGCAAGTTACCTGAAATTATACTTAAATAAAATGTGAATAATATGGATATTTTCTGTTTTGCCAGAAAGAAGGTCACTGCACCATCTTCACATTTGAAAATTTGAACGGATCTCTCTGTAATATTATGCATTAGGTAACACAATCAGGAGCATTTATTCACTACATACAAAATGACTATTTAGAACAATAAAACTACTTGTGTTAGGTGTATGAGAACTGATAAGAATTTTATAAGACAAGCTAAACATTTGTCAAAAAGGTTTAGCAATTCTAAAAATGTTTTAATTTTTCATTCAATACAATTTACTTTGTTGCACTGTTACCTTGACTCAAGTGAGCTCATTCTCTAGAAGGGAACTGATGTAAACGTTGCCTGTCAAGACAGTACACTTTATCCTTTAGAGAACAGTAATTTGAACTGCTCAACGTACAATATACAGTACTGGTTACTGACAAGGTGAAGTCTTGCTGGATCATTTCTCGTCTCCCGGCAACCTTTTACGTATCCCCATGGCGAGCTGAAATCAATCTTCCGTTGGGTCCTCTGTGCTCTCAGCCCTGTAGTTTGAGACGGACTGATGGGAGACAGTAAACAAATGCAGCCAACCTGCAGGAATCGGCTTTAAAGTACCTGTCAGATTTCTGCAGCTATCACTTCAAAGCTAGTCAGGTTTTACTTGCGTTCTGTGTTCAGACATTTAAGCCAACCCCCCTCCTCCAAATCACTTCCTCCTCTCTCACAGAGGACTGGGTTCCCCAACAGGTCGGCCTTGAAGTCTTGAGGCTGTCCAGCACCAGGCTGCTTGTGCAGAGAGGCCCTCTCTCAGGATTTCATCTGCTACGCTTTCTGGCTCATAAAAAGTGCTGCTGAAACAGACCCCGCTTCCAGAGCTGGTTAAATAAATCGTTGTTTACACGTCGAATCCTACTTTGCTTCATCGCGCAGGACAAAGAGCTGAAATCTGACAGGTTATGGTTATGAAACAAGCATAGTAATACTGTATCTGCACGGTTAAAGTAAGGCATTTACAAAATCTGCCCGCAGCTGAAGGCATTTCAAGAATGATTAAAATAAAAAAATAGATTTTTGGATTGACACAGAGCAATTAATCACTATATACATCTATATTAACATATAATAGTAATTTAAGGTTGACTTGATATGATTAACAGAGGTCTATGTCTGCTGCTCCCCTCATACTCTGAAGCTGACTAATAGATCAAAAGCTCTGTTGTAAACTAAGAACAATGGTGAGTCAGTGAAAATACAGAGCCTGTGGTTCATATACAGCAGGGTAAAGGATGTGGGGTACAGATCTCTGCGATAACTCAAATGAGCCCATGGAACAGGTGGAAACTCCTCATAGGAGATATTCCACGAATTAGCTTCTGCAAATCTCAGTCAACTGGACACTGTGCCCGTGTCGTTCACGTCACATTTACTGCCCCGTCCGTCCATTGCTGTGCTTGGAAACAGACTGGCGACGCTGGCACCCCTGGCACATACTTTGCACTCCTCCCAGCACGAGAGGAACTCAGCGCCGATCTCTTTCCGCCTCTCCGCGACAGGTGTGGTTTCAGAACCGCCGGGCGAAGTGGAGGAAGAGGGAGCGGTTCGGCCAGATGCAGCAGGTGCGGACACACTTCTCCACGGCCTACGAGCTCCCGCTTCTGACTCGAGCCGAAAACTACGCCCAGGTACGCCAGCCGGAAGTCTCCAGGGTGGAAAGGTGTATGCTCGCAGGCACTGAACTAGCATACTCGTTCAAAAAACAGGGACAGAAGAGTCTTTAAAGGAAAGGCCTGGACTGACACCTAGAGTATGAGATTCCACATGTACTGTATGAGAGCATCTTCAGCTCTCCTCGGTCAGAGAGGCAGCTTTAGAGCAACTCAATACACACCCATCCACCCCACTGAAGCACTTTAATATACCACGCATCTTAATTGTTACGTTAATCCTACTAATTATCAATTAAAGAAATGACAAGCCAGTGTTTCTACATTCAACAACAGTGAAGAGCAGAGGCTAGAGGATGCATCAGGACTGCTTAAGAGAATAAGATCTAGGAGTAAGAAGAAAGTGGGTCCTTCAGATCTGATTTTTCAGTACCTTACTATTTGAAAGTCTGAACCCTTAGCCATTTCTTCTCAGACAGGCCAGTCTGACGGCACCCATACAAAGAGCTCAGTAATTCTCAGCTACCTGCATCTTTGAAGACTTGTCACCCTAAATGACAGCATCCTACACTCTAGTATGGGCCTTGAAGAAGCAAGGTAGACAGTACTTCCAAACTAGGAAAAGAGAGATACAGGATAGATTAGAAAGGTTAGAAAAGAGCACACAAAAAAAAGTACACCAAATGCAAGGTAAGAAATTTAACTCGGTAAGCTTCAGTATGAAGCCTTTTATTTCTCAGTTCTCTGCTGGCAAATTCATGGGTATTTCTAGGGGAGGAATCCAGGGCTTAGTAGTACAGTATGGTCCCAGGGTGGGGAAAAACTGTAACAGGTATGGTGAAGCAGAGTCATACCCAAAAAGTATTGTTAAAAGCCAGACGATCCCAGATTTATTATTATCTTTTTGTTTTTACAAACGAATCTAGGACTTTGCACAGTCTAATCCCAGAGTCAGGAAAAGCTGTTGCAGGCATGGCAGGGCAGGGATATAGCCTCACTTCACTGTAAGAGCCCAGAGGATCCCAGGTTTATTATTAATTTGCAGGGAGGTCAGAGGCCATGGGTCACTCCTCTGGACTGAGCCACAGCTGTGGAATGCATTCTTCCTTACACATCTGGGGCATCTCCCTGCACTCTTTCATCTCCCCATCACCCCCTACACCCCCACCCACCATCAGTCTCCAACAGACCAAAAAAAACAATTTTAAACACCCTCTCTGATCATAACTGCTCACTTTTAATCATATGGTGACTTGTTATTAAACCCCTGGATTGAGGAGAGAGGGGAGAGATAGCCTTGTTTCATTTATGAGGTCAGAAGCAAAGCTAACCTACTGGGTTTTCTGATCTTAAGCTTGTGGGGAAGCTGAAAAATGCCGTTACAAGTACTTTTTTTCTTTAAAAAAAGCAAAAAAAAATCCTTTGATCTCCGTTGTGCGGGCCACTTGAACATTTATGAAAGCAGAAATGCTTTCCCACTACCTGATAAACTGAGTCTCTTTTGTGCAGTTAAGTCATGTAATTATGAAGGAGTTTCTGACAGCTTTGTATTCTTGACTGTCGGCACAGTTTTTCTTCTCTCTCTCGAGGCCTGGTGGAAACAGCAGCATGATAGTGCATGTCACGCATCGCTGTGCTACATAGCTAGGGGTGGCATCACCTTGTTATGGCATCTCTGCTTGGGATGCTCTTCATCCTGCAGGCGCCGTTAGAACGGTGGCCTTTCTAAATTTGGAATTGCCAACTGGTCTTTTTTTTTTCCCAACCCACGTTGGGAATCGCCAGTGTTGTTCTGTTGCGAGTGAGTCTCAGCTCACCAGTAACCGCTCATGTACGGTATGTACGCGCCTGGGAGAGATTGGAGTCACAGACGCGCTCCTTTGGAAAGCCCGCCTGCAGAGCCATGCATCCATCATCTGTCACTTGGGAGGCTCCACAGAGCCTGCATGAAAGTGCAGCCAACAGGAGGAGCAGCACGCCTCTCACTGATGCCACTGGCAGCCTGCAGGAGAGTCCTTTAGTTGTGATCCCAGCCCTACTCCAGCCGTGGACTGCTAATTGTGGGCCACAGCTTGGGCAGTCCCACATCAACTAACGATACAAGCCTCACTCAGCCTGCTTCCCAAGAGAGTGGCAAGCCTGGTAACGCCACATGAGAGCCCTCAGATGGGTTACGTTTAACAACAGTTACAAACTAGATTATATTATATATTTCACTTTCCTACGGGAGTATCCTAAAGGATTATTTCTAGTATTTTGTTACATTTGTGAATACAAACTACATGAGGTTACAGAAATTGCATTTTCCTGCAGGGATTCTATAACAACCATGACTCTTGTATGCACTCTGTAAAGAGTTAGATGATGGATTTAGTCTTTGGCCTTAAGGACAGTTCATAGGTTAAGGCCTATATTATTTTATAGTAACCTTGGTCATTTCTGTACCTTCTATGGAGTTTTAAGCTAGTTTTCACCTTCAAGTGAGGTCAAGGAAGTCACAGGCAGTGTAATTTTGGACAGATCCTATACTGATTCCTATATATCAATTACTGTAAATGCACTGTATAAGGAGTTCAAGCAACTCTACATTTTTAGAGACGTCTAAGGTCATAAGCAAGGGCATTTCTTGATAGAGCATAAACAGCTTTCTGTAACTGTTCCATAAAAACAATAATCCTATGTGCACTCTATAAGGAGTAACAAAAAAGGTTAGGCATAATAAGTATACCTGAAAATTGACTGGGTCACTGTGTGGGCCCTGTTTTTTTAGGTAGCAGCCTGTCTTGATTGATCTTTATAGAGAAAGCCAAAGAAAACTTATATACCAGTTATTGTTTAAGTCTGCCATGCAGACTCAGTGTAGTCATTGGAGTGCTTTTGAAGAAATTCAATATGGCAGCCAAGCTAGAGCCTACCTGACCTGTCCTGAATGAAATGCTCTTAATCATGTGAAAACACAATTCGCCAAGTACGAGTTCTGTGGTATATTGTTTTCAGACATTATTTTAAACATGAAATCTTTGAATTTTGTAGCATATAGTTTAACATAGAAGCTAAATTTTCTGGCCTGTCAGTGTAACTGTCCCTCTATCATAACCCACAGACTTTAACAAACTTTGTGGGCTTTCAGCCAGGGCTTTGGCATTTCAAAACTTCAGTAGGAGCAAATCTGAATTACAACCCCAGCGCTCCGGCTACTTTGTTGCATTGCCCCAAAATGAGCCTGTATCAGAACAAAATCTCAAAGAGATGCGTAGCTGAAAATGACCTCTTTGAGCCTAATTGACCTAACTGAGCCAGGGCTTCATGAGAACGGTTGGAAAAGTAACGCTGTTCCCTTGCAGATTCAGAACCCGTCGTGGATCGGGAGCAGCAGTGCCGCCTCTCCTGTACCTGGCTGTGTGGTTCCCTGCGACACGGTGACCTCCTGCATGACCCCTCACCCTCACGCCGCTGGGAGTGTCTCTGATTTCCTGGGCGTGCCCAGCCCTGGAGGGCACATGGGACAGACACACATGGGCAGCCTGTTCGGGAGCCCGGGCATTGGGGCAGGGATCAATGGCTATGATCTCAACACCGAGCCCGACCGCAAGTCCTCCAGTATCGCCGCTCTGCGCATGAAGGCTAAAGAACACAGCGCTGCTATTTCCTGGGCAACATGATGCACTACGCCAGGGAGCTCCTTTTAATTTAAATGAGTGAAAAGGCAATATCAGACAAAACAGAAAAGTGCTGAATCGGAAAAAAAAAAACAAATTCGAAAAACAGATAGGCCTAAGAGACTCTTTCAGTACGTGAACTCATCCAAGGACATCTCTCATGAATTGAGAGGCTACAGATGTGAGCAAGAGATGTATGGTTTATCAACGAAGAGTTCAGGTGTCCTCGCACGTCTGAGATTAGGAGGTTGGGATACTGTAAAACAAAAAATATCCACATCCAGAAGACAAAGTGAATGTTTAAGCTTGTTAAAAGGCAACCACAATATACAGTAAACTGGCATTGTTGGGAAACAAAAGAACATCACATTTGGTTTCATGACGACGATGATGAAATCTAATGCTGTAGGCTAAAACAAATTTTGATGCACACCACTTGCTAGTTTTGTTAAAGGTGTGAGTCCACCAAGCATTTGAAATGGGTGGCAAAAAGTTTTCCTTGAAGCCAAAAAAATGTGCAGACTCTAGCACATAACAATTGGTTATCGTTTTCCCAAGGGCATTTCTTGTTTTACAGTACTGTTTCCACTTGTCTTTTCAACCACATCCTTGTCATTCACAGGGTTTGTCTTTTATTCTTTTCCTCTAGGGTGCTTGGGGCAAGGTATTGCTATACACTGAATTTATATGAATATTATAAGGCCAGTCCATCGTGTCTTTTTGCCTGGATTAACAACATCCTTTCTCACAATTCATTTTCACACATGTAACATTTATTTGATATACTGCAGTGTATAGTCCTTTCATATGGCTTCTTTTTGCAGTCTGTGTAAAAACAACTCTCAGCTTTATTCTTCTCACAGGGTTGTCTGCAATTGTGTTCAAATGAGAAAGGGGAGCAAAACCTTCAAAGTAATTGTAAACAGCAAAACCGGCTGAAAAATGTGGTAATATAAGTAAGCATAGCTTTGTCAGACCCAGTTAGTTTTGAACTTTCCTATTACACAGACAAATTGAAAAGCTTAATGAAAATGGTTTTTCAAATGGTGTGAAAAGCACATTTATTTTCTTTAACCCCCTCCACCCAAAAAAGTTACATTTTCCAAAGTTAAGCAGGTACAGCCAACTGAAAAAACTTTCCATTTAAGACCATCCTACATCAGGCATTTTAAAGTCTCCTGCGGTAGATTAAACCAACGTACAATAACTTGCATGTCATCACTTCAAGGCCGTTACCTTACCACGCTTAAGATGAATTCCCCAAACGAATTCATGAGAGAATTTTCATTAACGCTGCGGACAATCAAACAACAAACGTATTTGTAAGTTGAAATGAAGTGACCTGAAACTTCACCTACTGTATGCAAAGACTTAAGTAGCGACCAAACTATGAAAGCCATGCCCAGCTAGAGATGACAGTGACTCAACAAGAAACAAAACCACCTTTATTCAGGAGGCAGGAGGTAGAGTTTGCTTTGATTGCTACGTTGTTTTCTCTTCATTTATCCCTTTGCACATTTTTTGCATTGGTTTTCATACTTCACCATAGATACTTTCTTTTGCCTTTGGAGATTTAAGAGCTGCTTGCAAAAGTTCCTTAGAACTGGTAACCAAGTGGCCCTGCTGGTTTGAGGGCGGCAGGGCCTGGGAGAATCGCACAGGCCTTGGCTGTTTGTGTGCGAGGGGAGAGATTGGCATTGATTTAAAGTGGACATGCAATTTCCTCCCCTTTCCACAGGTAATTCTCCCGGCTCCGCTCAGCAGGGCCTCAAAGGAAACACTTCACAAGCTTCAGGTTACAGGAAAAGTGTCCCCACTCCTGCAGATCTTAGCAGCCAGCAATAACACAGAGCAACCAAAAGCCCAGCCTAGCTTCATTTCAAAACTCTACCATCAGCTGCACGAAGAAACAGGAATTGTGTTTTTCTTTTGTAGACCGTCTTCCAAAATTTCCAAAAGTTACAAACTGGCAATAAATTGATGTAGAGAAAGCTAATTATTATTATCGTAATACGTGCATTATTTGCCACAAATGAGGATCCAGAGGAGACGCCATGCCATCTTTCCAAACGGCAATATGTGATAAAAAATCATGTTCTTTGCAAGGCAAAGTCTTCACCCTCTTGAATCGGCTTGAGCTGGAAATTCATGCGCAGACAGAACTTGTGGCACAGTAAAGTTACAGAGTTTCTCAGTAACCTCTTATTGGTTCATCTCTTATGTTGGAAAGAAATGTGTGGGCCTGATTTGGCTTGTATGTTTTGCTCTGTTTTCTTTGACTCTTCAAACATTTTCCTCAGTGTGTGAAAAGTTGTCAGAATAGTCTCTCAAGTAATGCCAAAGACAACTTGTGGGTTTAGTCTGCACTGTGGAATTGGCAGTGGGACGTATTCATTAATAGAACACCTTTCTCCATAATCCAGTCAATATGAAAGGGAAAAAATGGAGGAATACCTTCCAAGTTTAATCAAGTGGAATAATTTGGATACTTTAAGTCTATTGGGATATGGATCTCTGAAAACTTATATTTGAAAGTGTACCAACCAATTTTTATAATTTTCTGTGCCTTCTCATGGGAAGCACCTTCTCAAAGCACTTTAAAGAGGTCCCAGTCAGATGAGAGATGAAACAGGTCTCCTTATCATCCAATTGTGTATAAAGAGGAACCTCACAATGGAACTGGAACAGACATCTTGAGCCAGTACTGGAAGATTAGTAACACTCTTTTTTGAGGACCAGAGTGTGAGGATCAGCATGGAAGCTGATGTTAAAAAAGCAGCCTCCTCTCCATGTCAAACCACGAATAACTTTTCTAAAAATATATACCTTTTACTACTGATCCACCACAAGAGACTACTTAAAAATCTGAAATGGCTTGTGTGTCTTGTTGGATAATACTGGAAGTTTCACATCAAAGCTTTATATATGAAAGGGAATTTCATTCCTTAAAAAGAATAAAGAAAGGTGTGAAAGTCCAAGAAAAGCTTAAAGGGAGACATTTCTCAGTATAAGGCTGTAAAACACCAAAGGAGAACTAGGAGTCACTGACACATCTACAGGCACAGCTATGAAAAGCCTCAGGATGGTACTGGAGCCGGAGGTGAAGACTGAATTTTGAGCTGTGTTTCATTTCATTCTTGGCAACCGCCCCTGTGAAATGATTTCAAGAAAAATCTCTGCTCTGCCAGAGAGAGGATCTGGTTCCCCCAAGTCCCACTTGCTTAAGGGCTTTCCTTGGCTTCCACTTGTCCCTGCTGTGTTTCGGTCAAGGACATTATCCATATGACGCCGAAGAAGCCTCATCGCTAAGCCATCATGCTTTTTGGATCAGCACTGGCACAAGGTGACAGAAATCCGCAAACACAGAATATTTGCACAGATCTTTTTCTCACCTTTCAGATGGGGTGGGCATTCCGATCAAGAAAAAAAGAAGCTGTTCTAAATTTGAAATTGAATCTGAACCCCCCCACCACCACCACATCCTTGAAAAATGATTCCAAGTTTACAAATAAAAAACACATTCCTTCTCATTGAAATCCCGCTGGAAAACAAAAAGCTCTTTAAAAAGAGAAAGAATTGTTAGCTTGGTAATCTTAAAGGAAAAATCAAAGGTCCCTGTTTGGGACTGAGGGGTTGACTGAGAGGGCAGTATGTGAACTGTCCGCACCTTTTCCAAAATTAAAAATGAAACAACAAAGGTATCGAAACAGACAAAGCTTAGAAAACTGATATTATTTGTCAGTTTACATACTGATGTTAAAATGACAGGAAATTCAGTTTGAATAAAGTGCTTTAAACCAAGCTGCAAATACTCAGGAGCTAAGAAAAGCATGGCAAAAAAACTAAGAAGTGTTAAAAAAAGCTAAGAAGTTTCAAGACTGCAGCGGCTCTCATTTCAGAAAAATACTCTTCTCTTTTCTCTGCAGTTTTCTAAAACTCCTGGACATTTAGATCAATCAACTTTTCTTTCACATATCCCAAAAGGAGATTTTCCTGTATTTAAATTAAATGTAATTTATATAATCCACATAATTCCCCACAGACCAGAAATTGCTTCCTCTCTCTATATTAATAATGATAACATATGATAATTCTTTCCTGTTGACTGCTCCTCATTCTCATAGACCTGAAGCTGTGCTAGATGAGTTCACTGCTATAACTAATTGCATTTGTTACATTGGTACCTCAGCATTGAGTGCTGTTTACCTAAAAATTCCCAATGAGAAATTTGTTCTCTCTACTTTACCTGCAGTTAATCTGGAAGACATACAGAAATTTTGAGCATCCTTTCTAGAAAAACAATTAAAATAATCCATCCATCTTCTAACCATTTTATCCAACAGTACAAATAATTGAAAGCATATTGTAAGAAGACAAGCAGTAAAGAAAAAGTTGTCACTCTGGTGTCACTCACCGAAAAGAGAAAACGTTATTAGAAACTATCACGTTCCAGGTCTCTAATGCAGTGTTATTTTAAAACCTATTATACTGTTCATTTCTGAATAGAATAATAGGTTTTAAAACCTATTATAAAATAGTTAGACCAGCATTGACAAGATTTTATGTATAGTTTCTACATACTGGAACATTTATTGCACTGGAATAACAGGATTTACCAATGACCTTAAATGTGCGTATATGTGGTAGTCTCTTTCAATCCGAAATGTGTTCGCCGCTTTTGGGAAAATTGCCTTTGAGCTTACGCCCTGTGCTAAGAAGGGCCATATGGGTTAAGCAGCCACTGTGATTCAGTGTCCTGGGAAAAGGACAGTCCACGCAGCTGCAATGAGTTAAATACAAAACAAACATCCATCACACATGCTTACCATCAGCTGTCATAGCTCCTCTTTCAAAGAATCGTCACGACCGCCAGCCCCACTCCACGGGTGCAACAACACAGCAGAATGCTGGGAACTCCTTCAGCACATGAGCCCAGATTTAAATACAATTTTTAACATTGGTACGGGGCCACCTGTGGCAAACGGATTGGACAACAAGAGAGAAAGAGCAAAGAATCTGCCTATATCCACCATGAGTAGAAATTCCTCTTCACTGCAAAGTGCCTCGGAGCAGTCACATGCAGCGATCATTATTATTCTTCTTCAAACTCACCCTGAACCATTTTTTTTTCAAATGTAAGGCATTCATTTATTTATACTGTCGCTCTCTGTCATCGCATTTTTGTAATTCATTTGACTTAAAATTTAACATATTTTAAAAAATTAACAAATCGAAGCAAACTAGTTGAGGGGCATTAAAATCATAACATCACATTTAAGATCACCTAAAATTGAAAACACATTTAAATATGATGTATAAATGTCCTTTTATTGGATGACTCCATGCTACTTATCTGTTTTTATTCCTCTTCTTAAGATGTCCACTTCTTTAGTCTCGTGCACAGTGGTAAACAGGGGGTTTAGGCTAAAAGCTTGGTCGCTATCTAGGTAACTTACACAGACTGCAGTACGCAAATAACAGCCAAAAGCCCTCCTCCACACTCTTGTTCATTTGCAGACTTAGAGAATAAAATGTTTTGGGGTCTCGAAAACTTTGAACCCCATGCCACCTACTGTGGTGTAAGCAAGCAGTGTAAAATAAATCTTTAGAAATATGTTCAGTGGGTAGATTTTGTTTTCTTTATGTTCAAAATAATGTCTTTAAATCGAACCACACACTTAGGCTTATCACTTTCTACATAAAGAGTGTTGGGACAAAAATGTTGGCGACTATCCTGACTCCCTTTCTACCATCATCACAACTAGAGGAGGATGAGGAGGTCCTCCTGGCTATAGGGGGCGCTTTTGGCAGTCAGAGACATTAATGCAAAAGTTCACATCCGTGCCTTGGCCACCAGATAACCCCTCTCCCATCCTCTGTCCCCTTCCAGTTCTAATACTACTGAAGCAGGGCAATATGTTTTCCAGATTCATATGATAAAAGTGTATTTTTTGGTTCATTTTCATGTTTGTGTGTGTGCATGTGTGGTTTTTGTTGTGTAAATTTATTGATTTTCAGTGAAAAGACCCTTGAAACTGTAACTAATTTGTTACAAATGTAATGTATCATTTTAAGAAATTTGAAGTTTTTCTTTTTTGTGTTTTGTTTGGTTTTTTAACCTGGCTTATTAGGCAAAAAAAAAAACAACACAAAATGGTTTATAAATGGTAGGCTAAAAAAAGGTTTTCATGGCTTTAAGCAACCTTGTACTGCTTTTAAAATAATAGTTATATTTTTAATCCTGTTCATGTACTTATATTATTTTGTTTTATTATGCAATAAGTTATTGCACTTATCAAAGGTTTTTGCAAGTGCCATTATACTTACATTAAGACCAGATCTTTACAGAATGTAGCAAACTCCAAAAGGTGTTGTCCCAAGAACAAATACAAAATGTTTTCAATACAACACTCGGATCAGCAAAACTGTTTCTCCTGCCAAACTCCTTTCCCAGAATGCACAAATTACTGATTGCAAAAAACATAGATGGGCTCTCCACGAGCTAGCAATT
The DNA here is from genome assembly GCF_059453375.1 of Lepisosteus platostomus. Classification (NCBI taxonomy): domain Eukaryota; kingdom Metazoa; phylum Chordata; class Actinopteri; order Semionotiformes; family Lepisosteidae; genus Lepisosteus; species Lepisosteus platostomus. Next base: position 6,163,434 of record NC_142628.1, on the reverse strand, counting down.
ACGTGCAATGTTTTTCCTCATCTTTAATTTTCATATTGTATTTGTTCATTACTGGCAAAACAAAACAGATTTTAGCCAAACACAGGGCTCTAGAAATGTATCATAGACAAAACTGGAAAAAAAACAAAGCCCCTCTTTCCCCCCAAAAAAATCTTTTAGCTTGATTAAAACTCTCTCTTGGTCTACTTAAGAGGGATAACCTCCAACAATGTTTTCTTCTAATCACAACGTACGAAGAGAAAAAACGAAAGGGGGCAAACTAAGATTATTTATGTAGAAAGATACAGGGTGGGTGTGCAGAACAGAAAATTCCCATTGATTGTGTGTGGGAGTAACATTTCTGCAAAACGGTTCCCACTGAGTAGTCAGAACTATTTTTAAAAGTTCGGCTTGTGAAAAGACAGACAGAAATTCTCAGACCACTAATTCTCTACCCTTTACTATCATGTTGAATAAGAACACGTATAAAACCTCTGGCCTCTGTGGCTTTCTCTCTGTCCTGCAGCTATAGTAAAGATCTGACCTTAAAAGAGTTCAGAATATGATGCACAGAGAGAGTTTTGTTTTGTCATTTTATTTGCAAGTGTTTTAAAAATGTACCGGTCATCAATAAAACTTGTGGAAAAAGCCTTATTGTGTTTTAATTCGTTGAATGTGTTCTCCCTATGGACAAACTGAAACCCCCTCTGGTTGTATTTGCTTTGGAAGAAATGGGGGCTGAAATGAGATCGGAGAGCCTCCAAGAATCTCACGCTAATTGAAGTCGACAAAAATACTAACAGCGCCCTTTTGAACTGCTGACATTGTACGGGGTGGATTACAGAGCGTATATTAACAACAGGTGACAGCCGACATTGAACAGCGGTGCTGAAAATTGCCTGCTGCTTACAAAGGGTCCGATCAGAGCCAATGTGGTCAAAAGCAGGAGAAGGAGTGGGGCTGACAGGGAGACAATCAAGAGAGGCTCACGTAGGAAGACTCCATTTAAGTGGCAATGTCCTCGGGTCCCCCCAGGAATGAGATTCAAAAAGAAATGACATGAAAAGAGCACTGTTTGTGGAGGTGTTATTGTGGACATGTTCTCGTTAGCGGGACAGCCTTGTCGGAGCTTCATTACGAGTGAGCACTCTCCAGCGTTTTGCTGCTGGCCTATAACATGAAACATTCTGCCGCACTAAAGGAGTCTGGATTTGAAGCTTCTATTGCTAGATTTTTAATTTTGTGTCTCACCAGAGCATGCTTTTTCTTTGTTAAACTAGCCTTTACAAATACTGTGTGTGGACAGTCGCATACACAAAATTGTGCTTCAGCCCAGAGGTTTCCTTGGTTACAGCTCTGCTCAGTCTCCATTATTCCACAGCCTTCTTCTGTACTTCTTAAAATCTGCATCTTTAAGTGCTCAGGCATTTACAGTGGAAAGGTCTGCACTCAAACCTTTCACTCATTTATTCAGAGTATGTCTGTTAGGACTTTTTAGTCTTTCATAAGATCAGCTGGCCTACAGCTAAAAGCAACTGTCACACAGCTAAGTTGCCAATTTCAGCACAAGAAAAAGAAAATGAAAAAAGGGAAAAGGAGAAACACTAAACACTTGTTAAAAGAATAAAATCACAAAATACCTTTACTGACTTTTTCTTCTTAAAAGGATTGGGTTTAGCAATAGGACATACAGTAGTTAAGTGTTTCACATTGAGCTTCCAGCTGAAGTAAAAAAAAAGAGCATTTCAAATTTGAGTATTTAATCGAAATCTCAGAAATATCATTCGGCAATCAGAAGGCTTACAGAAAGAACCCTGTCAACACTCTTAAGACCTTTATAAAGACATCTGGTTTGAAAAGAATGTCAGAAAACAGAAAGGTATGCAACTGCAGAAAAAAACTCTTGCTTAAATCCTTTTCCCCCTTGAACCCACATACTTCTCCTCAAGACAGGAATTTTTCTCTCAAAAAGATGTGGTGAACACATCTTTTTTTCCTGTAATTTGGTTGCCTGAGCTTTTCTTCTATTCCTCTTGTTTTTAACAGTGATTGTGGGAATCTATTTGTTAGGAAATATGGGATCTAGGTTTAAAGAGCATTGTGACTCTTTAGTAAATATTTCCAGTAAACAACAATTATTGCTTCCTTAGCATTATCCTGCAATAAAAAAATAAGACTTGAATCAACGCAACGTCTGACTGAAATAAAAGTGCTAAACATCCATGGGCTTATACAGATAGTATTTAGCCATCTCCCCAACCACCTCAACCATATGTTTCTCACCCTGTTCTACCTGTTACTCCTAATCAAAAGTAAAATTCTGCTAAAGTACAGGTAATACAGAGTTGCTATCACGGAGTACCTAGCGCTCTGTTAATACAGTAATTCATGTCATCTGGCAACAACAACAATAATAATAGTGTTAATAAAGACAGAAACACAAGCACCACATATTACACTGCCATAATCTGCAAAGAAATGTGTTCCTTATTATTGCTGACTTGTGAAAGTCAGATCAGTCCAATGTGGGGGATACAACTAAGTAATTGCTTTTTAATTCATGTTTGCAAAAATTCCTAGCACTCATCTCACACATCTTAGTTTTTAGGTTTTTAATTTTGATATTTTCAGACACCGTTATTTATTTGCAATATACCATCATAAAAAGACATAAGAAGGACAATATTGACATTTTGTTCATACATTAAAAAGCAGACTGTTATATATGTGGAATTCCTGTTGGAAACGAATTGTGCTTTATGGGTTGTGGGCAAAAAATGGAAGACTAAGGCAGGCACAAACATGTTAAAAACAGAAAAACACTGAATAATTGAAAGTTACCAACAGCCAGAATGTTCTCATTTTAGACTACCTCCACACTTAAGGTCCTTGAGAACTTAGAATCAATGACTGGTTTTATTTATTACAATAGCCTGTTTCATAGTACATGAAATGAATAGACTGGAAATGTTTCAGTTCCTAAAATTTACACTTGCTAGGATTTCCTTTCTGTCTGTCTGCACTAGTTACTCAAAGCCCTTAACGGCTGTAAAGCAAATTTTGCTCGACTTTGACACTTTGAGACATTCAAATTACCAGGAAAGAGTCCATGGATACTTATTGTGTTACAGCTACATCATTAGTCTGAGAACACTGAAGTTCCCATTGACTGGCCAATTTAATTAATTCATACAAGCACTAACAAATAGCTTTATTCAAACCAAACCTGAATGGCGGCAAATTTTATAAGGCAGCAAAGTTAAGGTGATTTAGGCTGGAATTATTTTACTATAATACTATTAAACAAAGAATAAAAAAGAAAAAAAAGATCTTTTATTTCATTTTTGTAGACATTTGTCACGTTTACTACTTGGACATTTTTTGGTATTTTATATTTGTGTCCCTCAGCCTGCAGTCGGATGTGCTCTGATTGACTCTAGTTAATTCTGAGAGACACAACTAATAGAACTACAGCTTACCAATTTTCAATGACTGGTATGACAGTTCTAAAATAGAGGGAGAAGGAACAAACCTTAACCCAATAGAAAATACAGTTAATGCCTATGAGCTACTTTCAGCAGATAAAATCACTTAAATAATCTACAGTAGAATCAGAAGGAATAACGTACTCTGGTTTGCAAATAGCAGGACACCATCTATGAATGAGAGAGCTCTGCATGTGCCAGTTCACGTCAACCAGACAATGCTGACAGGTGTAGAACTTTCATGGGCAGGTCATGTGATAAACAGCAGAAAAGTGGTTTCACCTTTTTCTAGGGAAAATGATCATCAGTAGTCAGGTGAACAGAATGCCAAAAATCTACCTGCCAATAAAGGGAAAATGTTACAGTACCACCATCTGAAATGGAAAACATTCTGAACACGTTTTATACTCTCTAACTCCACATCAGATCTTCTTGGCATACTCTGCCAAAGGGAAATGTGTATTTGACCAAGTAAAACTTGAAACAATCAATTCCATGTTTTTAACCATTGCTTGTATTTTCTATTTCATATTTATCCAGATTGGAATTACCAATTATTTATTTTTTCTGGGAACACAGCATTGTCTTCTGTACAATGCAGGGGAGAAAGAGGACAGGCAGAGCAACTGGAGCCCTTCATCTCTTGACATCTTACAGGAAAGCTGGTCTCACTGCAAGCCTGAACGAAACCAGGAAGTTGCCACAAGATTGGCCACGTTGCTAAGGCTGCTCAGGCCAGCTTGTCCCAGCCCACCACTCGATGGCACCCTGCCTGCTTAGTCCACTTGGGGAAACATGGTCACAGTCAGCCTGTGATACAATCAGGGCTTGGACACAAAGCGTCATGACCACAGGACTTAACCTGAGTTTGGAGAGAGTGCCGGTCCTGCTTAGGCCATTTGCGAGCCTCCATCTGAGAAGTTTAACTTATGATAAATCGCTCCCATAATTCGCTAATATTTTGACTCTGCATTCCCCTTTATTATCCCAGTTTTATTACAGCAAAACACCAGCCAGATAAGAAACTCCCCAGCATGAAACACAGAGATGTAGAGCCATGACAAAGAGATAAGGAAAGCCTCAGACAAGATGAGGCATCTAATCCGAAACTGCACTCTTCTTAGTTTTTACACGTCAGGTACCATACACAATTATGAGGCTAAGTGCTAAGCTAGCCTTTAAAACCTGGATCCGATTCATCTTCTGGGAGAGGATGAGCAATTTCCAAAGGACATCCCCACACAACCAGCCCTTTCTGCTCTGTGCACATAAGGTAACCCATGGCAGGGGCTTCTAATAAAAAATATGGAATGGCGATTTTTCAGGTTCACAGGCTGGAAAGTCCTCACACAAAAGAAACAGTCTTGGGTGAGGTTGAGGTTTTACATCAAGCTTCCTGCTGCTCACAGGCTCCCAATGTTGGGGAAGCTCTTGAGTTTCTCCGGGAAGTCGTCCTTGTAGAGGACAGGATCAGCACGATGCTCCACCACTTTGAGAGGCATCGTTCCAAAGACGGAGGCAAACTTGTTGATGCACTCCGACCTGAGGAGAGATGATGTCAGTCAGTACAAGACTGACAACACTGGGTGCCTTGCAGTGGGAGAATTAACCAGGTAAATTCAAGGTGAAGGGGGTATTAAAACACAAAGCAACCACCATAAGGTTGCTTTAGAAAAATTTAGAACAGAAAACAAAACGTTCATTTCTTAAAGAAACAGTTATCAGAAGTCATATGAAATCTTGGCTGGGCAAGACAGGTGGAAAGCACAATGTGGCTGAGACTTGGCCAAAATCAGTGGGCTCCAAACGACAGGCCTTAAAATGCTGACAGCATTGGTTAGAATAACAGTGAAAATTTGACATCACACTAGGTATCAACTTTATAAAATGTAAGAGATGTTTGAAATAGAAATCTGACATTTAAATTACAAAGGATCCATAAAATCTTCACAGCATATCCAAGGCAGTGGTTTCAGACAATCCACAGTAATACAGTATATATTAATACACATGTTTTTTTTTTAACACGGGCAAGCATTTTGACTGGCAGTCAGGTGGGCAGCCAACACATTAGACCATGCTCCAAATGGCTGCAGTGGGCACTGGATTAATGGGTACAGTCTGAGGATTGTTAGTAACTACACAATGGCTTTCAGATGCAGGACAAGGTTTGCCAGGGAATGGGTATAGCCAGAATTCAGATTAAAGAGCCGCTGTATAGTTCAAGGAACAGGCAGCCATCCAGCATTCGGAAGTTGAGAAGAGTTTATGATATTTTGGGGCACCTGGATTTGAACTCAGCAGACATACTTTGCAGTGAGCTATACCCCTGTGTGCTCTTTAAATGTGGAGACTGAATTAGAGCTCAGGAAAGCAGGATACTCTTACCTCTCCACCATGTGTGTCTGGTCTAGGGACAACCCATCGATAGCTGTGCACTCAGGGCACTTAAACTTCTTCCGAGGGGTCACCTGAAGAAAGGGAAAAAATGCACGTGAAAACCATGCAGATTCCCTTTGAAGCAACATGCACAATCCAGTTTACACAGGCATTGCCAGGCTTCAGAACTGCTTACTCAATTAACAGTACACTAATGTATATTCTTCCTTGGAAAAAAGTGCATCAAATGTTTATCAAAATGCTCCTGCTTTTTAATGAGAAAAAAGAATATTGCATTGCAGTTAAGAACTTCACTTCTCAGCTTACATAAAGAGGTTCTTCAGAAAAACATCACACTGCAGAGCTGTGAAAACGACCCATGTTGCATTATTACTTAAACACACAAATTCCATTAAACAAACGTATTCAGTGGAGCTTTGTGGCCAAGACTGGGAGGAGAAAGAGAGATGAGATGACAGTGTATTTAATTCAGCTTTAATGAGTATTATCAGTGCCAGTCTGCCCTGTGTAAACAGACCTCTCCAACTCGCATATAGAAAGGATATAGAATGACCTTTCCAGTTCTCCCCTCGGCTCATTACCAGTGAGAGGCATGATTAAGGGGGGTGAGAGGAGAGTTTGTGGCAAGGGGAGGGGGGGCGTATTTACTTCAGAGGCAGCCCCAGCAAGCTTAAGTAAACATATTTTATTGGGAGGGACATCACTCAAGTTGTTTGGAAGGATATACACATGGTATGGTGACATGGTAGCTCTGTCCAGCACCACTTAAGTTTCATTAAAACAATTTCAATGTGAACAATTAGGAGCACCTTCTCAGTCTGGAGATCCTGAATATTCCTGCAGGAGAAATCTACTGCGTCAGGTTGTACTATACTTTGGGCACTATAGAAAGTAACCAATAACAGTTGTTTTTTTAAACTGAATAAAGTGGAACCAAAAGGAATGGAGAGCAGACTTACTTATCATCATTTAGTGCTTATACCAGGGAAACATGCTTTTGTATCTCTTTAGCTGACTCTTTTACACATTTCTGAGTCCTAATCCAGACAGCAGAATAAATTACAGTAGGCACCATTCTAGTGTTTGTGACAGAAGAAAAATCCAAATCATCCAAAAACTGAAACAAATATCACTGATAATGCAAAGTTTTAAGAAATGAATCAGGTTGCCTAAGAAACTAAATGTGAAATACTAAGTGGATTTAAAGTATTAACACAAAAAGCAGGTATACACATTTTCTACTATTTCTGTTTATAGTATAATTACTGTACATAATTCAGGAGTCCACCAGTTTCCAATTTTCTTATTAATATTACATTTAAATATATTCTTGATTTTCCATCACATTGTCTAGCATGGCTTTCACATATACTCAAGTATTTGATAATTCATACAAATCTACAAAAAAATAATCCTGTATCGAGACAGTGGTAAAATATTCACCAAAAACTGTGAAGGCACTTACAAATGAGCCTTATCCAAAGGATGCAGCACAATGCGATATAGTGACTTCTTCTGGATCAAATGCAGTCAATCTCTGGCAGTGCCTGGTAACCACCTGCTAATAAGCCCTTTTGTTTAGTCCTTTACCTTAAGTAACTGTGTAGTGGGTAGTTGATCTCATGTGGAAGAGCATTCTTTGCAATGCTTCCCATACATGTATTTTCCTATCAATTCTTCTCATTCCTCTTTGCCGTCTTACCTTAATAGGTGCTTTGCCAGTGATGTTAGCCACCAGGAAGTTCATAGCAATGTCCTCACAGTTCATGTGGGCATCAACCCAGTTTTTAATATCTCCAGGCATCTTGTATGTGTACAGGTAGTTGAAGTACTAAGTAAAATACATAATACAGAATTAATACAATGAACAGCCCACAGCCCAATTTCCTAAACCATTTTCTGTGCCACAAAGGATAAATCACATTTTTGAAAGAAAAACAACCTGTCAGTTTTACAAAAAAGATGAAAAACATTAAAAGAGTATATAAGGACTCACCTTAATATACTGAAAGATTTCTGTGAACACAACAACTTCATTCTGCAATCTTCTTACATGAAGGTAAAATCCTTTTTTGGGAACTAGGTCCAAGATTCTTCTTATTTTATAATATGTTAATATGAGAGAAAGGAGCAATGCTCGTCCAATTGCTAAAAGCTTATCAATTTCCAAATGTTCTCAGGCTGTTTTTTGGATAGTGGGTTAAGGATGATTTCACTTTGCTTGTGTTTGGGCACAAAAACACGCACAGGCATTGTCTACATTGTCTGCACTGAACACTGCCTACCTTGTGGTAAAACGCAGCTCCAGTCAGCACCATGGATACCTCGTTGGTCCACTCAGACTCATATTTCCACTTGCCCATTTCGTGATCCCACAGGTGCAGCCGACCTGGATAACCCACCAGCCTGTCCGGGAACTCCCGCCACACCTGCAGTCAGACGGAGAGAGAGACAAAAGAATACGGCTCACTCGCTAACAATCCCAGCTCTACCCAGCATCTGGAAGCCATCTTTTTCTGGGAGGAAGCAACCTATCTTTTTTTGCAAATCTGAAACAATTTAGGTTGGGGGGTCCTGTGTGGTTCAACAGTTGGGAATGCAGGTTGATCCCTGGACGGAGGACAATGACAGAATAGGCCTGGCCTGTGTCATTAGCTGACGGACTGTGATGACTCTAATCCTGGCTGAGCCCTGCTAAGGTGAGCACGAGCAGATCTGAGTTATTCCTTACTTAACATGCAACAGTGACCAGTACAATGACAGAGAATATTATAAGGCATTTCTAAGAAGTCTAATACTGACTTCCTACTTGACTGTATATAAAATAGCCTAAAATGTTGTTTGCATGAGAAATGTTTAAAACCTTTTACAGATACTATCAGTGTGTCATCTTTCAGGAAATTATTATTATTGCCACATAAATAAGATTCTGACATTTAAAAAAAGCATTCAAAACTACAAAATATATACGAACCTAAAATAATAATTACTCTAGGAATACAATCTAATTATAACCTAATTGGTCTACCCAGATATAAGAAACATAGCTTATGTATCCATGTTGATTGTTATAAATGCTTTTTCTTTCATGTAACAGGTACAATTCCTAAGAATTTTGTTTTATTTATGAAGTAAATATTTGTTTTATCATCCATCATAAAGAATAAGCTCAGTAAAAACATCAGATTTTTCAAAAGCATATAGCAACAAGAAAAGTTTATATTTTGTGTATTGAGTGAATACTATTTCCTTTAACTGATGTTATCTACCTAATTAATCAGAATGAATCTACTTTAATATCTCAGACAGTGCAAACTTGCTTGCTGACTTAAAGCTGCTGTTGTATTACAAGGACAAGTTTCATAACCATATCTAAGATTGAAAACTTTGGTCTGTCATTTGCAGTACTATCCTGTGAAAAACTTGTACACAGTGTGATCAGAAGTCAGCCCCAGGCTCCAACTAACACAGAAAGGTCATTGTGTTCCTTCCTTAAGCCCAACAATACGGTTAGTAGCACACAACACACACAATCCAAAGCCTGGTGTTTTTCAAGCTGTCCTTGCCAGCTCCGATTTGAGACCAGGACAGGGGCTTATTATCTTAAATTGTTCAAAATTGTCTAAATCGGGCTTAAATGCCTCCAGGTGAGTCCTAGCTGCTCCTACAGCCATGGTCAATGTCAGGTTAGCTTGTCATCATTCCCCAAACATCACACTGACTGCCAAGCTCCGTCAGCTGAAGGAAGATCTTTGTGGAATATAGAGTGGCAGAACTTTAAGAGTTATGGATGTCATTTACACTTTCATAAAGGACCTCTTCTGATGTTACGAGGAGTTTGTGGTTTCAGGTTTAAATTCCTAATTTTCACTGCGTAAAAGGGAAAAAAATAATAGGTCTATGAATTGAGCAAAACAAGCCAATCAGATAAACAGGCCAAGTTAACTCCTTTAATCTATGCTAGGGGTAAAGAAGATGAGAAAGGAACACTTCAGAAATAAGAACATTGACCTCAAGACTAGAGAGTACTCTTCCCTTAAGTTTCATAGTTGTCTTCAATCCGGGGCTAGTCTGGAACAAGACAATAACTCAATTAAGTTCAATTAAGCAATTTAATGTGGGGCTGGGATGACTTTATAAGACACTGTTCCTTTCCAGTATCCGAGATGGAGACCCCTGAATAAAAATGTACGTCAAGAATTCCCACGTTAACTGTCATAAATTTGAACAGAATATAGGACAAAATTGCCTGAACCTACTTCTTCCCACCAAAATGCAGGGAATATGATTACATATATTATACTACACACACATGCACATAATTATCTGGGAAAGGAATCTCTTTATGTACGTTCTAAGATATTACAAGTTGTCTGACCTAGAAACTTCAAGCCAATTCTTTAATGAGACAAAGTAATACAAAATATCTGTACGAATATCTTAACTGTTTCTCAGGTACTGTCTGCAACAACATCCAAGCCAGGTTTGCTCTGCTCCGGTCCTCAAGGGCTCCAGCAGGTTTTATACTGTAGGTCTCTCTAAATCTAAACTTTCTTAAGAACAGGGAATGGCTTACACTTGCCCAATTAAACAAATAAGTTCAATTAAGTAATTAAGGACTCAGGTGAAAAGAAAAAACGGAGACCTTCTGTTTCTTTAGCCTGGGAGTTGTGCACTTCCTGATCTAAACAGATATTTTCCTGGATACACAACTGCCTGGAGTAGAAAAAAAGTCACAATTTCACAGGTTTCAAGCCCTGAAACTTTAATCTTTAGATCAAAATAGATATCAGGTCCTTCTGCAATGTAACTAACAAGTCCTGTTTATGTACAGCACTTATACAGAGAACTAAATCCTAGGAGCCACTGGAGTGGTATTGCATAATTTCTACCCTCAACCTGTAAATCTTTGCTTTCAGCGTTCAAGGGCCTTCAGGTATCTACATTCATTAGCTCACTAACAAGGTGCTGAGGCAAGAATTAAGAGAAACGTGAACATAAAGAAAATCCAGACTCATGTTTGATACAGTTTGCTTCTGGACTAAATACTGAGCATAGTCAAATAACGAAGACATTTAGGGCATTCTTCTATGCTGTGACGCCACTTGTACTGAATTACCAGTGCTTCTGGGATGAAGGTACATTTAGACAGATTTAGCTTTGTTTACAATCAAAGTTGGTGATGTGCAAAACCAGCTGACATTCAGCTGAATGGTTTCTCCTTTTTCAAACTCAATTGCTTGCATCCTCTTCCAGAAGATATCAAATGGTATGACTGGGGCAGAGGGGGTGTAAAGTGTGCTATATGCATCACTCACCTCGTAGCCAAACTGCAGTTCATCTGAGGTCAGCATAATGATGTCATCATCGATGGCCAGGACAGCTTCTGTCTCAATCTCATCATAGGGGAAGAAGCGGTTGCTCAGCTTGTTCTCCTTTGTACGCACTACCTTGAGAGGCACTGAGATCTTGGGCCAAAGGGACTCTAGAAGAGGACCCACAGAGGAAGTCTTTAGATTATGAAGAACTGAAGGCGTCTGATTCTTCCATTCAACCATTTACATCTACACTTGACTGCTGTTCTGGATTTTTACAATAAATGTCTTATCTTTAAGATATTTAAAATACATTCAACTGAAAGGGTCTCTAAAACTTACTAGCATGTCAATATTTGAACGGTATTAAGCTTCTCAGTTAAGTCACACTTGAAGAGAACTCTGGGGAATCAATGCTGTATGGTATTAACTGAGGTGTGATAATACTGTTTCTTCATTTCACTAAGGTACACGTAAGGTGACAAAGGGGTCTGAAATGAGGCCTGTTTGAAAATTAAGACAAAAAAGTCTCAACATGAAATGTGAAATGTTAAAAATAAATCTTACAGGGAAAATAAAAAGAAGATGAATACAATTTCAAAGGCAAAATAGCAATTTCAGAGGTAAATCTCCTAACAACGGTTAACTAATTCCTGATTGCACAACAGGACACTGCCTTTAAGGTTTACTGCTGGCATCCCTCTGACTTTCTAAAAAAAATAAATGATGTGCTTTGCTCAAGTGCCGGAAGTACTCCATTTTCAAAGATGAAAGCAACTTCAAAAAATGAAAACTAAAATCCCTCCCCAAAGAACTGGATACAGGAATCCCTTCCCAATTACTTTCATGAGCCAGGATTTCAGCGTTTCGATTCCAGCGTTACTTAACAACAGCTAGATGAGAAGGGAAATACTCGAATGGGCTGAGGGGAAGGCGCACTTTGAATGCCAAAGAGAACTGGCATTTACGATCCAGCCTGGGAAACAAAACCTTTCATCTCCTGCACTGCAGCCAAGGCCGACAGAGGCAGCCAGGGGAGTCTGGTGGTTGCAGCCGAGGACAAGGGGATGAGACAGAGTGGCTGGGCAGCGGTTGCCGTTTTGCAGGTCTTGAGATTTGTACAGGCCATAAAGGCTAAAGGAAATTTACACAGCGTTTCTCGAGATCGCGAACGGAAAAAGGAGATCCATTGATTGTTTTTGCTCTAGTGTGGACGAGGGTGTGGGTAGTAACACAAGCTTAAAAAGTAAAACTGAGAAATTAAGCAGCCTTGGGAAAAAAAGATTTCTGATGTTTAATACGCATCTTTAGAAATTAAACCACAGATATTTCCTTTGGCCACCAACTTCTACATTTATGCAGGCATTATTTATATTTGATTTAAATTGGAAATTACTTTGAAGTTAAAATTAATTGCTGAAACATCAGATCCTGTGAGCCAATTTGATAAACCAAAAATAAATTAAAATTGGTTTCATTTGTTCAGTAATGAGACATTACTAAACAACCATCGCATGACGTGGTCTTTGAATACAAATGAAGAAAAAAGTATTTTTTTAAATGTATTCAACAATTTACTGATATTTTCCTGATGAAGGACACATAAAATCAAGTACAATAGCTTTCAACCGATATCTATTCTGGCATTTTATTTAGATTTTGTTCCAATTTTTAATAAAGAAAGAGAAAAAAATACAAAAAAAATAACCTGGAATATCAGAAGAGGATGTTACTAGCAAGAATTTCAAATGGACGTTTGCTGCATTTTAGCACCGAGTAAACAGCTGTAATTGAAATGGCGCCACAGTTGGAAAACAAAAAACACAAAAGGCTCGCTTCTTACCTCTACCAGGCCAGTATGACTGATTTTCACTATAAATTCAGGTTGACTTGTGAAAATGCCTTATTAATACTAATAGGTTAGTGCTACTATAGCATATCTAGCTTGCGATCTTTAATCAAAGCGAACAGTGGGCCATTAAGCCACTTCAAAGTGCCCCTTGCTCATAATTGCAGTACTAGAAATCTATGGAGAGGATATATTTCAATTCCTTTCTGCTCTCCTTTTATTCTTGCATGTCAATCAAAGGGCTCCATAAACAACAGCATACTTAATAACCCTGTTAGGTGGATCGTTAAGGCCAGAAGTGCAGTAAATAATGATTAATACCCAACTTTGCTTGAATCACTTCTAATTGGTTATAAATTATTTCAAGAAAACGTGACGGAACAAAGCAAAATGTGAAATCATAATGTTGGTATTTTATTGGTATAAAAAAGATAAAGGAAAACATGTAGATATGCAATATTTAATACCTCTTATGGAAGTAAAAACATTTTTGACAAATGGAACTGGGACAAGGATCTTGTCTATCAACACAATCTGTGATTTTAAAAAGCTAAAATGCCTTAGGGTTTAGAGAGAGTGCAGAGAGACCAAAATTGGAAATACTGTCGTGCCAAAAAAGATGTTTATTAAACTGATTTTTAGATATAAAACATTAGTGGAGCTGAATCTTTCTTTACTTAGAATAACAAAGATCTCCTGGGAAATTGGTGCAGTTGGATATCTTAAAGATCTACAGTGAGTAGAAGTGTGTGGAGGATGGGAAGATTCAGGACAGACAACAGGAGCTGTCATTGTATTTCACTGGATATTTCAGTTCCTAGATTGTGGGAGTCTGGAACCAGTGTCCCTTGTTGATTTGTGGAAACTGTTTTTGTAGGACTCTTTCAGAAACGGGTCAGTTTAATTCTTGGAGCATTAAGCTAATAGCAACCAAACAAGCAAGATGAGCCGAATGCCCTGTCACGTTGGTAACCTCTTTTGCAGACTCAGACGGCTCGATGAGGGTGTCCTTTCACGAGCCAGTGGGAGTTCAGGGAAGCTCACCTTCGGGAGGACTCTTGTTCTGGTTGTTCCACACCACGAGAAGCTTGGCCAGGCTGGGGACCTTGGAGATTTCGGTGATGACGCGGAAGAGGCTCTCGATGCGGTCATAAGTGAGCACCACGGCAGTGAAGCCAGGCGACCGAGGAGGGATGAGAGGAAGGAAGAGAGGGCTGTTCACGCTGGACCACTTCTGAGGAGACCGGCAAGGAAGAGAGACCAGCTCTGAGAAAACGGCACTTGATTAAAAGGCTTTCTATTGATAGCGCTCATGCAGCGTGCGTTATTTTTCTCTAGCCTTCATTTCTATCCCCTTTCAGACAAACAACCTATCTGGCTTTTACAATCTTAAACCAGTGCCTAAACTCATTAATGGTTCCTTTAACATTTGATTTGCCTCTAATGCCAAAACCAAGCATAACAGTTAATGATACTTGGACAAAGACAGGGGGAAAAACAATTTTGATAGCATGTGTCAGGTTAATAAACTGGTCGGAAGGAGTTCACAGTGACCTTTCAGCTTTGCCAAAACATTGCCTAAATCTTCCTCCTCCAGGCTAGGGTTACATTAAAAAGCAATAAATTCAAACGAGCAGTCTTTATGCAGGGATGAAAGCACAACATTTCCATTCTGCAATCACTGTGAGTGCCCCACTTAATAGTGACTACGATGTACCCCAGCTTGTTTGTAAAACAGAGTGGCCTGGAACTTGACAAGCAATAAACCTCTTCCTCCACTGATACAGACACTGAACTGCCTGCCTGTTTGATACTTAAAGACCCTTGACTTAACCATAGGAAAGAGCGCAGGGTCTCCATTTGGAACCCAATCTTCACGTTGTAAACCCTAAGCACTAAGCCATAAAATAATAGTGTTTACTTGAAGGGAACCTACTGAAATGTGGCCCTTTGCCTTGTAACTAGCTTTGTAAAAATGAAGTGGCCAAGATTAAATGAAAATAAGAACAGCGCAGAGATGTACCTTTTGAATGGTCCTAAGAAAGCTGTAAAATATTCTGTCCAGGTTTAAATGAGAGTCTGTAATTAACGCCATAGCAAACAGCGCTATTTCTGACAAACAATCTTTTAATTCTGCATGGTATGCCACAATCAATATGGTACCTGTCCTACTCTAAACAGAAGCACAGTGTGAGGAAAAAAAATCCAATTACATTAACAGATTAATTGATTAAAATAAAGCGCTCATTCATAAATTCCTGTGATTTGTTAAACTCAGGTATTACAAGTATTGTATTTGTAATAAGGGAAACAACGTGTGGAAGACCCAGGGTTAAAGTTAATGCAGATGCATATGTGTGAGGATGTAAAAAAAGATAACTGTAGCTACTGTTATGAAAATGATCAAAAGATGAACTTTTGCCATCTTCTCGGATCTTGAGTCTAAGCGTGCAGCGGAGCAGGCCGACAAAGCAAATCAGCTCACAAACACAGTCCCGAGTCCAGTCTGTGTGCACACTGTTCAACTGATGAGGCCGCTTGCAACTTCCGTGGAGACCGGTTCAGTGGCACAGTGGAGCAAGCGAAGGGGGGACTGCAGTTTCACAGACAAACCGAACCCGAGACCACACACCGTCTGGAACTTGGGACTGCTCAAAAGACAGTCAATTTGTAACGGAGAAATCACAGAGCTCATGTAAAATTGTGGGTTCAAGCTATTCATATTTTCTACCAGCTTCCACCCACCAAATCAGCCTTGGTGGTTTACCAGCTGTCTTAAAGAGTCTCAAATGCAAATCCAGCGTGGTTGGTTGTCATGGAGATGGCTATTAAGAACTCTACATCAGTGAACTGGTCCTTCTCTTAAATGTCTTATTAGTATATACAACATTCTTTGAAGTGTCTAACAATATTAAATGTACATCGAAAACAACCATTTAAAACATGCTATATTTGTTGAAGTGACTACCACGGTTTGAAAGCCCTGAGGTGCAGCTACGCCTGGCACATTTAAAGGGAAGTGAATTGAATGCTTTATTTGGTCCAAGCAATAGTGTATGCTAGAAATAGTCCACGTCAGAGCAGTCTGACTCAGACACCCTTCACTACACATCAGTTTTGCTTTTGACTTGCGTTCACCAATGTTAAAAAGGAACATACTGCGCATGATAACATGACACTTGCCCGCGAGACAAAGCTTTCAAGCCTTTTCCCATAGGCTGTCAATACTTCAGTGGAGCGTGTAAACAACGACATTTTTAATATTAAACGGCAATTTAAACGTATGCCGAACAGTTGTACGGGTGAAACTCAATTCCACTCTTGTTCTTTTGCCGACGCCGTTGTGTGCGCTTTTCTACAGAAATACATGAAACTGTTATCATTTCCAGAGTGCTGTTTTGTGGCCACATATGCCGGCCCATTTGACTGAAACAAAATACTCCTGCCCACTACAACTCTTTTTTTTCTAAGCCTCAGTGTCAAATTCAGGGGAAAAAATAACATTTTCTTTTAGATGTAACTGCTAGAATTCATCTAATTACTGACACAGCAACTTGTAGTTATTATATATATTCTTTTACCTCCACCCTGCTAATTTCTTTTGCGAAAATAAAAGAAACTCCACACATTCATAACCACTTTCTCTCATATAACAGCCATGTGTCACGCTGTGATTCTGAAGTTAACTTAACGGGTTGACTGACAGAGGGAGAGGAAAGGCCGTTTCATGTGGCTTTGGGTTTTGGCGTGTTTTTCAGTCAGGATCATGGAAGAACAGATTTGGGATTAAATAAAAATGGAATGCAGATGACAGCATATTAAAAAAAAATACTTTAAATTTCCAAACGCAAAATACACACACAATTTTCTCCCCGCTTGATCAACAGCAAATGTATATAATGGTAACATGTCAACAACAAGTTCGGCTGAAGGGAAGGAGTAGAAGGCATCTGTGAATTTCTAAGTGCCGAAAATGAGCAAGATTTACAGTATACAGCTTCACTGGCTTTTATATCACTACACTGGAGTTAACTTAAAATATTCTTGGACACTTGACACTTATTTAACAGAAAGAAAATGTGAAATTCACTAAGGAAAAGCCAAACTGAAATTACGGAGGTCTTATTATACTGGGTGGATAAGGATCTTTATTTCCATATACCAAGTATGTTACAGCACGCGTTAAATGTAAAAATAAAGGTCTAGGCACAGACTATTAATGCTTGAAAGAGCTGTACTCAAGTAGTATGGCACTCACTCAAAGAGTAGTTTGTACTCTATGGTTCAAGCATCAGCTGCAAGCAAAGTTTTCCCTTTCTTCTGTCTTTATCATCACTGCTCTTCCTATTCTATTTCAAACATTTCGATTCTGGTACAACTAATAAACGTGTAAGATTCATACTGTAGATGATACAAAGATCAGTAGTGTGGCAGATAATGCAGCAGTGGCACAAGCAATAATAGAGGACTGCAATCTCTGCATGAAGCAGAACCGGAATGTCACACACAAAATGAGTAGTAATGGATTAGAAACAATGACAACCAACAAAGTTCTCGAAGTTTAGGTAGGCATTTTTATAGACTGTGCAGAGATATATAATAAAGGGATGATTACAGCAAACAAATATATCTAGGAAATCACATTACAATTATACAGTATAATGCATTTGTCAGATCTCGCTTGGAATACTGCTTTTAATTTCAGTTACATGCTGTAAGAAGGCCGCTGTTCTGGAGGAGAGCAACAAAGTCAACTTCCTCAACAAGTCTAAATGATGTCCTCACTCGTAGAACCACTCTCATGTTTTTTAAGTGAAGGTGCAAGAGTGCCCAAAGGCGGTTGGGGATGGGCAGGCTTCAGATATCCAGAGCACCCTCATCTTCCTGTGCTATAACAGCCACCATGGTTTGTCAGGCTCACATGAGCTTGCAGTGCTGTCAGTGAGAACTAGCCTGTATCATCTCAGTTGTAAGGCACATCAGAGCCTGCAGCATGTAAAACAGACAGTGGCTCCACGGGGCATTTTTTATATCTGGCACGGTGCTGGTTTCACTGGTGGCAGTAAAACTTTGAGGGTCTTTTAGTCCTGAATACACAGATAGCATATAAAGCACAACACGCCACAGGCTGGAGGAAGAAGCTGAATTTATTAGAGACTGAGTATGTGTGTAACGCTCGTAGAAATTTCAGACCTCAGCCCCCCTCCGATCATACGTAAGGGTTAATGACCCAACATCGATCTGACCCAGTGCCTCATAAACCAGGAGGGGTCCTTTTAAAGACTGGAGAGAGTGAAGTGAGAGGGGAAAGGACACATTTACTGCTCAAAACTTCTGTACCCACAAACACACACGCACACAAAGAATCTATCCAGAGAAGCAGAAAAGACAAGCGTATCTCCCAGCAGCAGTCAAAGGCTTTTTACATTTCTTCCAAACCTAAATGTGGTTTCAATTATTTCTCCGGTGGATAGAAGAAAAAAAAAAATTGTGCTTGATTTATTTAGTGCTCTGGTCCAATTCTGCTCAACGTGTTTCCATTGAATATGTTGAGAAAGTATTTCATCTTTCTTCTCATCTTGGAACGGTCAAAGGCCAAATACGCAGCAGAATTAACCTTTTGCAGCCCAACACTCCTTTGATTTCGTTTTAAATACGATGCATGACAAAATAATGTCAATTGTTACTGTTAATTACCAAGACTACTACTTAGAAGTACTGTACTACTGTATTACACTGTGAAATAGTAACATACCATTGTTGGGCTGTGTAAAACGTCAACTATCTCATTAGACGCTCCCAGCAGTTCTTAATAGACTACAGCGTGTTAACATTGGCAGCATTAATTGGTTGCCTCAATCAGCATCTATGAACTCATGTGTGGGAGCAAAATCCCAGAAACAGAATAAGCATCTCACAATAAATCAGTGAACTAACAGATGAGCCTGAGAGACAGACACTCACAGAGGGTGATTTATCAAGGTTTTTACATCCAAATATGCGGAATGAATTAAAACCTTTTATGAGTGGTACAGTACATAAGAATGTCTCGGTGAGGGTTTTACTTGAAAACTGAAAAGCATTCACAAGGCTGCTACAAAGCCTGGTTGTAGTCTTCGAAGTCAGAAAACGGAAATGTCCTTTGATAAACCAAAAACTTCCATATGTTGCATCTTTTCCCATAAACCATCTCTGACAGACTTGCCCTTTGCTGTGAAGCAGTATACAATCAAGGCCAGTGACTATTTTGAGAATGCTGGCACTTCACAGTGAGCACAATTAAAAAAGAAAGGCACATGTATGGACTGCATGGGGGTGTGTGAGGCACTGTGTGAGGGTTGTTCCTTGTTGTTTCTGGGTGATTAATAGTCATGGAGCGCCAATCTCCAAAGACTGAGTCAGTCTGTCTGTGGATCTTGAAGACTGTGATAACCACAGAGTGATGCGAATCATAAATATTCATTTAGTGCACAGTATCTGTTGTTCCAGCACAGTATATGGCACCAACACCAGAGAGAAAGACACACGCACGTTCATGCTCACACCACAGGCCCTGGCACGAGAACACGGGTAGCCATTTCTAAATAGTACGCAAATAATGTAATCCGGGAGGAGCTAAACTGGCGCACACATTCATGGCTCACTCCCAATCCAACTGGGGCCACTGCTTGAAGTCTACGTCTTTTTAAATAAAAAAACAGAACTGAAAAGATGCAATCTCTTGTATTCAGTCCATGAGAGGAGTGGAAGGCAACAAGAATACCACTCCCTCCGGCCCAAAAACACCCCAGGCATGGAACCACAGCGGGCAACACACTGGTGGTGCCATTCTGACACTGAAGCTGCCAGGCGGCGGCTACAGCCAACATTCGCTCGTGTTGAACTTTGATAACCAATTCCAAATGGAGCAACGCACACAGCCCGCGCCAATCTTCATGCTACAGAGGTGTTTGCGACTGGTAATCCAGAAAACCCCACCAAAATGCCAAAACCGTCTGTGAGTGGAACTTAAACCGCCTCTGGACTCTTTCCTTATCACTCCATCTCAGGCCAACACCACGCTACAGGACGTATTCATCTAGCCCTCAACACCATGATAAATTTACAACATGATTTCACCTCAAAATCCAACAACGTTCAGAGGGTTGCAGTGTGAAACAAGTCTTTCGGGAAATATTGCAGGTGCCAAACAAAAAGATCCCCTGCCAATAGCTTCAATCAGTGCATCTTTGGTGAGGTGACATCAGAGTGTTTTTCCCCTTCTGTAAAAACAGGGGATGAGTTCCGCAGGGAGGACAAACCGAGGGTTATGCAGCAACGTGACTGGCACTTGAGATGCCCAGAAGCATCTGAAGCATTTCCACTACAGGCACAGCATCTTACCACCTGGGGGGGGTCGTTCCACTGCTCGTAAGAGCGGGCGGCATAAGGGTAGATCCGGTCGTTGATGATTTGCAGTGTTGCCATGGCGATAGCCTTCATGGAGCGGAAGTAGGCCTCCCAGAACCAGCGGGCCTATGGATGAAGAAACACGGAGGGGAAAGTTAGAACAGTTCACAATGAGACAATGTCCTCCAAACCTTGCTCGAAGAATGGCCTCAGCCTTGCCTGGGCTGCTAAACATTCTTATTTTCTAATCCAAAGTGACCTAAATTCAGATGTTCGTTAAAACTAGAAATAGTAACAATGCCAAAAAAACAACATTTATACTACATAAATTCAGCATATCCTAACTGAGTCTCTCAATGATAGGCAACATGAGCTTGGCTTGAGGAGTTAAAGACCTACATCACCTTCCCTGGGAAAAGGGTTCTCGAGATCTCAAACCTATCCCATGAAAAGCGAGCTCCGTCCCAAAAAACATTACCCTAATCCCATCCTTGCCAGAAGCTGAGCCTATCAGAAGAAAAAGGATGAGACTGGGCTGCAAATATTTCTAAACCAGTGGTTTACATGGGATTACATGTGAGATCCCGTTCAAGCTGTTCGTGCTAAACGGCAGAGAGGACAAGGGAAAGCATAAGGAGAGACGAGGATCAGGAGATGGAAGGAGGAGTTATTCTTGAAGGATCTTAGTATATCAGCATCAAGTGACAAGACTTGGCAATTGATTTAAAAAATTAAACATCCCATAAATTAAAAGGATTTCCTCATGTCAGTTCAAAATTTGCTTTTACTAAATTTCTAATTCTCTCCCCAGTGAACTCTACGGTAGGGCTTAAGTCTGAAATATCAGACTCTGGCCACCCTACGTACTCCTTTCAGGTCTGAGAGGCCCTCAGTAAAGTCTCCCTGTAGATCTCAGCAACTGAACATAAACAGGGTTTAAAGTCGTTTAAAACGTTCACCATAACTCATGTCCCGAGAAACTATTTTGGAGTGCACAGCACATGTAAGCATATTCATTCATTTCAAAAAGGATGAATTCACTTGCAAATGTGCAGTACTCCAGCTCACAATAGCTCTGGGAAGAGGCAGACACCAAATGATTAACAGCACTGAGAATCCAGCGCTGTTACATGTTAAGACTATTCTAGAATTCGAGATTCCGGCTCTCCTCTTAACTGCTGTAGATAAGCAACGACTGCATTGATCAAAGGGATGGAACATTCACATACATACTTTTTACATATACACAATATATAATTCACCATATAATATTGATATATAAAATAAAAAATTACTAATATATGAAATATACAATTCTGTGTATCAAAAGTTCAATGGGGGATAGGAACAAAATGCATTACTGTATGTAAAAGCATACCAATCAGGACAGATCAGACACCAACTCACTTTTTAATCCCGAATATTAACAACATCTGACAAAAATTCAGGTGTCTCCTCACTAAGTATTCAAATCATGTACACCTGTGAATTGGGTGTTATAAACTTTTCCCAATTCACAAAATCCAGGACAATAACAAACAACAACCAAAAATCAGGTTCCAGAACTAACAGACTGATGAATCAGTCTACTATTAAAAAGTGCCCACTTTACTCCACTCTTCACAAGAAGCATGCTTTGGGAATTATTCTTATAGTCCTGGACATTGGTTCTGCACAAAAAAGGAAGAGCTTTTTCTTCAGATGATTGGTTTATGTCTCAAAACTTCAGAAGTTTAAAGGAGGGAGCAGAACAGCTCAAGATGTCTCACAGATGTAACTTCCTAGGCTTTTACCAGGTTCTTGAGAATAAATTTAAATTGTAATAGATTAGGTGATAACTAGCCTTAAGTGTGCTTAAATAATGTGAGACAAAATAACAAAAATGCTCAGAATGTGAGCCCGAGCCTTTTGCTAGGCACTTCCAACACACTCCTGGACAATGCCCGTCTGCCAATAATCCCAGCCCCCAGTGTCCTGGACTAATGAGCCAGCTTCCTGTCAGAAATATGCTGTGCAACTCCACAGACTGCAATGTCACTCTGATTTACTGCTCCAGTGAGTCACGGCTATTAATGACCTCATCAGCAACAGACTGCTTTGGACACCTGAAAAGTAAACCATTACTTACCAAATCAAGGAAAGTACTGCAGTGACTATGCTCTCAAAATAGAAAATTATTTTGGCTGATTCACAAGCATCTACATTAACCCATCATCAGCTACCATTATAACTTTGGAAAACTTAACACTAGTCAGGAACCTTTCTCTTTGGACTAAGCTAAACAAAATTATAAAATATCTAGATTTAAAATAGCTACAAACAGCAATGACCTGGGGCCAAGCATACATACAATGATAAAGAATATACACATTTCAAGATGTATTCCATAGTATTTACTGTACAACCCTATTCACAATAAGGCATTATAATTCTTTATTGCATTTAATCTTCAAAAGAGATCAGAGGCGCCTGGCCAGAACCCTTTTGTGATAAAACATACAGTATGGTTTCCTATACAGTATATTGCGTAGTTTTGTCTTTGATCTTATGGAGAGTTCAAAGGTCATGGTCAATGACATTCCAAACAGCTGACTTCAGTTGTGGACATATGAGATATTAGGCTTGACTGCTATACAAACATTTTCAAAACTACAGCTTCTATCACAGATAGATACATACTGCAAATCATACCATTAATTATGTTATTTAAGAAAAATGTATAAGGGTAGTCTGTAGCTCAAGTTCTAAACTACTGCTACCTGAGTTTTTAAATTTATTATTAACGCAAATACTAGAAACTTCAGTATGATCACCAAAACGTGTAGCCCACATGTTTGTCATTGCTGCAACAAAGTCTGATGGGACTCCAGACACTTGTGAACATGTGACGTTTTGACAGTTTGTATCCTGAAGACATTTTGAAGTCTTGATGGAAAACAAAACTAAGGCTGAACTGTGTTGCTTGGCTCACGAATAATAAAGATACGAGTTTTAACATCGCGGTATGATCTGAGAAGAGACAAACTCCACTCCTTCTCTCAACAGAAAAAAAAACCCTTTCTCCTGATAGCGGAGTCCAATATCCCTTCTGGACAGTCACCCTTTCTCCCATCTGCTGAAGGGACAGCCATCAAAGGGAACAGTCAATAAGAATTAATAACCCAGAAAAAAGCACATATACATCTCTGCTAAGAGGCACCATGTCACAAAGCACTGGTGTGTGACCCCAGACACTCTGCAGGAACTCCTTAGGAGCCAAGCTGAAGGATCTGAGCTGGCATCTCACACTTCACGATCCTTGGAGACAGGAGACTCTGCTTGTTTTTCGTTATCAGTAACCCACAACAGTGACAAACAATTTTACAAAGGTGGATGTGAGAGTTATATAGCAGGAAAGCCCCAAACCCATTGTTATTTCAGCTACATCACCCAAGCTAAAATACAATATTGTCATTTCTCTGCTACACAATGAAAAAATTGCTGAATTCCTTGAAGCACATGATCATTCACCCAAATAATGTTATAAAGGGACTAATTAAATTATTCAAAACACAGAATACAAATAATGAGCTACAGGGCTGGTCCCCTTAATACTTTAACTGACACGAGGCACAATTTAATGTTTTGACAAGTCAGGAAGTCTCAGATGCTAACATCTCATCTGACAGAACATTACTTTGTTCCTAGAGACTCAAAGTTTTAAATACTCATACAGATTGGCGTTGTAGTCCCAATGGAGTACACTGTGTGACCTCACAGCTACAAACCACACAACTATTAGTTGCGGATTGGCGTTCAAAACAATTTACAGAGCTTTACATAAACATACAAAACGGCCCGTCTGCCCTTTCGCCTTAGAAGAGTGATTCTGCATGCCATTTGTATCAATGCCAGGCCTACAGTATATAAAGCATGTATGTGCTTTATAGCTTTTCGCGTTTCTTTCTTGTCTCCAGTCCGATGTTTGCCAGCTCATTGAAAGGCACCCTTCAGATCTCCCTGACACATGACAGACAGGCCTGGAAATCCGACACTGCAGGTTTCAAACGCTCGCCAGGGATCACCTTAAAATGGCAAATTGTTTGCTGGGAGTACAGAACCTTCTCCCCCTCCTCTGTCCAGCTCTTTTTCCCAGTCCCACCCGCCGTGTCTGAGGTACAGAGGGGTCCCGGGAAGAGGGGACAGGGAGCTCAGCCTAGGAGATCAAACAGCAGGTCCTGCTCTCCACTCCCAGCTTGCCCTGGGTTGGGTCTTCCTAAGCCCGACCAGCCAGTGCCAGTAAAGAACTTGTTTTCTCCAGGACACTCTTACTTTTTCACCTCTCTGTAGAGAGGGACAGGGGGTCACTGGGAATATGTCACAACCCGTTTCTCTTCACCTCCTGCTGGTTTTATTCATCTCACTTAGCCATTTGCTGCCCTGAGCAAAGAACTGGAACATTAACTTGGGGAAATTCTAACTCTGCAATGAAAGGGGTGGAATGACCAAAAGTGAAAGAATCCAAATAGTCAAACTGACTGTATTTAAAGTTAAAAAAGTGCATAAAGGCATGCATATAGAAAAACCTGTGAGATCCCTAGGGCCCTTAATAAACAATCGGTTTTCCACTGCTGTCACCATTATCTTCTGCAGAGAATGACATGCGTTACCGATTCTGTTATCCTCCCATTACTGTCCAGACGAAGCCCTGGGATCAATTAGCTACTAGGAACTGGACAACTGCTGATGAGCCAAATGGCAGCCTCTTGCTGTCTTCTAACCACTTCAACACCCCGCACTGTGCTGCTCAGCATTTTAGAACAGCAATAACGAAGATTTAGTAAGGCCATTCATTTTCAAAGTGTTAAATCTGTGGCTTTGTACCATAACAGTGAGTGGTAAAAAAAAAAAACTCTCTCTGGGTTGTCATCATAAACGATAACAATGAGAGTTAAAATATTTTCCCCCGTCCAGCATGATTTTCTTTGTACCTCAACCGCGCTGCCAAAGAAATAAAAAAAGAGAAAGAACTGGAATCCCATCGGCCGTACCTGCATGAACAGCACTGACATTCTGTTCCCAACCCTCCAGCTGCTTTGTAACACTGGAGTTCTGCAATGCTTTTCATTGCCCTGAGAAACGCATTGCCACCACATGTGAATTACAGTAATCCCTGCCACATTAAGCTCTCAGCAACAGCACTGGCCTATACCTTCAACACTAAAAAAACAAAACACAAAAACAGCTTTTATTTTTATGGAGGGGAAGTGTATTTAAAAAGACTTTCTAATCCCAAAGGGAGTCCAAACGGCTATAAATCACAGAGTGATGAAAGTTTCCTTTCCAACCAAAGGAGGCAAAAAAAGAAAACTCTCCTGCTTGAAACGAAGGTGCCGCCTCCTCAGCCAGCATTCGAGAATTTTACGGGCAAGCCCTGCTCCACCAGAAGAGAGGCTGACCTGGGACAGGTTTGAGCTATCACTTCCACTTCTGGGTATTTCTGAGAACTACTGAGACAGATGAAAATAAACTTCACTCTATTTTAGGTTTAGGTTTCTTTTTATCTTATCGACTAGTTACGTACATATAAGCAGTACATACCGTGAGGAAAAAAAGTGTCAGGTACAAGCACTGATATCTTATATACACAATAATATAACTCACTTACTGACTGAAAGTACTACAAGAGATAAATGCTCTGCAGACATACATATTAGATATTCTAAATTGTTTTAGGTGAAAAGTAAATGCTGTTGCTGCTTAATTACCAATGCACAGTTTAATAGACTTAAATAATTATGAGTAACCTGGTTTCAGATACAAAGTGGCAATGATACAAATACAATTTTGAAAAGTGATTGTTTCTGTTGTGACTCTGTATGTTAATGTGGTACATGTTTAAGTCCTTCTTCTGTCTGATTTACAGAACACACTGCATCTCAACACACAATCTGTAAAAAGTTCATAGTGTAGTGTTGACCACTTATCTTTCAGCAGCTGTTAACATTCAGATAAGAACTTTATTGCACAAATTCATACTGGCATGGATTGTACAAATGTTGAAAAATGGCACCCCTCATGACTGTGCTGCTGTAACAGTGCTTTTTTGTAGTGGCCAAAAGACAAAAGGTCACTGCACAGTGAAAAGCAGTCACAAGTGGGGTTTTGTTCTGCAACAAAGACACGATGTACAGGAATCAAACGAGATTGTTCAGGCAGCCACAGATCTGAATGGCATTTTATCTTATTGTTTTAGGGAAAACATGTCTACCCACAGGACAGGACCCGTAAAAAGATAACGCAAGAGTTAAGGCTGTACTTAGTATCTCTGTGGTTTGGGAGCACAACAGGCTCGGCAACACATGTGGAGTGATATTCTCTGTGGGAAGTCAGATCAAATCAAGACAGAAATGCCTTCCCCAGCTGGACAGTCAAGACTGAGTTGTGTGCGCCCTCTTCTGTGCATTTTAAAGCATTACAGTCCTTAAAGTGCTCTCTCCTCAACACCTGCACATTCAACACTTGTAGTATTTTAGAATGTAGATAAAATAGCTTGTCATGGATTAATGCGAGCATGTGTGGAATGATTCAGAAAGGAAAAATCATCTAACTCCTAAAAAAAAAAATTGTCACCTACAAAACAAGCAAACCTGTGCTGTTATCTTTCCTTTTGGCGTGTCAAGATTTTTTCAGATTTATAGAATTAAAACTGAACAGAGATCCCGATGCTGGGGTCAGCCTTTAGGATGGTAACTATTTAAGAAACATGCAAATAAGAAAACAGTTAAATATCAGAATGTTAGAAACCTTTTTTCAGCACAGCCTTGACAATAGTCCATGGTATGAATTTAGCAAATGCCTCCTCTAGAGCTGATCACACTAACCGAATAAGCCTGTTAGGACTCACTGAGAACAATGATATTTATACCTTTGAATGCAATCTGTGCAACCTCCTCCCTAACACAGCAAAATTGTACATACAGTATCACTGCCCTGGCCTAAGCTGGGCCCAGTTGAGGTAGGAAGCTGATGTAAGAGGACAGCTCCTCAGAGTTGAACCAGATGTGCTTGTGCGTGGAATGATGTTTAATAGCTATACAACACCCTATTACTCCAGCAGAAGATAGGCTTTTACAAGGAGTTAGACGGAAACATGGCACCTAATCATCTCACTGGGATTGGAGAAAGTCTTCTTTAACCCTCTCACCCTGTAAAAGACTACAGCCCTTCGTCTAAAAACTGGCCAGATCATCATCCATTAGGGAGCTGTTAAAACATCATTGGCCATTTTGGTTCTGCCAGGTTGCTGGTACACATTTTAAAAACCTAATAAGGTGGAATGTGCATATCCCTAACCTGTGACATACTGTAGGTTGTCAGGACTATGAGTAAAGAGAGCTCAGAGATTCTTATTTCCTACTGTCAAGTGTCAATTATTTAAAAGTAATGTCCTGAGTAACTTTCATTTAATCAGGCAAGACATCTCAGCTTGTAAACTTGCGCAATGATCGCTATATAAACATTCACATAAAAATGCATCGGTGATTCTTAAATGACATCTCTGGTTCATACAGAGTCGTATTTTATTCTACCCAGACACCTTTTTATTGTTTCCCAAATTAATTTTATTAAATCTTTTTACAGCATTGGGATATTAGCAATTCCCAGTTTTTTTTTTATTGTGCTCCCTTCATTTAGCTCAGTTTCCCCCCCCCGATACGCGGAACACTAGTTGTCATGCTACACCTTCTATAAAACACAGTTTAATGTTTATACAACTCTACAGAGACCCCTTAGCAAGCATTAAGCATACTTTCAATGACAAACATGCTGACATGAACCCTTTCCCCTAGTCACACAGCATTGTAGTTAACAGAGGTTTGTCTAAATATGGGAAGCATATCATCCTGAATAAACCTTTAGACATCCAACGGAAACTGATAAGAATAAAAAGTTCTGAGAGTGGCTAAGTGTTTTGGACTTCAAGAACGAAACAGTTCTGTTTGGGCTAAAGTCTAGTTGTTTGAAATATCTGTTTGTTAAGTTTCATTCAGAAACAGTCCTGCTGTGACATGGGGAATGAAAACCATCTTGAATTCTTGAAGGGTTTCTGAGAGGCTTTACTTGTTGTTTATTGTAACTTGATTTAGCTAACAGACTGAAAAGGAAACAGCGAGGTAAACTGGCCCACCATTCGCAACACGGATACGATGGCCTTGAAGGGTCCAGTCTAAAACAGTCAAACATTCTCTGCCTAGATTCACGACAGAGATTAAAACAGAATTAAAACTTAAAACATGTTTGCTTTCCCCAGGAAAGCCTTTCACAGAGTGACCCTATGCAGTGTCCTAAACACTGGCAGGTACTGAAGTCCAATGATGCCATGACATGGTATGCCTTGAATTAGCCATGGGTTCAGGCACTGAGATCCCAACTGATAGCCAGAGAAAAAGTATTTCCAAACCTTTAAAAACCTTCACCAATTTTGAAGTGAATGAAGTTTTGATTTCAATTCAAACAGTAATACACACCCAGAAGTAAACTTTGTTAATAAACAGATTGGGATTAACGATTAATAAAGCAACTAAACCAAAAGGAATTTAGACCTAGTTGTGTTTTAGCCAAGTAGATGTTTTGGAAAAACACATGAAGGTCAAAGTCTTCTTGTCTGAATACATTTTGGAGCTAGGCAGTGGTTATTTGAGATATTGAAGTAGATTGAAGTTGAAGTCGAACATCTCTAGAGAGAAACAGACAAGAAATCAAAAGGACTGGCCCTGGGTACTGGGCAGAGGTTTATAACCTCTTCTGGCTTGGAATCATCAAGAAATCACTCTCTTTAAGAATCCTCAATTGAACCATAAAGTCAAATTCAGTTCTACGGACATTATAAATAATGCTACTATCAATAAAATAATTACAAGCAGAACTGCAGGTATATTTCAAGCACTATTAGGGTAGATCCATTCCTGGAGATTGTTGAATTTACAGATTATTTGTCATGAATTACCTAATTTCCTTTGAATCTGGAGATTGCTGATCTCACAGGAATACCAAGGGCTAAGTTGTGATCCAACTCTCAGTCAATAATAAACCTACCTGTCTCTGCATTTCCTCCACCTGTCTGTGAGGGATGCTCTTTAGAATGGTGTACATCTCAGGCAGTTTGTCTTCTGGAATGACCACTGATGCTCTAAACAAGAGACACACAATAGTCAGACCTGCATCAGAACCAGTATTCTGTGTTACCAGTTAATTAATGACTTTCAGAATATTCAGCACAGGAAAAAAGGGGTACAGTATAAAAAAAGCACTAAGAAAAAACAAACAACTATATAAAATAGAAAAAAAAGACTCTCACTGCACAGCATTTCACACCTGATCTTATCTTATAGTTTTAACTTCATGTCCATCTAAGCAAATTTGTACAAAGCTAATCAGGACCTATAACTGGTTTATGAGAATATCTGGCTGGGCTTGCTAAACATCACTCTTTGAATACTCAAAGAGTATTGCATGTTAAAACAGTTAAAAGTCTTGGAAACACAGAAGCATTCTGAAGATCAGACCTTGAGGGTTGAATGTTCAGGCCGACATTTTGCTATAAATCAAAACGTTCTTAACAGTTGTCTGCAGGTCATGAAATCTGTCAATAATGGCCACGTGCAATCATTTTGGGACCTTATCAAATCAAAACTGAACCAGATGCTTTGCTTACAGAGAAATACGTTACAGTTATTAATCATATAGTTCTAACAGAATACCTTTTTACTCCGACATCACCAATGACTTCATTTGAACATTTTGCATTAAGTCATCTTCAGAACTGCTGGTGGTCTTCGCTTTAACTCAATATCAACTTTTACAAAACATCTCCAGATGGCACGCAGATCACTCTCTGCCCAGAGAATGGCCTCTCACTGTCTCAGCTCCTCTGTGGCAGGCACTGTGTCTCTGTGATGATAAGGGGGTGCAGTATACCTCTTCCAGTCTAGGACCTCTGAGAAGGGCAGAATGTAGGAGTCTGCAATGATGACAGGGACACAGCCAGCCTGCAAGACGTCACTGAGCGCAGCCTGTCCAAGCCGAGCTCCCCGGAGCACCACACAGAACGAGGACTCCTGGCCCAGAGCAGAACGAGAGCAAGGTGAAAGTTTAGGTCTGGGAGGAACTAAAAGAACATCCTATAATTATCTGAAATCATCCTTTTCTAACCCACAGGGCCTCAAATCAAAATGAAACAAAAGCAGTTTCAGTCCCCTACTACTTACTGGATGCCTTTAATAATAATAATAATAATAATAATAATAATAATAATAATAATTCCTTTTCTGAATACTCCACTCAAAAGTGCTTTACAGATAATGGGGACTCCCCTCCACCACCACCAATGAGCAGCCCCACCTGGATGATTAATGTCAGTTAGTGCGCCAGAACGCTCCCCACACACCAGCTCTCAGTGGGGAGGAGAAGAAAGTGATGCAACGCCCTGGGATTTTTAATGATGGCAGCGAGTCAAGACCTCGGTTTTACATCTCATCCAGAGGAAGGTGCCTTTTTCACAGTATAGTGTCCCCATCATCATCATACGGGGGCAACAGAACCCACACAGACTGCAGGGTGAATGGCAGCCAACATCCAGTATCTCAGTGCGAATCCTTCAATTTTGAAGTGCAAAAGATAAAAACCACATATCTGCTCATAAAACGTTTTTCTATGCAGATGTGTCTTGAAAATAGTTAGCTTAGAAAACCAAAAATAGAATTGACTACTTTTGTTATATACGCACCCAATTAGGAATCGCCAACTATAAGATTTACATATCCTGGCTAACAGCTATAAACCCTGTAACCACATGCAGGGCAGAATGAGGAAACGGAGGACCCACCTGCCTTCAAGTCACTCAAATTTCTTAGGCTACACAGCCCCACACTGGAGCCTCAGCACTGACTACAGGAGAGGCACGTATCTCAATAACGGGACCGCAACTCTGCGAGTGCCCAGGAAGCTGCAGGGAATCACCATTTGAGGAATTCTGGTCACAGCTTGGTGATGACATGACCCAGACTGGGACCCACAATGTCCTAGAAGTTTTTAAGAGGTACAGTTTCCAACAGGTAACCTAATGCAGACATAATCTAAAACACTTTACATTGAGCGGAGTTCTGTTTCAAACAAATTTTGTTTTGTTTTGTAAAATTGATTACATTGAACTGATTGAATTAATTTCAATCCAACTTTGCAGAAGGGTAGATTCTCAGATAACAGTCATGCTTATTTCATACTCGGAGTTGCAAAAACGAAAAGAAACATGCAGATCGGTGAATCGATAATGGTGAATAAATCTTTTGATGAACTCGTTCTAGTGCAGGTGAGGGGGTTCTCGTGGGTTTATCACGCCCTCTCCTCCAGAACAGCTCTCATATGCGTGACCACAATGCCCTAGCCCTCCTGATAACCACACTTCCTGTCTAGACAAGGCTGGATTAGAAATATGCATATGCTACGGTGGAGAGATCCTGAACGACACTGTTCAGGCATTCCAAAGAGCAGCACATTTCGGGGCAGCACAAGGAAAAGAACACTAGACACTGAGGCAGAGACAAACTACAGAGCGCCGAGTTAAAAGCCTAACTGTTTTTCCCACTAAATAAGCACTCTACAGGAGCGCTACAGGCTCCGACAGTGCCCTGTTCTGCTGAGCTGGTGTTTTCAGGTTTCGCTTAATACATTCTGTAGCACGACTCCACTGGAAGACTTTTACGTATTAAGTGGTTTGACACAAACGTATCAACCTGACATTTTCACTCTGAGACTATCCAACGCCTGCCCTTCTATCTTCCTTTTTTAATCACAAGCTGTACATTTCAGGTCCAATACAAACCCAGTGGCCTAGGGAGTGTAAGTTTAGAATCTATGGAAGTCTACAGTATCGAATGGAAGGCTGGCTGCTGAGATGCATAGCTTTCTAGTTGTCTTAGTGGCAACAGCATCCTAGATCTGCTGATTGTGTTTCAATGTGCTGATGAAGAAACATGTTGCTTTATACTTCTGTTGGGGCATGGTTTTTCAGATCTAGCTCTGCGGAAACACTTTCTCAAAAATGATTATTTTCAAAATAAATAATCTGGATCATGCACAATGAATAACTCCCAATGTCAGTTAATTTTTCTGTAAAGCAGTGCGATACAACAAATATACTGGTATGTTTATATACATGTTCTTGGGTGGGAAGGGATAATTCTCTGCATCTGATGCAATAAAAAAATTACAGCAGCTTCAGACTGTGCTGGTGGTGACAAAGACTGGCTTATAAAGCTACCAATCAAACTGGAGTCATCGACAAGAAATGAAAACATTTACTGGAAATAATGTGGAGACTGTGGAGAAATGGCAGGTGAAGCTCACATTTACATTTCTATAAAATTTAAAACCAGTTCACTTTCATTATACTAAATCTTTTTTCCCCTAAATTAAACAGAATGACCTTAAAAACCACAATTGACCTCACTTTGATCTGTCAATAAGCATAAAAGGGAATGATTAAACCTAAGGTACATTTTCAGAAAACATTTCATTAGCAATTGCTAGCTTACAATTTCAGTGGAGCTGCTTTTGTTAAAGAAATAAACACCTGCAATTTACAGTCTGTGCACATCCTGTTTCTGCATGATAACACGGGCTGGAATACAGACCATGCAGATGACACAAGTGTGCTATAAGCTTTCTGTATAGTACTGTACCCAAACGCAGAGCAGTGGAAAAGCAAATTTATGCTTTGGGCAACACTTTACTAGGACAGTATGCAAACCAGTTCGGTGGCATTTAGGGTGTAAGGAGAGGACCATAACCGTAATCTAAAGCTTACAAGGAAAGAAAAATCAGTCAGTGCTGAAGCTGCTATTGTGCTCTGTGTAAAAGGCAGCGCCTCACCTGCAGGATCTGTGGGTAGTCAAAGACCTGGTTTTTGTAGCAGCGCTTGCGGACAGATGGAATGCCCTGGGAGAGGTTGGTGCACTTGTCTAGGATGAGGATAGCCTCCCCATTCTCCGCCTTAAGCCGCTCCAGCTCGGACCGGTATTCCCTATGGATGGCTGTTTGCGAGGACAGGATGAAGTAATGCCGAGGACTGGAACAGAGAAGAGGGGCCCCACACCCGAATTCAGGATCTCTAAACATTTCACTATTCAGATCATCTGTAATACTAAACTTTCCACTGAGTAATGAAGAAAAGATGGGATATACAAACAGATGTCTAGGTGCTTCGGAAAAGGAAAGATAAGGTGCCAGCAGTGTGATTTCTACTCCTATTTTGCCCGTGCTTTCCGTGACCTAAACATGAGAGGTTTTCTGTCCAATTCTGGGCATCTATTGAACTTGAACTTTATTGCCATATGTAACCGGTACATGTAGTAGTACAATGGAATGTTTACTTACAGAAAGAAAGACATATTTACTTAGGTCTAGTAGTAATATGTTCCAGACTCCGAAGCAGGAGAAAACTGGAGTCATGCTGGTTAGCTGGGTTCCACACCTTTGCTCAGTACTAAAAGCTCATGAAAGGACGACAAGCTCCTCAGAGTCAAGGGAAACTTGTATATCTTAACGTCATGTGGGACACACCGTTAACATACAGAAAGGAAACTGCTGGAAAGGAAATAACTGCCTGATCGCTGCTACCCCGATCACGCGTACGCACCCAGGCTGTTTCTCTGGCAGCTCCACCTCAGCGGAGAGGGGACTGTACACAGGGGTGCTGACGTCGTAGCCCTGGCGGTACGTCCACGTGGAGAAACCTCCTCCCGCGAGCAGCGCCCTGCAACACACATGCATGTCACCGCCATGCTGCCGTCCTGAACACGGACACCTGGAGAGCATACAGCAACGAATACAGCAACGCTGCCAGAGGCTCAGTCAGACGCATTTGTGGAATTTAAAGAAATTCACAACTGAAACAAAATATTTTACCCCATTTTTAAACAATGCAGCTACGCATCGATTTAGCCTTTGACCTCTGTTAATTCACTGTCAGCCTGTGAAATTTGAAAACCACAGGAGACTCCCAAATATACTCTGGCTTGCATGTTGTCTAAAAGACTCCTTGGGATTCTTCAAGAATTAGACAGATATGGTTCTTGGGTCAATAAGCTACTAGAAACTGAATAAGCAGGTTCAATTGAAAGGCCTCCTCTTTTTTGCAGCCTTTATATTGTTCTGAAAATGTGCAATTTCATGCCTCTAGTCCCACCATCCTTGAGCAAGTTAACATGATTGAAGGACATCCTGGGTCAACAGTCCAAGAGACAGAGATATTGCTCAAAAGTAGAAAGACTGTCATTCACTAAATAAAGATAGCCTATACCAGTCTTTAATTTAGGGTTCAGACTACCACAACCATCACTCTAAAAAGAACTGGAAATACTGGCACTCACTTTCAACATACACTTGCAATTTAATATTTTAACTGTTGGCTTTAGCGGTAGAAAATAAACACATTGTGGCTGAAACCATCATCTGAATGAAGAATAACTTTTTTTAGTGGCAGCAAGGTCTAATTTGTGACTTTGAAGAACCCAGGGGTCACTTGTGGATGTCTAAAAGAAGATAGGATGATATCTCAAAGCAAGTAGACTACAAAATACAACGAAGGCATTTTTAAACTACATAATTGTAAGTTAGGCAATATCCAAAGATGCCAAGTGAGTTATGCAGTAATGAAGAGATGGAAGCATTAGGAATTCAATTTTTTCCTATCTAAATAATGTAACAATTGTGGTTTTGCATAATTCAAATTCAGAATAAAGATTTGAAGTATATTATTTTGAGATATTAACAAATCAATGTCAATTATTTCCAAAACTACTTTAAAACTCTGCCAGTGAACTCTGTTCAGTGCAGTGACACACCACTATCAAGGGGGTTAATATAACACTGGTCTGCTCACCCAGTCCCAGGCTCGACCTCCACACTGTCAGCTGTTTTTGATGAGGCTTAAAGCCAAATGGAACACAGCTGTCTAATCTGAGGAAATTCTCTATATCTCCACAATAAGTGAACATCATTTCAGGGCTTTCTTATACTTACATTTCACCTTTTCTGCAATAACAGGGAGGGAAGCCAATGGAAAAGTGCTTAAAAACCTCCCTGGCTCGAGGAAAGACGATAATTATGTTTGCCCACGTACGAGGCACACTGATCTTTCACACCTCAGAAACTCAGATGCCTGTTTACAAGAGCATTTCCAGCTTGCGTAACCTGAGATTTCTGAAAATTAAGATAAACACAACACAGCTTGCCCTGGAACAGAAACCCCTGTGACATGCCGGTTGTGAGCAAGCCTGAAGTGCTAACAGGGAAAGCCAGCTCGCTCTTCCAATCACTGCTAACCCTCTGACAAACGCTGTGGGGCTCCCAACATGAAGCATGGCGCGCAGTTCAGAGAAGTACTCTTCCAGAACGAGTGCGCACAGTCCTCTCTCCCCTAGACAGCTACAGGGATCACAGCAGTAAGCCAGTGTGACTGGCAAATGGCAATTTCAAATTAGGGGTCATAAAAAAACACAACTGCCAATTCATTTAAAAAAACAAACTGTCATTACAAAAGTGACTAGAAAACAGATTTACATCATGGAGAACCTGCAGTTATTTCCAACAGCATGTCTGTCACTGGCTTTATGTTGTACATTTGTATTGTATGTCTTTAAATTGTATGAGCTCACCAAACCAAATTCGATGTAACTAGTTGTTATGATAATAAAGTACAATCAAGCACGAAATCCAGAACACTTTGTGCAATCAAACCTATAAAGATAGATTCCACAATTAAATGTGTGATATAAAAATCTGAAAACGTCTATTTTTCATATGTACGATTTTTTAAAAAGAAACCTCCACTGAAATAACATTAGTTGAGTGTACTTTAACATCTTTATTAGAGCAACAGCGAGGCTGTAAGAATAGCTACTTACTTCCCCCATCCTCAGACTGCCCTCTAGTGGTCTTTAATGATCTCAGACGCACTACTGAACAAGAATACGATTCAGAAAGTCTAACTGGTGCTGGCGAACTGACAAGGCTGCGGACAATTCAGAAATTTAAATTCTGAAGACTTGTCATTGTTTACAGAGGGCAAAACCTCAGTGAAGTGTTAACTCCCTGTTCACCAGCACGTCATACTAGGTCTCCGGACTCCGGCCAAATGAAGGCTTTGAACAGTGGGGGGCTGTGCTGCCTGTTCTGTTGGTCTCAGTTTGTGGAACGAATTGCTAACTCATATCACATCACAATAGTGAGCACTTTCAAATAGGATCTTAGAATTCACTCTTAAACTCAAGCTGTTAATTCTGTATATACCTGTCTCTTTTGCCTGTATCATTGCACGGGACCTTTAGATAACGCACAGTGAGAGACACTGTACAACAGGAAGATTAATCTCATAATATCTCTTGTATATATGTCGGCATGGCTTCAATTGTAAATTATACTATTTCCAGGACTGATGCTGACTTGACAACAATCACAACATTTAAAGGTTTAAATTAGCTAGCCACTATTATTATGCCATGAGAAGCTTAAAAACAAGTATGAATCTACCGCATCATGCTGCAGTATAGACGGGATATTTAAAACAAGTAGTTCCTAACACATGTAATTACACTTTGCCACGTGCTGCTATAGCTATTTAAGCCAGTGATTATTCTGAACACTGCACCTTCTTATTTGCAGTACACGGTTGGGATCCCATTCAAGGGCTCCTAATAGAAAAGATAACAATGCCTGACCTTTCCTCACAATCGTACATTCACAGTCAACAGAGCTAGGTGTGTTATCCAAGAAACCTTCTAATGGTTCTTTCCTCACAAAACCCTCACGTGAGAGAAGAATCACACGAGGGGGTTTCTCTTGGATGTTTGGGGAAGACGAAGGCTTAGTACCTATCTCTGGGCACGTCCAGCGCAGTGTTGTAATCAGGGGGCCCCCCTGGCAACATATTGAACAGCAAGTGGTTCATCCCATGGTCCCACCTGCAAGAGAAACACCCCTTCACAAAACAAGGGAATAAACAGCCCTGGAGCCACTGGTTATGTCATTACATCCGTATATTTCTGCTTAGTTCAGCTTCTGTCTGCCGTACATTAAATAAACCTATGAAAAACAAAAGCAATCATCGCAATGAAATCTAATTTCAATATCTGACTTCGTCATCAGGAAAACTGAAAAACTTTTATTTAACCTCCTAACAAGTTAAAGCTAAAAAATAAGAAGTTCTAGATCCGAATCCACAAAGACTAATCTCTTCTTGGCTGCAGAGTGGAATGTGCTCGTTTGCACTGCTGGTCTCTCTGGGGATTGAGCACAGGTGATCAGAATGTCTCTGGACTGGAATGGGTCAGCCTGCCTTGGATCTGAGGGCCTAGCACAGTACGGGTCTCAAGTAACGGAGCGGGGGGCTTCCTAAGCGAGAGGCGTACCTCGGCAACATTGCCAGGGCCTGGGCCGTCTCCCGGATGCGCAGAGAGTTCTGGTTGAGCATGTCGATGGAGGGGATGAAGAGGCAGGCTCGGTTCATGTCGTCGGTGTAGAAGTCGCTGTCAGAAATGGCAGTGAGCAGCTCATTGTACTCCCGCGACAGCCCCGTGGTGCTGATGTGGCTGCCAAGCTCATCCACGAAGCGCTGCAGGGGATAGATGTACACCTGCACAGAAGAGACAGACACTGTCAAAGCCACGGCCTCTTCCAGACTATCCCAGCACACGCAGCACACAGCCAACACAATAACCGCAGAAACAGTTCCCTTTTCCCCGGCAGACTTCTAAAAATTAAACACAACACGTGCAAAGGATGTCTGCAGTTTTTTAAAAAAGAACAGATCTTACTTGTCCATGTTGAGATGTGTTCTAATTATGTTACCGTTGAAATTGTCTCAGGTTGCCTGTGCAATGCCCAGACGTTCAGACACAGAACTTCATCGCTTGTTTAGGCGTTCTCATCGTACTTACCTCTGTTCTGACTGCGTTTGCTTGACCTAGGACTCTTGGATTACCCTGCTCTGCTCACTGTTTACCTTGGCGTCGGACCCACTTGTCCTTCCTGGTTTGTTGTCTACAGATCTCTCCCTGGTCATCTCACTTGTGTCTCCCGGTTTCAACCTGCTGCCTGCCTGACAGATCCCGACTCCAGGCCTGAGCTTTGTTTTCGCCCATTTCTCGCCACCGTGCAGCCTGCTTCTCGCCCAGCTGACCGCTCACCTACGCCCACGCCCGGACCCAGCCTCCAGCCTCCAGCCTCCAGCCTCCGACCGCTGCGTCGGATCTCAAGCACCGCGATATCAGAGCTACCGGACGGCAGCTTGTCGTCGCGCCACACCGTACCTTAATCCGGTTCTTGGGGTTGTAACCGCAGCGGTACACGTCGAAGCAGGTGTGCATGCGACAGCTGAGGTCCCCCCTCTCGGGGATGGGGCTGGAGACGGGCAGCCGCACCTCGGGGGCATCGTGCACGCTGCGGCGGTCCACGCTCCAGTCCACCGTCGACTCGATGGAGTGCGGCCAGAACTGGAACATGCCGGTGGCGATGAGGCCCAGGAGCACCACGGAGAACAGAGCGATGTAGTAGATGCGGTGCTTCGTCTTCATCCGCGGGATGAGAGCTGGTCCCCGCGAGCTGTACTTCACCGACGCGCACATGCTGAGCCCAACCGCCTGGCTCAGCCACTGGGGCCACACAGACAGCGAGCAAAAAGGGAGACAGTGAGAAGACAGCTTTCCACAGCAGGCTAGAGGAGGACCGGTCAGCCACAGAGAAACATCTGTCAAGTGCTGGAATTCCAGGCTCAAACGGGGCGAAACTGGCAGATATTTAAAAAAAACAACCAAGTTTTAAAGACCTGATGTGATGTGAAATTAAAAATGATTGTGCCCTTGAGTGAGTGAAAGAGTGTAGCGGGGATGTTCAGCCCTGGTCCTGGAGAACTGCAGGTTTTCTAGAGCATGTTAACTGCTCCTAATTAAGCAGCTGAGTTATTCAATCATATATAATAAGAAGAGAAAGACTGTTTTGTTTTTCTGTCTACTTTCTGCTGAATTAATCTACTGCGCATGTTTTAATTTTCTCTATTGTTTCTAGGTTTTAAGACATTAAATGGCTTAATCATTACGACTGAAATCAGTTACATTCATATCAATAAAACATTTGCTAGTGGAACTCATTAAAGTCTATATTCATATATGTTGGAGATATCTGATGTCATAAATCTCTTCACCTTATAGCTCATAAAACAAAAACAAGAAGAAAAAGTATAGCCGTATTGTTACACTACAGAAATGTGAGGTAAAAGCAAAATGATTAATCTACCCCAATATGATGGTGAGAGATTGTACTGTAGCATACCAGTAACAATTATGTCACATCTTGGTGAAAAAAGAGGAAATATATTCTTAGCATATTACTCAAAGCAGCTCTGCTACATAAACACTTGGGGACTTTTAAGGCTCATAGAGTCACTGGATTCCAATTCCAAAAGTCAAAACAAGTAACAGTGATCACCATTTATCGACCAAGACCGAACCAACCACCTGCAATTACACAATCCAAGGAAGAGAAATAACTGGGTCAGCCAATACACATAAACACCAATTCATCCAATTACCTGTCAGGTACCTATGCCATTACACTATGTTACAAGACCGAACAATTACATTTGTGCTTCAGTATGGATGTCAAATCCTGCATATAGACAGTATTGTGTTATCTGATGGATTCCAGCCCACTGTTAATCACTTGTACAGCACAAATGTACTGAATAAACCTCTAAAGCTGTGCTTTGGTCTGTGTAACAGTTATTATTTTTCTGTGGGCAAGTTAATTAGACAATGTAGGGGTGTCACGGCAATATTGTAACCACATTTTGAGATATGCCTCACACAATGTGACCAGCACTAGTGTCAACACAATCCCTTACACGTCCAACAATAACTCTCTCTTCCAATCAGCAACATCGTCAAAGATTTTCTGGTTTAAAGGGGGTTCAGCATCAAGCGCTGACCCACTGTATCGCCGAATTTTAAGACTATTAAAGATTACAGATTAGAGCTGAGCAAATATTTGAACATTTGGCACTTGTTTTACAAACATCATAGTGGAGACCCAACAGACAGACATGACTGTATAATAGAAAAAAGGCAAGAAATGAGCAAGACGTGAATTTATATCAGCTGTCCGCTATTTTAAAAGTCTACTAAATGACGATCAAAATTATAGTGGTTAAGGGGATTCTGGTCAGTAGCTTGTTGAAGTTAATTTTTTACCGCTATGGTTCACATAGGACATTATTACTCGCACCACGCTTATCTTACGTGGATGATTGCCAACAATACGCTAAAACCTCCAAAAACAGAAATCACAGCGCACACAAAAATCAAACCTAAAATATGCGTATCATCTAATCTATCAACTACAGGAACCTGATTAGATTGGCAAAGAGAAATAACGCACCTGAATAAAATGTATGGAAGTAAACAATCAAAAAACCCATCACTATTCGTGTCGTTTTTACAAACTACTATCCGTTCAAACTGACCTTCATATATCCCAACTGCTGCAGAAGCTGACGTTTGATGGTTAATTCATATCTTCACTTGTGTTTACTACACAAGATAAACAGCCGCTTTAATGATGTTTAAGACCATTGAACGAAAGAGAAGTATAGGAAGAATTTAACCTGGAAATCATTATCCAAGACCTGGACGTGATATTTACCACAGATACTACATGCGTATAAATTTAAATAATGTTGAAACGTGTGGAAATGGTGACACCTAGCGATGTGGAGTCTATTTCATTAGAGTAGTATTAGACATTTTACCGTAATAATATCTTATAGTGTTTACACTAGTGTGAGTTTTATTTCATGGTAACACGCTTCCTTACAGTATTTCATTGCAGCAGGTTTGAAAACAATTTGGTTAACAGGAACAATGTAGTACTTTTAGACCTTTTGCAGACTTATACAGAAATCAAAGTTAACTTGAGTCCTGTAATGTCGTACCGTGATTACAGTATATACCAGCGAATCAAAATGAATAAAATGTATAAATGTTTTTCCAATGCGGTATTCTCTGTCATAACAGGTTTGACGCCACTTTAAAATGTGTGGTTTATATGAACATTTAGCTTGTTGAACAGATCTAACACATTATGAGACATTACGCCTTGCTATTCTTCATGAGGACGGCAGAGAGCAGTAGCACATTCTTGGGTGCGCTGTAGGGAGAAGACCACATCTTTCATCCATACTGGGCTGTATCTAAGACTGTCAGAACCCTTTTCGACATGAACAAGAGGTACAGGTATTGAAAGCACAGGTGAACAAATATCCAGGGCCTGGTGGTATTCTACCAAAAGTAATGAAGGAAACAAGAGGTGTCATTCACAAGCTGTGAGCACGACTCTTCCAACAGTCACACATGAAAGGGGAAAAATACATTAGCTGCAAAATTGCCAATATACACAAAAAAGGGCTAAAATATTATGTGCAGGATTACATAGAACTTAGCTAGATCACACATATGGCAATACAATTCTTGGGGATGGTCAAAACAGTTTTAGAAAAGGCAAGTGATATTTAACTTAACATTCTTTGAGCAAGCAACAGAAGTAAAGAATACAAAACAGAACTAATTATGTGGTATATTAAGATTTTTAGAAGACTTTTGTTCAGTTTTGGTCATAAAGTCTTAATTCTTATATTGCAGGCAGTAAGAATTCGACTTTATTTATTTGAAATGAAAACTGCTTTAAGGACAGACAACACAGATTGATGAGGTGAACTGTCATTATGAACACTCACTGCACATTCAGAAATAATGTTTGCATATGTAGTGAACAAGCCTTGTCACTAAATGTCTGTTTTTAATTCAATTTTGTGGATGAAATTCAATTTTATGTTTGAGAATTTTTGCAAGGTGTCAGTTCCACTCCGTGCAGAAATAAACGAGTGGCATGTTCCTCATTTGAAACCACAGGCAGAGCAGCTGAAGTCTGGTTGTTCGAAAATACAAACGTAGGCATTTCTTTAAATGCAAGTGTAGTCTGCTGATTATCATGAAATCTTTTCTGAGATCTCAGCACTCTCTTCCACTGTGATTTGAAGTTACACTATGTCTCTGTATGAGTTTCAGAGAGGACATTATATAGTGGTTGATTATAAATAATACATGAGT
Source organism: Lepisosteus platostomus (assembly GCF_059453375.1). Lineage (NCBI taxonomy): Eukaryota > Metazoa > Chordata > Actinopteri > Semionotiformes > Lepisosteidae > Lepisosteus > Lepisosteus platostomus. Next base: position 6,120,818 of record NC_142628.1, on the reverse strand, counting down.
ACAGTGTCCCCCTGTGGGACTGTCCTGGTTCTCTGATATAAACAGCAGCTGATTTCTGTTTTCTTTCTGTATTTATTAACCTTCCATGTCACAATAACCACTTTCACCAAAGTCCACTTTAATATTTTTTCCTCTCCCCTACTCATCCTCAGACACACACTTATATAAAAACCAAGGTGCTTGTGAGAATTTCCATTTCCAATCCAGTTTAACAAGCAAAGAGTTACAGTCCAAACACACAAGCCAAACAATATTACCTTACCCACTGGGACACACACGCAAACTGAAATGCTACAATACACTACAGAGACAATGCACACTAGCTGAGTATCTGACCAAGATGCGAGACAACAAAGAGAAAAAGACCCTGGCAAAGTACTTGCTCAGTGATCAGAACCTGGCCATAGAAACTGGGTGACACAGACAGACCTGGCTGCCCAGAGAGGCTTGGCTGTGCTCTCTGCGAGCAGGGAGAAACAGATTCAGATAGAAGACAGAGTACACTGTACTCTGCTGCACTGCAAGAAATATTCTAGGATTAGACTAATTCTTCCTTAAATGACAATTCTAATCCCAGAATTCCCACAGAGCTTCCAATCCTACTGGAAGAGTTGGCAGCTCCGTACATGATCTCCTGTCAGAGCTTGAGGAACAGAGCGAGCCTGTCTCACAATAATGTTTTAAGTGATGTCCTGTGTGTAAATGGTCAATAGTATCATCCATTCGCAACATCCAGGTAGGGCTGCACATTGGTGGTGGTGGAAGGGAGTCCCCATTACCTGTAAAGCACTTTGAGTGGAGTGTCCAGAAAAGCGCTATACTGTATAAATGTAAACAATTATTATTAGTAGTATATTTGTACTGTAAATGTTTAATAAATGTTGTGCTAGTTGTTTCTGCTTTGACGACACTGTAATTAATCATTCATAATAAATAAATCCTTACCATGGCCGTTCCTCACCTCGCCTCTATGGAAGTTTACATGAACACATGTGCAGGAAAATAAATTCACTGGCCAAAATGTTAACAATCCCTGCCAGATAACATCCTGGGCTTTTGCGGCTAGTAAGAACAGCAGGTCTTAATGATGTTCTGGATTTTGAGTGTCCAGGTACTGCAGGAATTGGAACAACCATTGAGCATGTTGACAGACTAAATTATTAGGGACATTGCTGGTGATCTAGATATCAGTTGATGAGCTGTTCATAAGATTGTCAATGGACATTTGGTTGATATTCCAATAAATTAATATAACTAAGCAACTGGTGAAATATTAGTCCAGGATTTGATGTGATCAGAAGTTTGCAATGGTACCTCAGTTTCCTCCTTGGCTAAAAAAGTCTAAGTGAAAAATGTTGACTTTAAAGATCATGGAAATCCATCCATTCCTTTTTCTAACCACTTCATCCAGCTGGGTTGGGGGAGCCTGCTTTGGCATGTGATGTTCACAATGCGGGGTACACGTTGGATAGGACGCCAGTATCATGCTGATCCTTCCCTGTGATTGGCAGTGAATAATCCAAATTGAATAGCACCCATCACCATTATCATTTAAGACAAACAAAGATAAATGTTACAAAATCATTGCCTTTTAGCGCCTGCTAATACAACCTACACAGGCTGTGTGTAAAGCTGCACTATTTTAGTTTTCAACATGATTGCAAAGAAATGCAGCATACCATTTATGTGACATCTGTGTAAGGCATAGCCATATACTGTAGTTTTCTAACCTTCTAGACACAATGGGGTTTTTGAGGGAAAAGAGTTTTCAAAAATTGCAATTCAATTTCAACCTTTGAAGTCCTGTTGAAATATTGTACTTTTAGTGTTTTTTGTTTACATGCATATTTTTTGATCCGCTGTAAGTGGTGCATTATGTATGTAAAAACAGAATATGAATATGTACTGTAGTATAAATATTTGAGACCCAGCTCTACTACAGTTGTTAAAGGCAGTATTAATCACTACCATGAATACAAGGTTCTCAAGACAGGCCATTGAGGGTTTTCTCAAATGATCTCATACAGGTAGCTATAGAGCGCAATTGGATGATCTCATTACACATCACTGGTATTGAGACGAAGTTCACCACTCCTTTTACAACACTAATTTAAGACTAATTTTACAATTACCAGTTTCTGCTGAAGCACAACGAGCCTAAAATGTTCTTTTGTCTGATCATCTTAACTTAATCAAGGATGAACAACTCCTATGCCTGGTCTTGCTGGCCCTTTGCTCTTCAGCAGAAAAAGAATGAAAATCCCAATGTACAGACAGGTTACAGAAACATGTTTTTTTATTATTAATATCTCTTATAGATTCTAATACAAATGCATACAGATAAGGTTCAGCTAAAATCACATAATAATAATTATTGCAATTAACAACACAATACAAAAAAAGCACCATAGGTTGGCTTTCAAGCTAGGTGGCAGCCACACTGTTGCCTGTTGAATAATTTCTGAACAGGGATTTAAATAGCAACGGACTGCGTGTGGTTCTGCCAGAGCCAGCTGGGGGATGGGGGATACAGCAAGGGTATACTCTCAACACATAGGCCCGATCCGCTACGCCAACATTCCTCAATATAAATATGCTTCATCCCAAAGTCAGTGCAGTGCCCTCCTCCTCCTCTGCTTAAGAAATCCAGAAGTAGCAGGCTTCAGCTGGTCCACAGTATATCACGATTTGATCTGATTTTTCTCTCCAGCTTTTTTTTCCCCCCATTTAATCATGCCCTGTACCTCAACGTTCCAGCCATGAAGTACAAGCCTTTTGGTTATTCCAATTAAAAAAAAAAAATTAATTTACAAGCAATCGTCCTCCAATTTTCCCTTTCGACAAGTCCTTTGCAACAGTGCCATCTACTGGATTCCACGAAACAAGCACATCGCAAACACCATGGCAAAAAGCTGCGGAGAAAGAGAAAGGAGGTCAGTCTCTTTGCAGTTTGAGTGTCCAGTAGTGCTAATTCAATGGTTAGAGAGCATTTTCTCGCAGTATAGACTACAAAAACTCTCTGCACTTTCTCCAGCACAAAGAAGAAGATAACAGAAACCTAAGGCAAGTTTGCTTCTAATCCATATGGTATGCTGTGCAAGTGAAACATTGGAGAATTGCAGAAGAATACTTAGCCTTCATGTCAAAAATATCAGACATGAAAGTGCTTGCATGCCTAAGACTGAACTACAGTCTCAATGCTTGATAGCACAGATAAATGAACGACAGCTGCAATCACATTCACGACCATTACAGGTAGTCCAAATATTTAAGAGACACAAACTGAATAAAATATTGGAGAAGAAAAGATGAGAAGACAAGTAAACATGAGATCAATGCAAAAGCAGTCTATATAAAAAGTAACGTGGTTCTGTACAATTCCACTGCATGCCTCCTGCTTCTGACAGCAGAATGCAGGCAAACAATGTTTTCAAATACATATTGTTATTTAAAACAGTAAATAAAACAGATGAGACCATATATAACAATAAACAGTCAAATGAAAAAAAAACACACAAGAATTCTCTAAAAAAATTATCTCCTGTATGACATTATTTATACAAGGTGAACACCACAGTCTGCGGTCTCTAGGAGCATAATTACTTGGGCTGTCAGAAGTATTTTTTTCGGTGTTAATTCTGGTCCACCAAGGAACAGGGACAATGCATGGAGCAGAGAATCCTACCTCAATTGTCAACACCACGATGGCCAGTGCTCCAGCAAGGTAAATATATGTCTCAAAGTAGTCCACAACTGCGGTGTAACACCCCTTAAAAAAAGATAGGGAGAATTAAATCACTAACCGCAAAGATTAAGCCACAGCTACATCCCAAAACCACACAACAGTGGAACTGAGTGAAGCGCTTTAAAATTGTGTTCTTAAATCAATAAGAAGGTTTACCTCCAAATCTCATTTGGGTTGCATTACTACATCTCTGTCTGTATGACAGAAAGACAGGCTAAAGCCTAGTATTATCCTCCATTTCATTATAGCAGGTAACTGGGGCATTTCACCTGTCTTTACAACTCTTACTGACAGCTGGTAATCCAAGTGTTTCTCACTTAATATGCAGATATCTTACTGATAAATGTATTAGCATTTTTGTTGGTGATCAGAACATAAATATGTGATAGATGAAAGTGATTGGTTGAGTAGCACCATTCTTGATACAGATAGCTTCCCTGTACATGTCAAACTGAGAAAAAAAACAAGGAATTAATGTACAATACAAAACAGCGAGAGTGCAATATTAGCCTTTCCTCTATGAAGCAGAAGCTTTCTCCCTGTGCATTACTGCTGGTGAAAACCAAAAACAATGTATGGATGGAAACTAGTAAATTCTGCATTTGAGAAACTACTTCCATATAAAGAATAATTAAGAAACTAGAACCTTCTTAAGAGGAGTTAGATCACTCTAAAATATAAAAAAACAAATAACCCTAAAAATAAGGAAACTTTAAAAGGAGAGTAAGATTACGATAAAATTTTAAAAGCAACAATCTTACACTAACAGACCACTTTTCTTTTTAAAAGTGTTCCTCTCAGTCTTGAATCAAATGAAAACCAGCAACAGATTGGCCATGTAACAAAAACAGGGATACAGTGCACATACTGTAGCATATTTTGACTCATAAGTTAAAAGTCCTGTAGTTTTTGTGTATTTCAAGATTTTGCTGAATTATCAAGCTGTCCTTTGGTTGCCCTCACGCTAAAGTACATGGAAAAGCTATGAGGACTTGAAAGGCTAAAGAGGCTCCCATGATATTACATCAGCTCCCATTTTCACCAGTTATTAGTTTATATGTGAAAGCTTTGCATCACCGATCCAGATTTTTACTTTTGATGTGCATTAAATGGTGACCCATTTCTTCAATGCAATTGGACAGATATAGCAAAAACTTGCACCAAATGTCACTGTCACAATGGCAACAGTCTCTGGCTTGTTTCATTATACACGCAAGATTTACACAAAGGATCAACAGCTGAACTGGCACTGAATGCTTAGCTAAGTATGTTTTTTTTTTAGAGTTTTAAAAAGAGCTGAGGGGTTCACATAGCTGGAAAGTAGGTATGTCCGAGAAACTGTTTTTGCAAAAGATGAAATCCCAGAAAGAGTCCTCCAGTGTTTGCTGTTTATGGGCTGCTCATATTGTGGTTCAGCGGAAGCAGCCGTGTAGAACAAGAAGGACATGACAATAACGTGTCATGTTCAACAACACAAACATCCTCCCATCAACCAGAGAGGTGACAAAGTGAGAGAAACCCACAAAGGGGCAGAGAGCCAGATACGACCTACACTACTTCTCAAGTAATCATTTGCGAATCTCTTGTCTAATACTATGTAAATCCCTGACTCTTGTGGACTAACAGTTGCCCCTCAAAGCTGATGTGTCTGAAAGCGTGGCTGAGCATGTGTCACCTTGTTGTTGCGGAACAGCAGGCTACCCATGAGGCACTCCTCTAAGCTGATATAGGTCTCGTCTGTGGATTGACTGTTCCTCTGGCAGCAGGCCTCTGGGACCACGTCATTGGGATTGATGTTCCTGAAGAGGCCATTCTCAAAATCATCAGGACCGTTCACTCCACAGCAGTCAAACTGGAAAGAAGTCCAAAATCACTTTACACCACGTGGTTATAATTGCAATATGAGAACAGTAGAATACTGCACTCCTACCTCTATAAAAGAAACTTCAGACCTACTGTATATACAGAATAATATTGTAAGGACTTCCAAGGTTTTGCCATAGTTTAAATATAGACTTATTTCATATCTATAGTATATTTCATTAACCTCTATTCCTTGTTCATGACAGGTAACAAAATCTTTACTGTACTAAGGACTTCTTGAAGCATAAATGAAGCAAGGGCACTCATGTGAATACTGCTACAGAAAAAAAAAACAAAAAAAAAGCCTATGTACAATATAGGCTCAAAAATCCAACAAAACTCTTCAGAGTCTCTGTCAAGAGATCAGTAGAGACTACCTGCAGCAGTTTTGCATTATCTTCTTTTACTGAGGACCGCAGCAGAATAAACCAGCCTCACCGTGGTCATAATGGCATTCCACGTGGCAGTGAAGACGTCAGTGTTGTTGTAGCCTTGATAGTGCGTCTTCAGCTCTTCTGTAAAGTACTCTCTCGTTAGCTGGCGAGAGAGAGAGATGATGCAGACACTGGTAAGTGACTATGAGGAGTGGCAGGATGATTAAGAGTGCTGTCTCCAGAGAAAATAGGGAGATTTTTTCTCCTTTATTGGCAAAAGTGCTAGCAGAGCACAGAAACAATGTAATTCAAAAAGTAGAGGAGGCATTTGAAGGGAAAAAAATAGTCTAATTGTTCAAGGTCATGGCAGACCTTAGAGGGCTAACAAGAACCTAAACAAAAGGCACATAAATCCGAATGCTGCTAGTGTGAAACACAACAGTCCTCAAAATTGATGTCAGTTTGTTTTTCTGATATTTTAAGGTCATAAATATTGTTGTTTTTTCAATATTAAGTATTACATTTAGTGTTGTTTCTGTTACTTGCAGAAAAAAAAATGCATACACATTATCTCCTCTCTTTGTCACGGTAGACAATATGACACAAACCATGCCTTTTTTTTGTTCCTCAGACCTGAACCTCGATCGCTTTGTGATTTAGACCCCCTTTACAAGTGGTTCAGTGTTTGGAATAACACTTTCCAGGTGAATTAGAGAAAAGACTCACGTGGTCTCTGAATATGAAGGCAAGAATGGCAGCTGCCAGCTCTGCGAGGAATATGATGAGAATTAGCATGAAGAACTGGAGGAAGAGAGAGAACACTAGTATTAGTGTCTTTGGTCGACACGTTTATCCAAAGTAGTTGTCGTTTGTACACATTTATACTGCTGGGTAATTTACTGAGTGAAGTGCCTTTCTGAAAGGCACAACAGCACTGCCTGACATGGGATTTGATCTCACTACCTGCCAATTAGGAGTCTAAAGTCGTAAACACTACTCCACACAGACTCCTTCATGATATTTCAAGACGGACTAATTGCTCCTCAAATGAAACGATTATCTGGCACCAAGACTGTAGATATTCCCCCACCAAAATCACTATTTCACTGTTTTTTTAATCAATATGTTTATTAGGTTTTCGCAAAAATAGTTTCAAACAGACAGTGAAATACAAAAATACAAGAACAGTATGAATCCCTTTCATCCCACCCTGCCGACCCCTTCACTACTTCACTCTTTCTCCAATTATAAATCCTACAAGATAGATATTTTATTTAAAAAAATAAAAATGTAGGTGTTATAAAATATTGCAAGATAATTGGCTATGTATTTCATACAAAACATTGAAAATACAACTTTTTGTTACAAGATATATTTAGCTTGATTTATTTTTTATTTATGTCCTTACTGAAGTCATCTTCAAAACATCTGGGCTGAAATTCAGTTGGGTTGGCTGAACGGCTTCCTCTCATTTGCCAACTGTTTTGTGTTTCTCTGACACTTGATTGTATATATTTTAAAAGAAACCAGCAGAATCCTTGAGCAAAGTGCTTTTCCAGAAGAAGCCTCACAAACACAGCATTATTACGGAGCCAAATGTGTCAAAACCTTTTTTCCTAACAATAAAACAGCAGTGTTTTACCAAGGACGTTGTTAATACACCTACTGTATCAGACAATAAAAAAACACTACAAACTACAGAAGACATACACCTAACCCACTACCCATGTTTGAATAACCACTGGGAATTTGGATGAAATAACTGATTACAAATGGGAACTCTGCAAAAGAAAGGAGGCCAGATGTCTGCTATGAGGTCTGTGTTGTCTCGGAGGGTCTGAAGTGTACTTACGAAGAGAAGTAGACACTTGTTCTCCCGGATCGCCCCACAGCATCCCAGGAACCCCAGCAGGAAGAGCATGGCGCCCATGGCCAGGATGACGTAGGCGCCTATGAAGAGCAGGGGGTTGGCAGCCACAATCTCCTGGAATCCCGTGGGGTCCACTAGCACCCAGATGCCCACCCCCAACAAGAAGGAGCCCCCAAGCTGCAAGACAACAACCGGAGCTCAGCACCAGGGAGCAACATGGGGACACACCTGCCTGAGGTCCATCTTGTCTTCCCTCCCCCGCTGAGAAATGCGCACTTTATTATAGTTCCTCACGCTTCACAAAAATTCATAAAACTGCAGTAGCAAAATAAGTAAATATCTTAATTCTGTCTGTTAAGCTAAGGAAGCATTCAAAGCATTCACAGATATAGCTGTTTAGGTATTTGGATAAGTTCTTGGCTGCACACAAATCATCCTTTTAAAAGAAGCTGGTATGATTTCTCAGAGCGGCACATGAAAGAAGAGAGAAAGGGGAAGGAACTATTCTGGCGGTCATTTTCAATAGGGGGCGCTGTGTACATCCCGCCCTCAAACTCTCCGAAACGAGGGGAAAATCCAATCAGACCGAAGTTAAACACCTGCCAGCACACCATTATCTGCAATGGGCTGCAGCTAGGAAGACCTTTCACTATGTTTTCTGTAGGAAATGTAAGAGGCTCTTGTTCTTCCTCTCTGGCCTGTGAAACCTGCGTTCCTTTCTTCCTGTCATATCAGCCATCTGTCAGTCTGAGCCAGATGCTTGCATAACTGCACGGCTTCCTGACAGACACTGACAGAAGCCCAGGAGTCTGGGAGATGGAGAGTGGGGAACTGACAGATACACATTGAAAAAACCCCCAAGGACAATACCTTCCTGCAGCAGAAGAGATTCAGCACTGCAGGCTTTCAGTTATGGTTAAGAGAGGAAAGAAAAAGTTTTGGTTGTGAAGATTTCATTTGGCACCACTCACAATACAGCATTCAACTGAATACATACCTGTATAGCAAAGTCTATAAGAGTTGATTGATTAAAGTTGATCGCATCACACATAAAGAAGGATTGTGTAACTGTAGAACATTTATTAAATCGTTTCTAGGGAGCAGCCACCTGTTAGGGTGATTGCAAACTGAAATAATAAAAATCTTTTTTTTTTGAAGCTCCCCAAAAAATAACTTAAAACTGTTGTCAAACTCGTTTCATTGTATAAAATCAGAACATAAATACTGCTACTGAAATAGCAGCACAGCAGGAAAACAACTAATAAAACCAGCTGAAGGCCTTCTTTTAACATGTGCAAAAGAGAAAGAAACAGCCGTGTGGTTTCACAATACTTACAAAGATGAAAAAGTTGAAGACGAACATGAGGTACTTGATGCAGCTCAGACAGTCCCCCTCCATGGCCTTGCTTCTTCCTTCCAGCCTGCCCGATCCCCTGTGGAAATGCAAAATCTATTTACTCAATTATCCGAAGGATCCGAAAGTATCAAGTACCAAGTATCCGAAGAACAAGAAGCCCCTCCAGACCTGCATCTCTTTACCAACTCGAGAGTAACAGGGGCACAATGTACTGTCAGCGAGCTCTTGCAAGACTCTCCACATTTGAGAAAGCACTCAGCTATTATCAGCTTAATTAAGATAAAATATTAGATTAAACTATGTAATTGTATTTTTTGCAACTTGATCCCCAGTGTCCAAATGCAGATAAAATCAATGGAAGAGGAATACACTGGCAACCAATGCTACAATAATGACCTTATCAGAGGTGACTAAGAGCACCGGACTTATTAAGGCCATTCTTTAACAACACCTCTTCTGACAAGACTATCATTGAAGTAACAGACAATATTGTTATTTCATTAAACATGACGAGGATCAATGTATACAGTGAGTCTGAGCTATGTCAAGCTTTTTAAAATAAATTTGATGACCTTTGTCACAGCTGTAAATTTAGTTTGTGCATGAATGGATACAGCAAATAACAACATCTAATCTCTTAGCTAGCAGACATTTAGCTGGAAACTTAATTTTGCTTTTTGTGTTTCACTTTGAGTTTGAAAGGGCAAATCTCTAAACTGCTGTTATCTGCACTTCCTGTTAATAGACAAGATTACATTATTACCACCAGTTCCTAGAAGATTTACAAGGAGCTGCTGGCCAGTTAATGTAGCACAGTAAACCCTCAGTTTAATCAGGCTTTGCTTTAACATACTTCGGATTTAATGGACAAAATCTGCTAAAAGTTCATCTAAAAGAAATACTGGATTTTCCCCTAAATGATGGGGAAATGCAAAAATAATAAAACAAGGTAAAATAAATACTACAGAGATTTAAAATTCAGGAATATCAGTGGTGCACTGTAGGGTTAGGTCATTTATTTACGATGGGTGTTTGTGTTTTGTCTGCTTCAGCGAATTTTATACAGTATATTTACAACATGATACAAAAAGCTTGTACATTTATGATAAAAAAGCACAGAAACAATTTTTCATAGTACAATTGTTAAAATATGTTAAAAGATCCAGAAAGCCTACATATATAGTGTTTCTGATATAATAGTGCATTTTTGGACTGAAACTTTCATCTCATTTGAAAGTTTCTTTCAAAGCATCTTTACTCATTTTTGTTTATCAGACATTCGGCAATAATGGATACCCCCTTCCCCTATGACTCTGTTAAGGTGTACTGTACTCTGTACACCTTTCACCCATCTGCTTTACAACACGCTCAAGTTCGTATTGCACTAGTGTGAAGAGATAAAGGGCCTGGAACCCTTCACAAGAGTTGAATCCCTAGATGTCAAGAACCGTGAAGCTGGCAATCCAGCTCTGGAATCAATACAACAAAATTCGGAGAAAGCAAGGGTATTTCAGAGACCACGAACAAATGCCTCCCGTTTCGTTTTAAGGGAGAAAATGACCACGAGGGTGAGCATGTAAGAACGCAGCACTGTGCTTCACCTCTCTTAGTGAGGGGTGAAGCAGTCTGAAGCAAATGACTGCATTAGACTTGAACAGTCAGCACTTAAAAGGAGGCTGCCAATTCTGGATTTCTTTTTGTTTTTTTGTGCAGGACTGTATAAAGCTTTTACCAGGGCTTAGCCAGCAGGAGGGCCCCATTCGTGCAGCCCAGCAGAAAGGAAAAAAGCATCCTTTCTAATGAAGTCAATAGTAGAAGCCCCATGTGTAATAAAAGGCAATCTCTATCTGACAATGCACTCTGTGTAATTGCAGCCCATTAGGGGGCATTTAGTTTAATGAAGGAGAGGCTTTTCATTAGTGCTGGGAGCCAAAGGCATCCTGTACAGTAGGTCACGGCCTCACAATAATTTCTCCATCGCCAAACGGGTCCCCGTGAATATTCCTCATAAGGCTTTCACATAAAACTGCAACCTCAGGGTTGAATTTGTCAGTCACACAGAGATGTACGCCCCTGTCACTTCTGCACCACTTGCTTGTGGAGCAAGTGGAGGGGGAGCTGTGAATGATCAAAACCACGCACAGACACAAGTAGTTTTCCATTTTAAAACCAAGGCGCCTCAGCATTGAAAAGAGGGGTTAAAGGAATAAGCCTTAACAAAAACATTTTGCAAAATTTTTCCATAATCATTTGATCTGCTTTTCTGAAGTCATCTTCCGTGAAAAGAAAAACCGAGTCTTTCAAGTGGTTCAAAGTGGGAACTTTCAGTTAAATCAGCCTGCCAAGTAATGATATTAACTTGCGAAAGGATGTGTTAATTGCGTTGATTTTCTTTACCTAGCAACAACACGTTTGCAGTAAAGTAAAAGAGAAGAATTTTTTCCAACACCTGCAAACGCCTTAACCACCTTTTCTATCTCTGTAACCTTCCATCCCAGAAAGCATCCCTGAAGGAGTCTGGAGAGACTGGAGAAGACTGGTGCAAACCATCGCTTGCTCAACATGATCACAACCATCCTGTGTTAAAATTTAATTACTGCACAGAAACACTTAACAAGCGTTTATGGGGGTTTAATTGCAGATTAGCATTTATTACAAATCACACCACAAGTGTCAAAAGGGACAGTTTTATCTCTCTTTTTTGTGCCACCACATATGTAAGAGCACGTTTCGAATGTAATGGATTTTTTGTATCATTTGAATCGTGTTTAACTGAATTTAGCTGCTTCCGAGTAAGATAATTCAAATAACTAAAAGGCTGTGCAATCTGACAAAAAACAGTGGCTAGGTTTGGTGCCAGTTTCAGAAGAGCCTTATAACTCAAGAAAAGAGGCCAATAGAAAAATCAACTCCAATGATACCAGGACAGAAGCAAACAGACTCCCTGAGGGAACAGTGTGTTTTCACTCTAGAGAAAGATGCTCTTTCAAGATATATGAGCGAAGTTTTCAAAGATCAACTCTGGTCAAACACTGGCTCTCTTCAGCTCTTTTCAAATGCTCTCTGATGGAGACAAAGGGCCTGCTTGAAAACTACTGCAGGTTGGGGGAGATTTGATGGGGAAAAGGAAGATCCTTCTTTAGTGTGCGTATAGTGCGTGCTGTTAGACTCTGTATTGAAAATGCTGACTCAAAGGACTGGCCCTTTGGTGCTGGAAATGTGAAATTTCTTCAGAGGGATTGGCAGTAATATCACCGTTAACAGTGTCCCAATTTCCAGCTCAGCTCACGGCACCAATGTAAGTGTAAGCAGACGGACCCTGCATTCACTACACCATCACAGGCACACAACCGAACTCCTGAAACAAACAGCCCAAGTTTGTACAATCGGCCCTGTTTCGTTCAGTGTGTACAGAGTTCTACGAACCTGCTGATCTGTCATTCATAGGCAAAGTGACAGACTGAATACCTAAGCACATGAATAGTAGAGTGATTAGCCCACATATTGTACAGAAAACGCTACCACATACAGTAGATACCAAGAGTCATGGAAACCAATCTTCTATGGTCTAGTTGCATTGTTGAATATCTACATATGGCTTTAACATTCACATAATGGCTGCAGCACCTCTGAGATGTTGTACCAGATGTGCATCAAATCTAATTCCAAAGAGTTTTATTTTCCTTAGTGTGCTATTCCACCATTTTGAGTAATACCGCTGAGCCAAGCTCCCATCATGCAGTTAAGAATGTTGCAGAACATAGCGTAATCACTGGCAAAAGCAAACTTGGGCCAAATTTCTGCCTTGCATAAGTTATTTGTGGCGACAGGCTCCCTCTCAAAGGAAAGTGTGTTCTTTCAATTTTCAGTTTAACTATTGCAACCACAGAGGCCCCTGATGGCGATCCAAGTACTGTGCCGATAATGTTTTTAATCAGCTGTGGCTCAGACTGCAATCAATACAGCATCTGTGGGGTGTGAAGTCATGGGAATGTGGTCACCATCCCTGTTGTACATTCTGTTATGAGAGGTTGCGTGAAGCACACTTCGTTACTGACTGAGTTTTACAATGATTGGTTCCCATCAGAACCATGTTGGTACAATGTTGTGTGCCTCAGATCATCACAGCTGGAATCCTGAGCTGGAGTAATTCAAAGCCCACAAGAAACCAAAAAGACAGTGGATACTGAACTGGCATCTTTGTTGCTAGCAGCTACAGCCAAGGCTCCTTTATAAAGAGGAAAAGCCCTGTAGTTCGAATCACTGCCGAATTACTGCTGTGTTAGCAAAGTAGTCTAGTCGCTAGTCACTACCATTTACTTTGCAGATTTTTGAAGTATGCCTTTCAAGGTCAGCACAGAGCAAAGAATCCAAGAACACAAGACAGATAACAGATAAATTCCAAACATTCTTCCATAAATATCACCAAATACTGGAGCCAAGTAAAAACAGAAAACCATTATTGTATGTTTTTTTTTTTATGAGGCACATATTATCTTATGTAGCAAAGTTCATTGAAGCAAAACAAAATCAGTGCTATTTAAAAACATTTAGATTTATGAGCCGAATCTTTGAAATCTTTTGCATCTCCTAACTGCATTTAAATGCTGCAGACTAACATATACTGGAACAAAATAATTTTCAGCCATTACTCAGTAGTGCTTTTTGTGAGACAGAATGAATTTCGTGTTTGTATTGCTTAGGTTTTAACCCTCAGATGTTTTGTGCTTGATTAACATAAAATCACGGCTTCTTTGTCACCAGCAAAGTAGAAGTAAAAATCAACAGCAATTTCAATGTCTACAGTTTATCATTTTTTTAACATTATGTGGGACCATTTCAACAGCTAATATCAACCAATAAATGTACATGTACATGGAGTTCAACATGGAATGCTGGGGCAGTTTCAAATTTAATTTTTCTGCTTAAACACAAGAAGGTATATGTTACCAAAGGAAATGCACAAAGTGTAGTAATATGGTTTATTAGGACAGACGTTTCTTACTATGTCTTTGTAGACATGAAATGTTCCTTACACTTTATACTTCAAGCACACTTAAAGAAATGAATGTGTCTGTTTTTACACTATAAGAATAAACTACTAAGTAAAGGATAGAGATGGCCAGTGGTAAAAAGGGGATTTGGCTGGAGATGCAGCAAGACTTCTCCTTGATGTGAACGCATTATACTTAATTGATTGAATTACTATAGCTGTCTGTCACCTCTCTGCTCTCTTAAGACAGTCCATCACGGATATACACAGAATAAAAAAGGATGAATGTTTTGAGCACTATCATGAGGACTAAAATATAACCTCTTAAGTGTTCTTGACCCTTAAATGATCAACCTTAATGGTACCCTCTGGAGACACTAGAAGTCAAGATAATTGCAAGCTTTTCTGGTTTGCAAAAGTACCTGTGCTTGCCAGCTTTTCAGGATACTGTGACATAGTTTTCCTTGATGATAAGACACACCATCAGACGCCTACTGTAGAAATCCAGTATATATATATACAGTGAGGACATGAATATTACATTATCTGATGTTTTCTACTTTTTTAATGAGTCTCTTAAACTGTGCTACATACCAAAAAGAAACGAGGAAGGGAAAGTCTCCCCAAGGCTTGCATTGTCTTTTAATGAACCCCCAATTAAGGAGAAAGAGCCATACACTGCTCCTACAGAAGTAGAACGCCTTTGAAGTCAGCTGAATTCTAAGTAGTCACAGTACATCATTTTCTTCAAGTACACATATTTTTCTCTTCACATACAATGTCACAACCCAATGAGAGCGATCATGCTAGCTTTATTACTGTCTATGTGATGCCAGCAATGATTTGTTTTCCATTTAGGACTTCTTTCAAGCACCAAGAAAAAAAAACAATTATTCTAACTTGATCTTTAACTGCACATTATTTGCCCATATTTATAATTTCTTGACAAAATAAACATTTTGACCAAGATATGTACTGTACCAGGGCATTCTGGTCTATGTCAGAATGGTAAGAGACTTAATTTGTTATAAACTTATAAACACTCCTAGGGTGAGGACTGGGGTTGAACAGAGTCCAGCAGTATCACAACCTTCAGAAAGGCAGCTAATGCAGGATGAACAAAGACCCAATTCAGAGAAGAATGCTCCCAGTCTGAATATGAAAACAGCTATGAATTGATTCTAGAGTCTGATAAGAGGGGCAGTGGTTATGTATGGCTGGATGTCTTGAGTCTGCGTCTTGTTTTTAAGCATGCCGAGGGTTAGATTTAATCAGTTACGGCACCATTATAGATCATACAGAAATGAAGTGGATGGAAAAGCAAATGTTTTCTTGTGATCTATGTAACCCCTGTTCTGCTTTGTTGTTCATTTTGCACAGCCAGTCTTCGATAAGGCAAAATGAGCTGCAGCAACAGTCTAGAGCTGTGATAAACTCTCCTTGCAAAGGGCATAAGAATGGGTAAAACATCACAATGTGCACATAAACAGGTTTTACCACAGGCTGTACCAGTCTTTATGAGTGATAGTTATTATTGGGGATGCAAGGACTGTTTCTAAGGAGAAATAAGGAGGGGTACCAGCGCCACCACTGACATCGTACTGTAACAGTGCGATATGCCAAGCTCTCATTCTCTTATTAGACACGGGATCGAATCTCGGGAGTGAATGTTTAAAAGTAGCCAACCACACGTTGGTATTTTGGGGGATGGGGAAATAACAGAATACCTGAAGAAGCAGTGCTAGCCTCCATGTCACTGTACTGTGCAATGGCAATGAATATTCGACATACTCAGCCTTATCAACGGATTACCCTAAACTACTATGGCAGTAGATCATGTTCTTTTTTGAGGCTTGTCATGCAAATCTACAGACAGAAAGCATACATGCTATAGAGCAGATGTTCGAAAGTACATTATAAAAAGTAATTAGATCAAAATTGGCTAAAACTGCTATTTACATCCTTCTGCAGGTTGAGACTCGAGACTAGAGTGCGGGAGCAGATACTGCAAATCCCAATAGCTTCAGCATCTTAATCACTGGAATGAAGACATACACTAGTTGCCCCTGATCTACCTGATCAATAGCTCCTGCTGTTGATCAATGAGAGTGAGTGATGGCTTTCTCTTGCCTCCGTCTCCCAATACATCTCTTTCCAAGGAGCTACTGATTCAACTCAAGTCACAGAGAAAACCTCAGATGTGTTCTCCTTTTTATTCATTTACTTTTCCTGACCAACCCTTGAGGTGAGACACAAAGCAGCCTCCTGGGGTAAGTTGGGGAATGACGATGCACAGATCATCACAGCAACCACATGTTCCCCCGGGCAGCACATTAAAACCCAGTCCAGACAGGGACACCGAGACATCTTAATACCTGCAGCCCTGCTGATGTCTTTTCACGCTTTATTAAAGACTGCTGTTTAACCTTTCCATAATCAAGTCTATCTGCTCAAACAGTTCACATTCACATCTATCAGTTCCATTAAATCACGTAATTATGCTAACAATCACGCTTGCTAACCAGATGTGATAATTGATGCACAATTGCAGAGCACTGGAGCTTTTTAAAAATTTTATTTTTTAATTTAAATGATAAATCAAAACCCACTAAAAATCTCACTGCTGCAAGGAGATCTATTTCAGCAGCATTCATTTTTATGCAGTTGTACAGGTATAGAGTTGCTTCCCCCCCCCACACACAAACAGGTTGTCCTTCAACCTGTTCCACTAAAAGCTATGAGCACAAAATGATCACTTGCTTGGCTGGCTGAATTTCTGTCAGAAAATATATTACTTTTTTTATATTAACCCTGTCTTCTTGGATGTTATTACAACGTGCCTGGATCTCTTACTGGAGTAAAGAGAGGAACGAATGTTCTTCATCAGAATGCCAAAGACCCCAATAACTTTTCCTCAGCTTCTCGTTGATTATATTCTGATCCTTAAGAAATTGCATAAAAGGCATGTTTGTCATTGAGATTCACATGATTCGAATAGAAGAAACAAAAGCAAAACATTCAAAGCCAGAAAACATAGGGATGCTATCAAAGTTCAGAGAGTGAGGAAAAAGTTTATGTCAGGCCTAAATATAAGTCCCTAAGTCAAATATGGCCTTTTAAAAGCTGCTTAGCAGAGAGAACATTTTCAAATTAAGGGCAATGATATTTTTGCTCCTTTGAAATCAGCTCTAACAAAGATGCACTATAAGCGAAATGCCCTTAAGGGCAGGTCAGAGAACTTCTCAACTGCAGCAGCGCATAATGGAAACTACATCTTTTAACAACGTGTCCTCTCTTAAGCATGGCAAGTCCAAATGTTAAAACAACCATGCAGTTTTAAACCAATTATCAGTCCATATTCAAAACCAAATTGTCTTTCTGCTACATTTTACTAACAGATTGGGTGCCTAGAAAACAAAAAGGCTTATTTCTCAGTGCCCAGAAACAACATACAGAAACTGTATAATATTCTACAACCATAGGGTACTTAATATCACGATGCTCTTTCATTCTCACACCAATTCTTTTCAGTAACTCTCCAAGTGATGTGCAGCTACATAAGCATAAGCTATTAGTCTCCTTGGAAACCCATTCAGGAAGTCCTTTGTCTTCCTGTTGACGTCTGTGGCTCTACTGTAACAGCCGTTCCTGCTGATTTTCAAACCTAGGAAGGCAAGACAACTTAGCCTGAGGAGCCCATAAAAAAACAGCGTACCTGCACATGGAGTGACATTGAGTTTGATATTTGTTATCTTATTACACTTATTCAGTGATGTAGCCATCTGTTGAAGGAGTTCAGGTTTAATTTCTTAAGGTCCCCAGTAGATATAGGAAATTTCTGTTTTCAAAAGTGGTTAGTCTAAGACTCTGGCAAATCCTGATGTTGCTGCAGTGGTAGAAGTTCTCCAATTATAGAGCACTGGCCAACAAAAGCAAAATATGTTTAAGAGCCCTCTATGGTAACAGCTTTGTTTCTTTGCACCGTGAATGCAGTTTTATATCTAGATATACTTCAAATAATGAAAAATAAAATGGTATTTGAAAGCATTTCTGTTAACACTTCGTGAACACAAATTCTGTGCTTGTCTTTTTCTAGGGTACATTAGCTGTAATTACTGGGAGTCTGACATTTACAGTATGTGGCGTCTAATACTGCAAGTAACAAATTGACCAGTACAGCTCCTCAACATCGGACTACAAACTGGGCTCTTATTACTGCTTAGAAATGTGATTGGCATTTATTTGATTATTATGCATATGGACATATCCTGGTTCTGTTTGTAAAAACTATCCATGTAATGAGCTTATACAGTATGTCACGTCACTGTAGTGGCCCTGTGGCGTCACATGTGAATTCTCAATTATCATTTAATCAATTTAATTGATTTAATGAATTAAAATAAAAATTAATTAAATAGAAATGTAGATAATAATCATATATAAGTACATACAGTCGTATCTGTTTAGCCCTACAGCAACAAGAAGAAACACTGAGATTGTTTTCATTACATGAGAAGGCTATTTTTCCATAAGAAACAATGTAAGTAATGTATACATAACATGCAGTACTGATTTTGAATTCTACAAACAGATGTTTTGCACATTATGACAATGCAGGGTTATACCATATGCGGACATACAGTGCTCAAAGTATGGAAACAGAAACTAAGAGCAACATTTTATCAGCAGTTCATGCTAGTTTAAACACTTACAGTATAACTGGATAACAAAAGTGTTAAAAAAATGCTCTGAAAATTAGTAAACAAATATTTTACTCTTCAGCTTTCATGGTGTACTGCATTGTGATGCCATTTCTTGTCTAAAACCACAGATAACCATAAATGCAAATTGTATATATAGCTTCTACTAAATATCATCTCATTTCTCCTCTCCCCTCAGTACATAAATGAGTTGCAGTTAAGACAATGACTTGAGCACCTCAAGAAGAACAGGCCTGACACAAAGGCTTATGAACAATTAAAAAATGTTTCTCTCATTTCACTGATGTTGATAATGCAACCTATTGTGACCTGCCTGTATTTTAAATCCTATTCTTCCTGTTGTTTGTTGATGTGTTGCTAGCCTCATCAATGAGTCTTTGGAACCTGGTCTTCTACCTGTAGTCTTCTCCTATCACACCTCTGTTACCTGGTCATGAACCTAAAGTGCTTAAAAACTACAGTCCTACTTCCAATTGGCACTTTCTTGCAAAATATTGTAGAATGGGTGGTCACAACTAAATTGCATATTTATCATGCATTTAATGAGCTATTAAAACATTTCCAATCAAGGATCAATATAAATCATAGCACCATTGCTAAGGTCGTTAACGACTTTTTGATCCTTTTTTACTTTTGCGGTCCAACATTAAGATTAAGCAAGCATCACTGGTTCCTTCCTTCACTGGTTTGGTTCCTGTTTGACTAATGGAAAGCAATTTGTTAATCTTCGTCTTAACTTTTGAGAGTCTTAATATTTTGCATGCTTTGTTTAGATTATTTACCATTGTGGATTTGGGTTCCAATATGATACTCAAATTTACATTAATATTACATTAACACTCACATTGCATGATAAGTGTTTCACCCCATTTGTTCACAGGGAAGAGCTCATAAGGTTTTCTTTGTCAGTGAAGGCATGATACAGACTGGAGAAGGGGAGGCTGGGAGGTTACTGACACCTACATTCTTTCAGGGTGTGCAATATGTTTGCCCATCTGCCAGTCACCAAACACATCACTGCACGTTAGCTGGGATGTTTAACACAGCTGACGGCCGGAGAGACAGAGTGATGCAGGCAGCCTGCAGGATCAGACTGAATTCCTCGAAGGCAGCAGCTGACAAGAAGTGTGCAAGCCAGTGGTCAGGAATGTGTGTGCAGAGGTCTGGGATCGAGGTGAAAGGTCACTGTCCAAGCTGTTAATCAAGCATTGTTGTTTCATTAATCCCTGCTCCGAGGTTGTCTACATTTCATTCTGCCCCCAGGGTACCCAGCTGACAGGAAGACAGTGAAAATGAACTGCAGCTTCAATGTCTTCTGGCAGAATTGGGGCTTAGCAGTGCTTTACCAAAGAGTCTTTGGGTCCCAAAGAAGTCATTCTATTAACTGCAAGCTACCAAATTCCAGAGCATACTCAAGCACAGCACCTGCTACATCTGCTCAGAGCTGGACATGTTTATAACACTGGAAGCCACATTACAAAGCAGGGCCTGTGTATGAGTAATACTTTTTAATTCAAATAAATAAGTGAAGTAGCAAGGAATTTGCTGTCACAAATTTTCGACATGAACTCAGTGGGAAAGCATGTATACTGGTGCAATGCAATCAAGGGCTTCAAAGCAAGGGGTTCATTCAGGGAGATGTTTTTAGGATAGCTTGGCATACCGCCTTCTGTGCTCTCTCATGTTTGCTGTTATCATGAGAGTATGTAAATGCATATAGATGCACTCATTCCATACCGAAACGTTCCATTTTAAAAACTTTAATTATTTCAGTTATACTGCACTGCTTCAGGGAAGACTGAAAGCGTTTTGCGTGTTAATTGGTGGCTTATAGTATTGATCTAATTACGCGTTTTCTTCAACTGCAAGACGTTAGAAAATAAGGTGTGAAACACAAAAGGTCTATCAAGATAAGGTCTATCTTGATCTATCTATCAAAATAAGAACTACTAGGTTCTGTAGATGCATGAACTCACTTTGGTTTTAACATTTTTGCATGGCTTATTTTTATTTATCGGGTCTCATTGTTATTCTTCTAATTAACGGTGTGTGTTAGGATGGTATGTGAAGATGTGTTGGGTAGATGTTTATTATTGGCTCTATGTTGCGTATTTGTATTGGTTGTCTTTTGATTGTATGAGCTCTCAAAAAAAAAATCCATTCAACTGGTTGTTATAGCAATAATGTTTTGAACTTGAACTTGAAAATATAGGACTGCATTTCAGAGATAGGAAACACGCAGCAAACCATGATTTGAAAATAGATATCTGTTAGTGTCATATGTCTTCCCTTTACCATAAACTGTGCAAGATCTGAAAGCTTATGCTATTCTCCAAATGCAGACACAAAAAGAAAGTCTGCACTTTGTGGGGAAAAATAAACAAAACCTGTTACATTAATCAATTCATCCATTTTCTAACCACTTTATCTAATTCAGGGTCATGTGGAAGCCGGAGCCTATCCTGGTAAGCAATGGGCATGAGGCGGGATACACCTTGGATGGGACACCAGTCCATCACAGGGCGCACACCGACACGCACACACTCATACCAAAGCCAGTTTTCCCAACAGCTAATTAACCTACTAGCATGTCTTTGTGTTGTGGGAGGAAAGCACAGCACCCAAAGGAAACCCACATGAACACAGCGAGAACATACAAACTCCACGCAGACAGCATCCCGGGAATTGAACACAGGGCCCCAACTGTGGAAAGCACTGATGCTAACCGATGCAGCACTGTGCTGCCCAATCTTGTATCATCCTGCAAAAAAATCTTATTTTTCCTACAGGGAAAAATTGCCTTTAAAATTCTTTTGTTTGATCCCACAATGACAAGAAATACATCACTGTCAAAATGTATTTATATGTTGCAGTAACAGCACCCCACCAGTTACAGTTACACACCTACTCACCATTCTGCTAACTCTCTGTCTTAGCTAGAAACTAAATGCAGAGAGGAAACTGGTCTCACAGAGGCCCTCGTAGAGATTTCGTGAGATGTTTTGCTAAAATAAACAGAGCTATAAATATCTTTGATTAGTATTTATATCTCTGATATTTATAGGAATGTCTTTAGGCAGTTCTAGTTTTATTACACTTTTAGAAAAAACCCAGATTCTCCATATTTTAAGCAATACTCACCACTTTTAAAATTATTTCCATAATTTATATTGACAGAAGTAAAAAAATAAGTTTAAATAATATAGTTAAAATGACTCACAATGAGTTTCTCTCTTTCCAGAAACAGAAAGCACTGAAAGGACATGTGATTTATCGTCTCTCATCTTGAATAATCTCTCATCTCACTGGTCGTCAGTACACAGGTGAAAGCAGCTGAGGACTGGCTGTGTTATAAAAGACATCTTATAATGTTACCGCTTGCATAAGTGAAGTATAGATGGTTAGCAATAATGTACCCATCACACATAATAAATGCAAGGCTCACGTGTTGCTCAACAAACAACGATGCCCATTCAGAGTACAGGTGGAACCACTGCCTTGGCATGGTTTTCCTGAAGGACAACGTGCAACTCACATGTGTAGCACTGCTGGGATTGGCTTGAGATGCCCAGGGTATCCCGAGCTGCCCATGCAACAGTGACCGCTGAGATTTACAAGGTTTGCTTGCGGTGCTGAGACTGATGTCATTCCTCCAGCTGAAGTTCACCCTCCCCTGTGGGAAATGTAATGCTCACATTGTGTACAATGGCAAATGGCCCTGAAAAGTGTGCTTTTCAGAGGAGAGCCTGCGCTGCCCTCTTCCACCCCCAGCCTGGTACAAGGATGGAGACAGTGAGCCCTGCTAATTGACATCTGGTGGTCCCTCACCAGGAGGACAGAAAAAAAAAGATCTATTGAGCTATTGATTCTAAGTGTTAAAAGACTGTAATGTGAAAAAAAATACCTGTACAGATTTCTCTGATCTCTCCAAGATAAGCTGATCCAGAGTCAGTTCTTTCTTGGTTTCCTGGCCTCTTCTCTTTTCATGAGCTGTAAAAAAACAGTCAGATACTCACTATAACTTATAAGTCACTATAAGTTAAGTTTAAACAGAAGACTCATCAACACACACTGACATATAATTAAAATCATACACCACACAGCAATGGACTCCTAGAGGAATGCAGTTTTAAGAATTTAAATGACAAGCTTTACAATCAATTATTTATTGTCCGCTTCCTTTCCCAAGATGATCTGAAATTATACCAGCATTTTATCCCACTGAATATTTAAAATAATAGCCTGAGGGCAAAATTAGCAGTGAAAAATAATACCTGGATGCATTTAATTGAACCAAACAAGAGCTTTTGTGTATAAAGGTAAAATATTTATGCCTGCCGTTGGATATTAGGATCTGTTTTTCTTCTTGCCTAATTACCCTTTATTGTTGCATGTGACATTTACTGGACTCTGTGCTATTTTTTCTAAAGTAAAACTTGGTTAGGAATACAATTCATTAATTATTTAACATTCTTCTGGCAGCAGAAAAAGCTTTGTGTTTTGCAGTCATTTACAGGTTGGTTTACTATTTGTTTTCTTCTAATAAAAACAACCAAAATGAAAAGCAGTGAAAGCTAATTACTGGCTGGGATTACTCTTTTTTCTTAAAAAGAAAAGTATACGCATTGCCATCTTTGTAATTCGCTTTTTTCCAGTCTGGTCAACTAAGTGGTTTCCTTTCAGGCTACCATTCTGTCTGGGAAACTCTGAAATGATTATTTTAACTCCTTTATTCTGGGGGGCCGCCGCCCATAGGTCATTTGTGCTCCTGATGTTTTGTTCCATGAGTTCGACACAGTTTAAGCTTTGATCTACAGTATTTGTCAAAATATAGGGGGATCAACAGCCCGTGGTAAGTGCCAAATTAATGCATTAAAAATTGTAAAAGAAAAAACTAATAATGTTGGAAAAGAAATAAGAACAAGAGTTCTTGATATATTTGCTCTAAAGAGTTTAGACAGATCTGTAAGTACTTGATGCAATCAGAATCGTAACATTTATATTTCTTGACAATTGTTCAGTAGAGAACCTGAGACAAGGATACAGGTAATTCCATAGAATTACTATCGAATTCCTATAGCTCCAAAGAGCCCTGGTGTTTACTTCCCTGAGCTCACTGAACTTGGCTGCACTTCTTAAAAATAACAGAGATGCAGAACAATAGGCAGAGGTGGTAACCCTAACAAACCATGACAACACAATGCTGTTGGCTGTTTCAAACAGCCAACATCTGTGCAGACCTGGAAGCCCACTTCTGTATTCTCCTGATGACAACTCATTGCTCTGTTTATCTGAAACATGCAATCACAGCTTTGTTGGGTAATTCGTTGACTGCAGACATGCTGAAGACCGTAATGACTCGTTTGATGTAATTAGAGATAGCAGCACAGTCAGGGGTCAGTGAATGTTCACAGCAACCCCAGGAAAACAATTTCTTTCAAATGGTCTGTTCTGAGGAATTGAGAGGGAGAAAAAGAAAATGAAATAGTGGAATCAACGGAGGCTACAGGTTTATTCAGAGAAGTGAGACAGGAAATAAAAACAGGAACAGTCCATTTTCAGGACTGTTATAGCACCGGAATTCCCAATACAGATGGAAAAGAATATATAAAATATCTCTGAAACAAGGAATCATTACAGATTTTTAAAACTTATGAACAATCTTTTATTATTGCATATTTTAAACAAGATTCCATTTCTACAATAACATTTTGCTTTCATAATGAACTGTTTTCACCCAGTAAAAACATATCAATTCATTGCACAGAGCCCTGTTTTGTGTTTCTTTATCTGCTTTCCTCATCTAGAGGATTCTGTATTCTTAAAACTGAACTATTTGTGTTGCTGTAACTGCCCATCATTGGTTGTCCAGTACCACAGTGCTGAGCTTATCTGACTCTCTTACATTGTACAGGCCTACATTGATGAATGCATAAATAAATAGGAACAGTAAAATAACTAGATAAAAACTGTGTTCATATAAGATATCCTGGTGAGGGGCAACATGGTGTGGTTTCCATAGCAACGGACACTGAGCAAAATGAAGTACCAATAAAATCTAGTTGAGTGGCTGAAGGAGCAGGCAGCACTATACTGCAGATTAAAGAGCAGAAACATCCAATATGCTGCCAGAAACGCAACAGAGACTGGAAAGGTCACAAAAATTGCATATCTGACCAGATAAACCTGTGAAATTAAATTGTTCCTCCCTTGCTTGGAGAGACCATCTTTGAAACCAATATGGCCCTCATTCACTAAAAGACGGTTTTGCGTTATCACTGCCTGGTAGGGGAAGCCACATTGCATGTGAAAATTAAATAGTTTTGTCTGTCCTCTAAGTGAAATATACATACAATTAATGCATGGTTAATGTATAGTTGCATAAGCCACTGCATGGGAAATCATGCCGATTCGTAGACAAGGGTCCACCAGCAAGCTGGAAGGTTACGCACATGATTAAACAGAAGAGCACTGAATGCTGCACTGCTCTCTCCACCCGCCTCCAGCGCAAATGAGGGATATCATATGACAATGAGGGCTAGCACAAACTGGATAAGCAACACAACGGCCATACAAACAAATGAAACAGAAAAAAACTGGACTGATACAGAGTATTAATTTAAATGCACCATACGGTATATATAACTTGTTTTTAGTAAGGGCAATTTGTCAATTTACATCACCATTTTGAGACTTAGAAACATTAGCACAATTAGACGGATTGAAAGATTAAATTGGGTGCTGAGAGATATCAAATGGTTTCTAAACAGGTATGTTTTGAGCAGGTGCCAAGAGCTAGTGAGGCACATGCTCAAGTGGTACCTCGGTTTCTGTGGGTAGTGCATCCTACCACTGAGTACTAAGGATGGAATTGAGAGAACAGAGAAGGGGTACAGCTAGCCTGGCATTACATTAGGAGCAAACAGGGCAGGAGGAGACAGGGGTAGAGAAAAGACGCTGAAGATTGGAGGCAGCCAAAATGTGGTTCAGACAGCAGTGTGTGAGAGGTACAAATGATGTGTGCAGCAATAGGGAAGCAGTG
This sequence comes from Lepisosteus platostomus, assembly GCF_059453375.1. Taxonomy (NCBI): domain Eukaryota; kingdom Metazoa; phylum Chordata; class Actinopteri; order Semionotiformes; family Lepisosteidae; genus Lepisosteus; species Lepisosteus platostomus. Next base: position 6,094,853 of record NC_142628.1, on the reverse strand, counting down.
GGAGGAATACAACAACATCACTTTATTAACCCTTTACAATTTCTTGCATTAGGAATTGTCTTTTTGCATTCCTTAGCTTGCTCTCCATGAGACACACAGACAGGGAGAGAGCCTGGGGTCAGAGCGCAGGGTCTGCCATTGTACGGCGCCCCTGGAGCAGTTGGGGTTAAGGGCCTTGCTCAGGAGCCCAACAGAGTAGGATTCCTCTGCCGGCTGCGGGATTTGAACCTGCAACCTTCCAGCCACAGGCGCAGATCCTGAGCCACAGAGCCACCCCTCTGCCCGAGTAATGGTGTACCCAGAGAAAAGTAAAGAAAAGTGAAGGCAAGCCAAATAATTCGGAGAGAGTAAATGCTGGTGATAACATTGGCAGGAATGAGTCCAACAAAGAGTTACAACAGTGTTAGAAGGAGAGAACATTAGACAGAATAATTAATAAGAAAAGGGAAATTTCTGCAAATGGTGCTTAAGAAGAGTCTGAGCAAAAAGTATTAAATGTATTGGGACCAAGAGAGGAAAGGGTCAAGAGAGGTTCCTGTTAGTGTAGAAAGGGGGAAAGAGGAAAATAGATGGAGAGGTCCACAGAGGAAAGGAAGAGAATGAAAAGGAAAGTCAAATGAGGTCGGATTTGGGGAGGCTGAGTTTCAGATGGTGGGAAGCCATCCAGGTTGAGAAGGCTATGAGACTGGCAGGGATACACTAAGAGAGTGACAGTGGAAGGAAAACAAGGGGAAGACTGAGCATCCTGAGTACTATGGGAAGGAGGACACAGGGAGTGTGTGTAGAGAGAGAACAGTAGGAGAGCCAGAACACAACTTTAGGGACAGAAGTGGAGAGAGAGGACGTAGTGGAGGCTGAGCCACAGCATGAGACTCGGCATGCACAATCAGCGAGGTAGAAGAGGGGGTGTGAAAGGGCCAACAGAAGGATTAAAACATAGGAAGAGGAGCATGCGATGACAGTAGCAGAGGAAAGCAGTTTTTCGTCAAGAGTTCCAGGTGCAAGCAATAAAGGAGAGGATCAAGCAACAAATGCTGCAAGCAGAAAATGGAAATCTGGTGGAACACTGCTCTCTCGAGGGTAGCAAAGAGCAGGGGAAGAAGGAGAGAGATCCATTGGGGCTGAAGATAAGCTGGCAACTGAGTAACTTGAATGTGAAGGAGGAGATGAAGTGTTGAAGGAGAAGTCGAAGCCAGAGAAGAACTTAAGAACAACTCTGCTGGGAGAAGACTGAATGACAGATTGAAAATAGGAACGTTTGGCACAAGAGAGTGCCAAAGAAAATGATGAATGAAAAGAGCAATAAGGGAAAGGAAGAGGGTAATTTCCATTCCTTTGTAGCTAAACACCATAGCATGGTTCTGGCATAGCATGGAGGACAGCCATGGGGCAGGAAGTGTAGGAGTTTTCAAGGTGAGAAAAGAACAGAGTCAAGGGATGAGGTAAAAGCACACAATAACCTGGAAGTGGCATATCACCATTCAAGGGGTATTCTGGCACAGAGGCATTCAATGATAATCCCACAGGTTGCAGCTTCACACCATTGACTCTTCAGCTAGTCACAGGTGCCAAACGCCTAAATCTGCAGTTCCTCTCTTACTTAGCAGGATTATTATTGTAATAACAAATCAACAGTCAAATAAAATGAGTCTCTAGTGAGTTATAATCTCACGATGGCCTGCGCTAATCTTAGACAAGGCGTCAGTATGTGGAAGGTGAGAAAGCGCAGAGGAAGACAGAATCCGGATGAGAGGCCGGCCAGTGTGGCGAAGCTGCTAAGGGAGATCCAGGCTGCAGAAAGAGTAAGGATCCCCAGAGCAAGATAGGAGGCTAAAGTGAAGATGAAGACAGCTTTGTTAGAAACTGATTGACATTTCCAAAAAGCACCTGAAATGATAAAATGCCCGGGGTTTAGGAGAGGAAGGAAATAACATGGAAATCAGATTGGAAGAGATGGATCCTTGTCAGGCATCCTGAGGTCGGGAACGAGAGGACAACAGGATTTAGGAAATTAGTCATAACAGGGAGGGACACAGCAAAGGAGGAGCAGAAAGACAGACAGGATAATAAAGCAAGAGTAGTGAGAGTAAGAAAGGGAAAGAGAGGGTCTTCAAATTATGCAGAGGCACAAAAGAAGACTTGTTTTGTTTTTCAGTCTTTTCTGGGCACCAGAAAAAGCATAAAAAAGAACAGAGTCTCATTATGTAATATTAGCACTAGATTGCAAGGTACCTACACAAATCCAGAAAACATGTATGAATACTGAATATTACTTAAATTTTTGAAAAACTGATGCATATAGAAAGAGCATCTAAGTATAATTATCTTAGAAACATATTGTATAAACTGTTTAAAAATATTCTATCTAAATATATTGGCATGCTTTGGATATGAAATTGGCACTTTACTCCATAAATGGCTTTGGTATGTACAGTACATTACACCACAATGTCTCCTTTACCATGCTCTTCTGTTTTTTTAAGTTGGAAAAAAGCAAGTGCATACATAATGTGGATAAGTAATATACACAAAAACTGTAAACTAAAAAGACAAAAAACAATAGCAGATGCCAAGGGTATATTGCTGTTCTGCCCTTCTTTGTACCCTCTTAGTTTTATGCCACATCACCTCCATCTTTCCCCAGGTAATTATGGACACTGCCTGGTTTCATTAGTCCTTAGCTTTCGTAAGCATTGAGAAACACAGTGAACTCAGCACCCTACTGTGAACACTGTCTGCACATTACTCATCTCCTTGAGATGTCTTTTGCGTGCATTAATGGTCATTATCATTATTTATTAGATGGAAATAATTCAAACTTGGAACCATGAGGTTAATACTCTATGTGCTATACGTTAGGCTAACAATGCTGCCGTTAATGAATACCGAAGGTGTCCTCAATACATAATAAACGTTGTCACGCACAGAACATATTCTTGTCCTTTAGTTAATGTGATGTTTGGGTTTGTGTCACATAAGATGTAAAACGACATCTGAAGTGTTCAATTATAGACTTGGGGCAAAGGTTGAGAAATTTGTGGCATTTAATTTTTTTGTCATGATAAAAAATGCGTCATGAGCCATAGTATAATGCTTTCTGTGACCACTACTAAACCATTCCCTAGTCTGTCCTGAAGGAGAGCGCTCCGATTCGCCATGGGTTCCCATCAGAATTTCTTTTTTGCAGTCCTCCCCTGCGTGCCAAGCAATCATTCAAACAATAAAAAACAAACAAACACCAGGGGGATAAACTTGCATGTAACAAGTTTATTCATTTCTTTTTCACACTATGTGCTATGATCAACTCTTCTTCTTGCAAAAAAAAGTATCTTTTTGCACAATTAGCTTGGCCATTAACGTGGAACCTCAGAACCATTCTGTAAAAGATGGATTTGAGAGCACAGGGGCAGTAAGTCATAACCCAGCTGCAGAACCGCAGAATGATATATCCTCTACAAGGAAATGCCGGACTCGGGAATACTGCCTCTGTATCCAAGAGAACCTGAGGAAGCTGCAGCCCAGACCGGTAGACCCACTTCCTCTTTGGGTGAAGATCACAGGATTCCAAGTGAACCCGGTTGCTTAGCGACTTCAGTATTTAACTTTCACCACATTAGCAGTGCTTAGTTAAATAAATTAATTAAGATAAATAAATGAAAAGTTTAAGACAACTTTAAATCATGACACAAGACAAATACCTGGATTATCAATGAATAAATTCCTGTTAATGACTGGCAGTTAAGGATTTTGCTTTTTCTCAGATGAACCCATTTTAGTGTGGTATTAAGCTTTTGCATTAAGAATACAAAAGTGATCAAATAAAAAATTGGGCTGTAAACATAAACTGTACGTGCTTGTAGTATAGTTTAAATCAGTGTGGAGTTCTTGAAAAGTACAGTATAATTGTGTCTTTTACACCAGAGATAAAGTTTTTTTTTTCAAAGAACATTCATACATATTGTGTGGATATAATTTTGCAAACAGATTGAACAAAACACAAAACATCAATGGCAATTTTCAAGTACAGGTGCAAAATGATCACAATTGAATCCACAAATGCTTGGTTTTTCTTTGGTTTTCCTGCAATGTTCCCAACAGGTTTTGAAGTTAAACTCCAAGCGTATTAAAGTATTACTTATAAATCTGGCTGATCTCATTTACAATACTTCTGGATTCTTGTAACCTCTATCTTCACGAATGCAAAACCACACCAAAAGCTGAATTTGCCCTCTTAGCTTATTGAGGCATTTCCTCCAAAGTAGCAGTTGCAAAAGATTTTGTTTTGTTATCCCAGAAGGTTCAAAGACAGGGCTTCAGCTTTTAGTTATATTTGGCAGCCAAGCTGAGAAAGCATCAATCAAACATCGGGGAAATGAATCAGTTCCACTTCTGCAGCCAATTGTGCTGCTGGAACTCCTGGTAAGAAGATGCCAACAAGCAACGTTCCCCTTGAAAATGTGCTTACAGGCTAAAGTGTGCCACCGTACTAGATGCAGTTGACATCATGTAATCCAGGAGGCACGAGGACAGCGAGGGAAATTAAAAGGCTGCAAATCAGGACTGTCCTTTCAGCTTTACATGCCAGCTGTGGAGATACAAACTGTACAAACTGTCTCTCATGCTGCACAAACCAAGTATTAATGTCTCTTGCTATGTGTGTTACTTGATTATCATAGAAGCACAATGACAGACGGGCTAATCTAAACTTCAAACATTTAAGGCTATAATAACTAGGCTAAAATACATTTTAATTTAATACAAATAGCATTCCATACTCAGTTTACGTTGTGCCTCCTGTATGTTTGGCAAAGGAGTGCCGGTCAATAGATGTCTTATTAATTATGTCAAAATAAAGAATCTGTTTTTTAGAAAAGAAATATTAAATAACAATATATACGACTGAAGTGATCTTTTCTCGAAAGCCAGGTTTTTATGTGCCAGTTGTCATGGTGGCACTACACAATACAGTGCCTTATAAACAACACTGTTAGGTAGGCCGCAGCTGTAGGAAGCCGCAGGTTTTGAGCTGCATGTGTGTGAAGACTGAGTACAGCTGGGCAAGACCTGGTGGTGACAGTCAACTCATTTCAGCAAGTGCTGCCGAGAAGAAAAAAAAACAGAAACCCTGGCGGAATATGTTGTGGGAATGTCCTTGGAGGAAACGTTACGACAGACACAGTTATATTTTCTCATGTGTTATTGTGTATGTGCAGCTACTTGTTAATATACTGTACCCTCAACCAATGCCCTTCTCACTGGGTTCCCAGGGCCCCCAAGGCCAAATGTTCCCTCGTGGGGGAAACCAAGTGTGGCTTTGTAGCGGCACCATGAAAGACAAAAGAGCCGAGCAAGGAACCTGCCCGTTCTGCAGCAGGGAGGACCTCTGGGACAGGAAAACCAGGGAACGTCCGCCCTCTGGGAGGCAATTAAACAAGAGAACATTCAAAGGAGGTTAGAAAAACATGACAAGGGGGCCGGGGAGCCTGGCTCCTCTCGCAGAGGTGGAAGGTTCATTATCTCATCAGCGGAGCTGCTGATACTTTCCCCTGCAGGTGACCTTTGACCCCACCACTTCAGACGCGTGGCCACGGCTTTCTCCATTCGACCAGCTGCAGCCATGACAAGTACAAGCCCAACTTCCCTTCAAGTCCTTACCGTGAGGTGAACTAAAATTGCCTGAACGTTACACATTATTTATGTCCGTAGGAGTGCATGGATCAAGTTCCAAGGCTGGAATGGACAAAAGAAATCAGCAGTAAAAGAAGTCGCACTGCTCAATTAATTTGTCTAAAAAAGACTTCCCGGGATTAACAGTGCTCTACAGTTTCAAGAATTCCAAGAATCACATGAGCAGAAAGCTAAAGCTAGTATGGTCCCAGTCATCTGGGAATACAAACCAAACAAGCTTAATAATTAATGTGCTTTTGACTACAGAATGTGCCTTAAGTGTGGCTGAGGCACTGGAGTGCTGGTCAGCATGTGTGTTATTAAGGGTGTCAGTACAATTACCACACCTTTTTGACATGGGGTGAGTGTGGCAGTGTCTACGTGTGCAATGACTGATTTTCATGAGTGGATTGTGCCAGACCCATTAAAGAGACATCACTCCAAGCCAGCTGCACCCAGGTGCCAGTAGCATGATTTGATTTTTTTCACCCTTTCACTGGAATGTCTGTACAGGTAGCACTCTTGAGTTTTCATCTCAGACCTCTTCCTGTGCAAATGATTCACGAGCCCCTTCCCTCATCCCTTTGAAAACACCTGCTGGGTTTCACTCAATGGACCCACAGCCCACTGCTCACATGATCAAGTTGCATCTTAGAAAACCGAGCCATCATTAAGCCAGTGGGAGTCAAGAAAGAATACGCCACAGTCAGGTTGAAAACTCTGAATGCGTGTAAAACAGCAGCACTGGCCAAGAAATCACCCTGATGGCAAATCCAAGCAAAGCGTATCATAGATTTAAGTTTCATACCACCACACTTTATTCTATGTGTTCTGAAAAGAATCATGCCAAAAACTGAACTGCATGGAAAGCACAGTATTATGGTATTATATGAATTTCTAATTTCCTTTCCATTTCATTTGAAAGACTGACGGCTTTCAGTATTTAAATATTTTTGTTTTTGTAGTCTTTAATACTGCAATTAGACTTGTTAAGCCAAATTCCTTTTATTAAGGAAACCATTATCATCTGATAATAATTACAAAAGCTTACAGATTCTGGTAAACAAACCAATTTCTTTATTCTCATTCTAAGATAGGTGTACTTGCAATACTTTGACTTCCTCATAATATAGAATATAATGTCTGGAGATCCTCAGCAAATAATGCAAATGTAGAAAAGCAGAGAAACAGCTGGAAGCCCTAATTACATGTTTTCACAAAAGGATTCTATTTAAATTGCAGTTGGCAATTACAAAGCAATGTACTAATTGTAGTAGCAAAATAATCAAAGTACTGCTTTTTATTACAGAATGAAAGAGCTTCATTGAAGCTGCTCTCGGCGTTAATTGATCTTTTTGTTGGCACAAGAGACAGAAAGGGAAGTATTTTGGTAGGGATAAATGTCAAAAGCTGTCAGCCCCACTTATTTATCCTTTACTGTCACCAACCCTTTCTATTGAACCTTCATGCCACTTTATTTTCATCTAAAACCGTTTGCAAGAAAACCTCTTCTATGAGAAACCTCGATTTTCAAGACCCTGGTGATGATGGCATGATGATGAACCACAATGACTTTTCTCTAGCTTTTCAATAAACGAGCCCTTTGTGCTGCATTCGGTACTGTTGCAAACAGGTTAATGAAGCAGGTTTGAGCAGAAGGAGTGCAGTAACTAACACCATTGCCTGTTTTATCAAGAGTCCACAAGACCCCACCACACACCTACAGACATGTCACTACTAACACATGCCAGACCAGCTGCAAGAGGCTATTCATCAAAAACGACCTGAGTTGCTGCGTCAGGGCTTCATGTTGCTGCATGATAACATCCGGCCACACACTGCCAGCCTCAGCTACGCACCTGTATGGGGTTACAGGTGGAAGCTGAAGAAATCCCCATCTCAGAGCTTTGACATACCGTAGCTCTCAGTGATCTTCATGCCTTTGGTCTCTAACAGCACCTATCCAGGAGACAACATGCCATCAACAGGGAAGGCTATCAGGCAGATATGTCTCGTCTCCTAGAGATAAACTCTGGTTTTCTCTGATGCCAGATTTGATTAATCAGGCTTTCTCATTATGTGGAAAACTGATGTACTGTACACTATGACCTTATTACCCGTATTGATTAAACTTGTGACTTTATTAATACATTTATCTTCACAGGAGTTCTTGTTCTGTACATTTCATTCTAATTTTACACAATAAAGCCTGTTATTAGAGATACCAAATATTTTTTTTAAAACAATACTAAAGGCAAAATGAGTAGAAAATTGTTGGTGTGGCATCAGGAGACCAGAAAAGAAATAAATCCTTTAACACTTGCAGGCAATGCAGAGTGACTATAAAACAACATGCTATTATCAAGGGCAAAGTGAATCCAATGATTGCTAGAACTAACATTTCTAATAAAATTACAAAAAATCCCCTTTTGTGATGCAAAACCATGGATCACTTATCCAGGAAAATAGTTATCAGAACCCTACTTAATGTATATGCAATATTGGTCTAGAACACAAATGTGAAAACTTCTTTAAAGGTTTGAGAATAAAGTGGAAAATATTTTGTAGGTCTGAAGGAAGGAAAGCTAACCTTATATCTACACCAGGCTTATTAAAAATGAAATCTTTCAACTTTCATCTTAGGACTATGGTAATATTACTGTGAAACTTTGATTTCATGACTTTTGCAGTTGTAGCTGTGTTTTCACTGTGTTTATTACACGTTTCAACCATTAATTGGGATTAATTTTAACTTTTTACTTTTGATGTTCTTTGGAGAAATTGATACTAATGGGAATAAAACTTAATTGCAATACTGAATTATAAAATATAGAGAGTGAAAGGGAAAACAGCACTAACTCTGCATTAAAAGACTTCAAAGGCTTTGGGGTCAAATTAAAAAATACTCATTCAAGAAGAAAGCTTATCCTAACCCTGAGTATGGGTTTATTAATGTACAGATTCTTCCAACCTAGGGTTTGTGTAATGACCATTGTACTATTACAATGATAGTTGGGTTCCAATTGGAGTTGTGGTTGTGTTTGATACTTTAGAGTTCATTTGGAGTTGCTACTTGTTGGGAACAATAATAACTCAAAATGCAATACTGGTCTAAAATAAAAAAAGAATAACTAAGCATTAAAACTTTCTAAATATTCTCATAATAATAACATCTTTTTCATATTGGTCCTAGGATGTTTTTGATCTATTCAGCTTTCAAAAGACTAAAATAAATGTGATTTGTGGGTGAAAAGAAAAACAAGGCAGTTCAGCAACGAAATGTTATTTTATAGACTCAGAAGACTTATTGACTGGAATCCACAGGATTTCACTGCATGGATGGCTTTCTGCCACGAAAAGACAAGTATAAATCTTCAACACTGCAATATTTATTAGGAAACGTGATTTTTTTCTCTTTTAGCAAGCAAAGGATGTTAAAATTCCCTGAAGGCCCCATCACTGTGATTTATTACTGCATTGGGTCAATTCTCAAGGAATAGCTTGGATTTCCCACATGCCTCAACAAAGCAAAAAGTCCATTATTCAATTGGCCATTGACATCATGGCAAAATAATTTTTCGCTTAATAAATTATTAATTTCTTCTGAAGTTTTACTCATTGTATGATATTCACTATGTGAGCAACATATGCTGCAATTGCTATTTAAAGTATATGGACCAAAATAGACATGGCGGTAAATGTTTTAGTTTGTGAGGACTTTAAACCTGAATTCTATATACAAAGTAACCAAAAGTCATTCACCATGAACATACAGGTTTTTCAGGCAAAAGGAAGGGTGATTCAAAAGTTGGCAGTTAAATATGGGTTTATTAAAACAAGCCCTCTGCAAGACAGCTGAAAATATGATAAAATTAAATGTTGTTTCATACTCATACTGTATAACATTGTACATCAATCACAAATCAGTCATTATAAAAATATTTTAGAAACTGGTAAGTATGATTGCTTACTCATTTAGTGTACAAACAATTGTACAATTTACTGATGTGTGACCAGACCTTCCCAAGGATCAAGAACCTAGGACGAACCTGGGACAGCAATGAAAAGGAAAGTATTAACTTACATTGTGCCTGAAACAGTTTAATACAGAAACCTAAAAAAAAAACAACTAGCTTCTCTTTCTTGTCAACAAAAATGAAAGCCTAAGGGCTTCTACATTTGCACATAAATCTGCCACCCGAAGTGTAATCTGAAGGGATTGTCACTCAGGGGCTGGGCTAATGGACACTACTGCAAATGTTTAAAAGGCAAAGTAAACACAACACACATTCCAGAGCCCTAGTGACCATCTGCGATTTAGTCCTATAATTAAAACCAGAAGCCTCTCTATATATACATAGCCATAAAAAGGGACCTAATTGTTGAAATGTACTTCTGAACAGCGGATATGTACAGCTGATTAAGCCACTGCAGTCCCCTTTTAATTGTTTTAAAGTCTATGCAATTAAACACTGTTCCAATGACCACGGTCATACTCCAGCTTTAATAACAAAAGCGCAAGAGATAGAATGTTCCTGTTGCAGGAGTGTGGCATTGTACTGTATATCATTATTACACAGGGACTTGGGAATTACTTTTTTTTTATTAACATCCTGTAGACAATAGCCGGGAGGCTGAAAAGCATTTTGAGCGAATTCTAAATGGATCATTGGATTATAACTTCTAAATGACCCTTCTCACAGAGGAGAACTTTGGCACTTGTGTTACTTGTACACTCCACATCCGAAGAGTGCATTGTCTGATTTCACTATGTAAGGTGCACTGGGTCTGACTTAGCTACTGTAGGTCTTTAGACAAAAAATACTGCAGTCTAGATATGGCAACTTGGAGATGCCTGGCTTTGAAAGGAGTTTATACACATCTTGTGACATTTTCAGCAGTAAAAAGCCACATACAGTATGTTTAACTGTAGATTACACATACAGTATATACACATATAGTATATAAAGTGCCATCACCGTTAAAAAAAGATGGGTTACAAAAGGAGTAGATTGAAAACCTTTTTTAAAACCTGCCCCTAAAAACATCCAAATCATAGAAATTAAAATCAGAGCATTTTAACGGGGTAGAAAACAGTTTTGCATCCAGGCAATACAATACTGAAGCTGCCTCCCTTGCTAAAATCACATCCTTGAAATTTGCTGGCATGTCAAGGTTAAAGTCCACAATGTGTTACAAGCAGCAGGAGATTAGGACTCAAAGTCTGTTAATTTCCTCGCAGGCGGAAGGATGTCAGAAGGACCAGCTTGTAAACTGACACATTGTCCTCCCCACACTGCCAATCTGTTTACCAGGATTTAAAGCAACAGGAACAGTTTACAGGCCAGATCGATTGTTCCAGAGCAACATCGTAACAGGCTTTATGCAGCACCCTATATTCACGTATACATACAGGACCCTCCAGATAGAAACATAAACATTAGACAACAGAAATATTTATGAAATGGATAGTGTCTGTCCTAAAAATATTATACTGTAATCTCATAAGCATTGCACCAAGCAAATTCATATTTGCCCCTGTAGTTACGATTTGATGAATCCTCCTCTGACATGTTATGCTGTGACAAGATGTCCTCTGTAGTGCTATGAGGTGGGATTTTAACTGCTCCTCTAGGCAGATTCGCTCTGGGTCTGTCAAACACTTTGGTCCCCTTTGTAAGCTGCCTTCTTGAATTCGAACCACAAATATTCAGAGGACTGGAGATTGAGAGGGTCAGTTGAAAAGTGGAAAGTGGTAGATAGAGGTTTTCCTAGATTTTAAATTCTTTAATCCCTTAACTTGTGGAGGTCCATGGTCATTTGCCTGCTGTGTTTGGAGAGCTCTCTGACTTCCGCAACGTTTAGAGAGAGACTGACGTACAGGCGTTCAGTTTGTTTTTCTCAAAGTTTATTTAATGGAATACTTAGAGGTGTGAATAAACACCACTAAGTATTCATAGAGGGTTTTCCAGTGTTTTGTGTAATAGAATTCATGATTAATATTTCCTCTTTGTTTCCCGGGCTTACTTTCGGCACCAGTAGAATTCCTGGCAAGACCACTGCAGACCTTCTGCTCCTTAACAAGCTAGAACTTTAAATCTGTCTGACAGATCTGTCAACCTATCTTTTCCCACGTCATTTGTTCAAGCACGGACCCTGACAACTGCATCCACCCTGGCTCTGGTCAGGAGCCTGTCCACTCTCTTGGGGCAGGTCTCCAACATTGGCACAGGCTGGCACCACATTTACAAGACTCTTCTGCCTATTAAAATGCTAACAGTATAACTATGTGCTTTTTAATAGGGGAAGCAGGTTCCTAGGTACCTTGTGGTGAATCAGAACTCCCATTCTCCTGCTAGCTGTCAGCTGTCTTACCAGAATTCCATCTGCAGTAAGGCGAGGAAGCCGCTTCTGTGCGGTGCGCATGACCATCCCTGCGACCTAGAGCTCTCCTCTTCTCTGAGCTAAAGACTCCTGCCCACCTGCTCATGACATGCACACCAGCTCTCTACAGAGTGTTTAAACTACTGTAGCTCCTGCAAGTGTGCTTAATATGCATGGCAGCAGCCAGAGGTCAAGCCTGTGGATCTTGGACTCGAGGTGCTCAATCTGATGGCAGTATTTACAGAGCTTAGATAGCTTAGATATAGAACATAGTTTACTTTGATTATATACAGTATATGATGAGAGATAGAGTAGTTGTATTTTTAGAAGAGATACTACTGTATGTAAAAGATAAAAAGCACCTTTGCTGGCGATCACTTTTTACATTCAAAATGATAGCAAAAATCTTAAGCTTGTACAATATAACGCAAAAGCCATTTAAAAATGTGTTTCCTTATGGCTATCTGTACCGGACGACAGCCTATTGCACACAGATACAGAAGTGCACACACTCACACCAGGGCCAGTTTTCCAACAATGGGAGAACAAGCTCCAAACTCCATATAGTTAGTATTCCAGGCCTGTGATTGAACCCAGGGCCTCAGCACAGCTAAGCAGCAATGCTAATTACTGCACCACTGTGCCGCACTCCAAGCTGAACTGTGTCAGTTTCCTAGCTTAAAGTTTGCCTAAAAGTGAGCAAATCATAGAAGCTCAGAAGAGTGAAGATCTCTGCTGAGTGTTTCACATTCATCAGAACAGAAACAGAACGTTTATATTTCCTCAGGGGCTAGTTTTGATTTTGACAGGTCTTGTCGATGAACACTCTTGAGCAGATACCTCAGCAGAGAATAAAGTCGAACAGGGCTCTACATTCCTGGTCGTAGAAAGCCTCAGTCCAGTAGGCTTTATAGGTAGCGATCACGTCCTTTTTAAAGAGATTAAAATATTTCATTTTGAACAGCTCATTAGATGATTCATTCAATTAAGTAATTTAGAGATTATGCACAAGAAGAAAAACTGAATGTCTGTAGCCCCTAGTGACACTTCTTGACAGAATGCCCAGAGTACAGGATGACATTTCCCCCAATAAATGTTTTGCACCAATAAAACAGGAAAATTTGATGTTCTTTTGAGAAGGCCAGTAAAGTTTATAAATTGACAACTCATGCTGACTTGTCTCTTGATTAAAGACAATCCAGGTGAAACCACTATTTTGACTGACACTGTGCTTATTCTTAAACAAGTAAGCAAGAGAGTTGAACATAACCTTCTGCAACCAGGAGATGGTTCTGGTTTCCAGAGTCCTGGGAGACAGAAAATGGACTGAGATGCAGGAAAGGTTCTGAACGCAACGCTGCTCTAAAAGCATCCTAGAAGCATTTGATCAGAGCAGATGAAACAGTAGAAGCAGACAACAAAGTGAGTTTTCTACCCTTTTCACACAGATGATTCTGGTAAGGAAATGCCAAATTCAAAAGAAAACATTTAATGCCTGACTGACTTCCATACATTGAACATATTTATTGAATTGTGTGTCATTTGGCATGAAATCTGTTTAGTGACGTTTTTCAAATGTATTTATGAAACAATCCACATGTCCACTTCATGGTTATGTGCATTGTATTTTTTTAAAAATATACTCCACTATTCACAGCTCGGTACGAACCACCTAAATAAAATTCAATATTTACCTGGAAATACTAGACGTGGTCCTTCACACAATAAGAAATAATTCATTTAGGTCTGGAGCAGTATGGACTGTTTAGTTGTTTAATATACTGTACACGAAATGCAAAACATATCCCGCAACACTGGCTGCTAAACATATTAATTTCAAAACCCATAAAAGCCCCACTTTTAAAGATTAGCTAAATTAGTAAGCTTTAAGCCTAAACACTGTTTTAACAACCTTGAAGTCTTTGAAGCAATCCAACAAACATTTACTAGTGGGACTATTTTCTCCACATCGGGGTCAAGGTTACCCTGCCTGTCTGGAAACCTTTCACTGCCAGACTCTATATTAGCACCAAGCTGTGGGAAAGGGGGTTTATGTTATTACATCACAGCAATTTACAGAACAAATATAGTAAAGTGAGCCTGTCTGGAAGATGGTCAGAGATATCAGAAGAAATGTATACTAGTGACTGAACTTCTGACATAAATTAGTTTTAGTTATTTAAAAAAAAACACTTAAGCCCGGATTTTTTACAGGTTTAGATCAATACAAAATAAACCATAGATTACCATGTAATCTAGTCTCTCACTAAACTGCCGAGACATTTTTGCTATATGAACAATAATTTTAAAAGTGCCTAAGTTAATTTTAAGTGATTTCTGCAATAACTTTTGAGATCCACTAAAGCCTTTGGCTGCTTGGATAACAGTTATCAGATAAAAAACAGAACTCCATCACAGGATAATCTTTAGCTTAATTAATAACTATCAGCCAAGGTTAGAAACACACACACAAAGTTCCACATTGTCATCCTTGATGTTTATTTGAATTTCGCTTCATGGAAGGAGAAAATGGCCAATTCTTACCACAAAACAAATAAACCGGAGTACTCTTTTTGCTTCACAGTACAGCCAGGCACTTGAACTGTTAGTTCATAAAAACTTCCACTGCTATAAGAAAACAAAAGTCCAAAAGAAAACCAGCCAGAAAAAAGATAGCATAGCACGCTGTAGTACTTGTTTCAATAGTTACAGTCCATAGTACAGCATAATGAACAATATTTTAACAGATTTCAGCAAGCCTTTCTTTACATACTACGTTCTTCTTTGCCATTTTCAAAAGTGTCAAATACAGAGAAAAATAAAAATGGTCTAAATAATAATTTTAAAAATAATGCAATGTAGGGTTAGCCATTACTTGAGGCTATGCTGTATGAAATTAATTTTCAACAACTCCTTACATTATAAATACAATTTGAACTAAGTCCAAGTAATAAATATGAGCTTGGAATACAGATTCAGTTGAAGCAATTACATAGATTTAATGATAAAATATGATACAGTGTATCATGAATCTGGAGTTAATCAGATAGCCTGTTGTACACAACAGAGAATTAAGGAATAACAATTATTTTGTAACTGTGCAACAAATGTTCTTCACTTCACCACATGTCCAACAGGACCACACAGTGCCCTGCAAAAGTGAGACATTTGTTGTACTTTCTTGTAATGTTGACAAATTTTAAACACAGAGAAAAATAAAGCATCTGGTTCCCATTTTAAAACCAAACAAAAATAACTTTTCAGTCAGTACTCTAAAGGAATATAATCAGATTTCTTTCTAAGTGTTCTCAGTAACACACTCTCGACACATTTGGAATTTCTGGTTCCTTTATGGAACTAGTTAAAAACATTTTTTTGCAGTTTAAGTAGTCAAATTAGGGAAAACAAACAGGATATGGAAAGCCAGAAAGATATACTGTATGCAGTTTTATGCTTTAAGAAAAACAAAGGAAATACAATTATAAAATTCCTCACTCCTCATTGAACATGTTGGATGTAGGCCATGTCCATCAAAGATTCAATTTTACACACTTTTAGACCTTGAAAAATTAAGAGAAAAAAACAGCAGCAACAACAAAAATTTCCTTTGTTGCTTTTACATCAATATTTAGAGCACAAGCAGCTGAAAGCCTATCTAATTCACACCGTCTCCAATAAAGAAAGAAAATGAAGTAAAATGGGACACAAAAGCCTGAAATTAACTAAAAAGGAAGGACTACAAATAAAAGGGCTTTTCATTCCTGCTCTATAAAGCTCATCCTCTACTTTAATTCTCTCACATTCCTCAAAAGCTCTTTAAAAATAAGGGTCATGCTTGTGGCTGCCATAGAAACCACATCCCTTGTGCAAGGCGCTGTCATAACATGGGGCCTGTTCGGCAGGGGCTTAAAGTGACAAAGCAGCCAGCCGGTGTCGGGAGCAGAGGTGAAGACAGCTTGGGTAGAGAGGGAGCTGGTGGGGGTGGCCATCTGTTTTTTATTTAATTAATACTTGTCTCTCTTCCAGGCTACTAAAACAGTCACATACTGTACTAATGACTATATGTTGTTTCAAAAGAGAATGATAGGTCTTGTGTACCACATGAATGCTTTCAGAATACTTTTGTTTTGTAATTTAAAAGTATCAATTCCCAACCATACAATATACTAATAATGTTCTATTTTTTGCTGAATGATGGTTAATCAGTTTTCATATTTGTTTGAACTTCACTAATACATGTAAAAGAGATATGCATTTTAAAAGAAAGCATTAAAGATCAATGATCAAGATCACTCATGTGTAAGGTTCTGTTTCATCAAGTTGTCATTATATATCAGTATATCAAGTAGTGTGTGTGGGCGGCAACAAAAAAATGTATTTAATCCTATCCTGATTTTTGCAAAATGGTTATTCTTTTTAAATTTCATTCAAAACTGTACACAGTTGGCAATAAGAATTAGTCAAACATTGAAGTAGATTCACTGACCTTTATGAGCATTAATCTTGGGCTATTTGCTATTAAATTTCTGGCATATGAGTCCAGGACCATTGATAATCAGGTTCTGTGAAACCAGTACAGAATGTTTTAAGTCACCTTTCAATTGCTCTGCTACTGTACTGTACATGTTACATTTTGGAGCACAGTCATCACGGGTCTAAGATGTCTTAGACATCTCATTAGTAAGAAAGCTGCAATAACATAAATTCTATTTTTTCAAAACTCAACAGCTGGGAATTTACCTAAAAATGCCCTCTTTGCAGCATTCATTTTCTAGGCATTAATTTCACAGGTGGTTACAATTAGGTTTTACCAGAGTTGTTTTTAGTTGGCAGGGTGAGTAATAAATGGGAGAGCACCCAATGCTATCAGTTTGTGAGTCTCCAATAAAAAACCACAACCTCTTTTCATTTTCGTATTCAACATTATATTCACTTTGACACTTTTCCTACAGATTCTCTTTTTAAATGTGGATCTCTTTGAAGTACCGCTACTGCCCAAAAAGTAGTCTCAAACGGTTAGGAAACTTTCAGTGCTATCATATTTGCCAGTACCAGTATTTTTTGTATTTTGTCTGGAGTGGTCACTCCCTTATACTGTGGTAAATATTCTACTTTGTTAGCTTCTAACTTCTTGGATTTTATACTTAAGTGATTAAAGAGAAAAAGGTCAAATATATATCTAGGTCCTTTGTAAAAGGTTTAAGTTTTCATTGACAAATAAGGTAATTCAATAGTGTTCACGGGGAAGCACAACAGGCGACAGCAAGCAGTGTCTACTAATCAGAATCAGTAACAAGGTTAAATTGCTGGTCCTAAATTTTTATTTCTAAAAAGAACAGAGCTCCGGCTGTTTGCCATTTGATGAGTTCAAAATAAGCAAATGTAGGGGCCGCTTGGCATTGTTCACGAGATAATAAAGACATGTCAATTTTTTTGAATGATCGTGAGTTGTCTGCCCCCATCGGAGACTGGCGGGCCCCTACAGATGGCTTCACTCCTTCACGAAGTGTTCCACTCTCACGCTTAACAAATACAACTTGCTCCCTCAGTTAAACTAGGCAGCGTAAATCCTGTCAGACCACACACTGCATGTTCCCTCATGCGCTGATTTCTCATGCCAGATTTTTTATGACGAAGAGCGTTCCGGACTGTTGAGAGTTCAAAATTCTTTTCACACCTTTAAAAGGTAGCAGGTCTGAGTCTCATAACCCACATGACTGCGACTATCAGGATTGATCAACGAGCCAGGCTGCGGGTTTTAACTGCAATGGAACCTCCTAGCACACAGAATGTCAGGCAACCCTGCGTGCTTCCTGGTCTACAGCACAGGTGTGTGTGGAAAACCACTGTCACTCTGCCATCTCATTGCCATTTTTGCACTAGGAAAACCATCCTGACCCAGGGGGAGACGTTGTTTCTTTTGCAGATTATTCTCATGGCAAATGTTTCGGGAGTCAGAAACCTTGTCAACCATCATGTACAAGGACATACGATACTATTTCACATACTAAAGAAAATGTGTTGTGTATGGCTTCATACACTAATTTCACTGTAATAGGTTACACTACAAGCAGATCATGGAATTTTTACAAAACATTTAGTGGTCTGGTACGAATACTGGGATGACAGATCACTGGTCACAAAACTATACCAAAGCACATGCTGCAACTTTATAGTGGCACAGTCCAGCTTTTCGGTACAGTACAATCTTTTAATTCTAAATTCCATGTTCTTTCTTCAGACAAAAAAAATGGCCCAGAACAGTTTCTCTTGATGGTGAGAAACCAATGAAGTAGCAAGGAGGCCTGCCTACGAATAAAGGGAAAAGCTTGTTTAGGCTTTTCACACAATGGAAGGAGATTTTTAAGTGTTGACTAACAGGCACTGTAAAAGCAGGCGAGTTTGAATCTATCCATCTAGTGGTTAGCTGAATGTTTTTGGAAGTTAAAACCTGAAAAGGCACTTAATTACTTTGACCTTTCACTGTCTCTCCCTGGAAGGTGGAAACATTTTTGTCCAGTGTGCACTTCTGTTGAGTGTTACTGCTCTGCTAAGATTCATTGCAAAAAGTGAAATAGTTTTAAAGTATTAGACAGACAGCATAAAACAGTTTATCCTGGGAAGAGATCAGAACTCTTAAGTCGCATCCGAAACATTCATTAAGTACATGTCAGGTTAGTGTGCATTTACAACTGCAGAGGATTTTCCAGATGCTGGATTGGCCTGAATCACATTGACATTTCCTCGTTTCGGGACCTCAGTGGAGTTCCATAAGCCGACGGGGCTACTGCAGCAATCCTGTCACTTCCTGTAAAGAATCATGGGGACAGGATAAAGACTAGTAGCAGATGGATTGCCAGCATGCTTTCTGCCTTGTGATGGACCCCCCCCCAAGGCAAAACTGAGTGTTGCCCACAAAGCTGGCTGAAAATCTCACATTTACATAACCAAAGGTCATTTTGAGCTTAATTAATAACCCCATGATACAGTTCTCATTGTAGTACCCCTTCAATACAGGAAACGTATGAAAATATAAACCTCTTTTTTTCACTCTGGCTTCACACATAGGTTTACAGATGGGCGTCTGCTTTTTCTGAACTACAAATGCTTCCTTTACAAGTCTGAATGTGCTTGTTCTGAGGGCTCTGAGGGACCGCATTGATCCTAGCTGGGGAGAAATCATTAATGGAGCCCCAAGGTAGCATGTGTACAATGGAGGGTTTTTAATAAGACCCTGATCAGTCCCTAGGCTACTATTTGATGTTATAGAAGCAGGCAGAACGCCAGTATCTCTAATAGGCTGCTGATGAAAACAGCCTGGGAGACCATGTTTAATTATTATTATGAGGGCAGTCCTCTAAGCACTGGAGCTGAAAAAGGAAAGGTTGTAAAACCAGACTCTTCTGATGGTGGTGTCAGCAGAGAAGTCTGGTGAATGTTTCCAGAGAGTTGTACACAATTCATGGTGAAAAATTTAGACATTGGATCTTTTCTCTTCCCCACCAGAGAGGGCTGTGGTCAGTGTTTAGCTTATAGGACTGATTGTTAAAATCCTATGACATCAATGTGGAATTTTACAAAACAGATACTAATTATATTGCGTTATTATAATCAATGATTCTCAGTGCTTACAGACCTCACTGGGTTTCATGGTACTTCTCAAAATCTTTTCGAACATTCATCCTGGCAAAGTATATGATTGTGGCTCTGAATCAAAACAAAACAAAAATAATGATGAAAGTATTTTTCCTCTAGCTAAACATTTGTATACTTGCATACTGTGGGAGTTAATATGAAAAGAACAAAGAGACAACTGAAACATAAAACCTACATATAAAGATTTGTAATGACAATGTGAGTGTGAGCCCTGCGATGGACTGGTCTCCCATCCAGGGTGTATTCTGCCTTGGACCTGTTGCTTGCTGGGATAGGTTCCTGCTCCCCCTCTTTATTAGATAAGATAGATAAGATCACTTTATTGACCATATACAATTTCTTGCATTAAGAATTTGTCTTTTTGCATACCCCAGCTTGCTCTCCATGAGACACACAGACAGGGAGAGTGAAGCTTGGGGTCAGAGTGCAGGGTCAGCCATTTATACGGCACCCCTGGAGCAGCTGGGGTTAAAGGCCTTGCTCAGGGGCCCAATGGAGTAGGATTCCTCTGCTGACTGTGGGATTTGAACCTGCAACCTTCCAGCCACAGGCGCAGATCCTGAGCCACAGAGCCACCCCTCTGCCCGAGTAATGGTGTACCCAGAGAAAAGTAAAGAAAAGTGAAGGCAAGCCAAATAATTCAGAGAGAGTAAATGCTGGTGATAACATTGGCAGGAATGAGTCCAACAAAGAGTTACAACAGTGTTAGAAGGAGAGAACATTGGACAGAATAATTAATAAGAAAGGGGAAATTTCTGCAAATGGCCTTGCTCAGGGGCCCAACAGAGTAGGATTCCTCTGCCGACTGTGGGATTTGAACCAGCAACCTTCCAGCCACAGGCGCAGAGCCTGAGCCACAGAGCCACCACTCCACCCTTCTTCTTTAGATAAAGAAGTTAGAAAATGGATGAATGGAAAACAAAAAAGGAATGTGTGTTCTTAGTTGATAGTACACATGGCAGGCCTTTTTCTGCATTTCCATGTTTGGCAAGTTTGAAGGTTAAATTTAAACATATTTAAGCTCCCTTCAGTAAAATAGTATAGACCAAATTTACCATCTATGGGAGATAGGTTGTAAGTGTACATGATGTTTTATTCAGAAGACTCATTTGAATAGAAACGCTGAAAACTATTATAGCTTACCAGCTTTCTGTAGTAGATTTTTCTGTTTCTTACAATAAGAGCAAAGGTTAGTGTCCGAAACCAAACAGAAAAATAAAAGAAATGCACCACAATTGTCATGGTGATACTTGGCAAAATCCATCAACCATTACAGTTTCCAAAGCTTATGTGGAACAAAATTATTTATGTTTTACAGTTTTCATTTCAGCTGTGAAGCTCTACATTGTGGTCGAGTTGAAAAGTAATCCGAGAAGGCTGAATGAACACTTTGTTGTGTTTAAGCTCTGAGAAGAGCTCTGTAATTAAGTCTTTATTCAAAAATAGACTTTTTATGCTGTCTGGGAAAAAGTGTTTTTTTTTCTTCTAGTTGCATTATCATTCCCCCTCAACACCAACTCACTAGCTTCCTTCTCAACAAAGAAATTAAACAAAACAGTGACATTACACAGAACTCTCCTGTACGTACATATCTCTGGTATGCATACAGGGAACGTTTCTTTAATTTTGTTTTCTTTAAGCCTGAATACAGTAGTGCGCTATTTGCTTTCAGTAAGCCTTTCCAACAACAAAAGCAGAAAATCAAACAATGTCATTTAAATACAGAACCTAGCCGAAATTCACATAGTGTAAGAGCTATAGCCTTTAATATCTTCGTCTCTAGCTCAGCAGATTGAACAGAGAGGCCCAGCTCTGAGTAATTGAAGGCCAAAGGGTTCACCCAGCAAGGATGCAGGATTTCCACACCTCTCTGTTTACACTGTAGCCCTTCCAGCAAACATCTGATATCTGTGTGCCCCCACAGCACAGCAACGTTTGTTTGGAGTACAGGGTCCACTTAATCCCTTAAAAATAAAGGGATTATAAGAAAACCTCAGCGATCAGCACATTATGAAAACAGCTTCAAAGAGGCCACACAGCAAAACAAATGGCACAGGACGAGGCTCAGCGTCAGCAAGATGAGTGCCACCAGCTTCACCGCTTTTGAAAGCTTGGGTGTGGGTAACAGGTGATGCTTTACTGCGCAGAGGAAAGAGATAAGGATTTCCATGTCTACAGCATCAAATGTCAGTCACAGATTTCAATTTTTTTAATCATTTTGTCTCACTTCCTATGCTTCTGTTGAAAATGTAAACAACTGTACGAAAAATGTTCGTTCAAATTGAAAAGGTTCACAGAGCACATGAGAAACTCATAATCCAGCAACAGTCAACTGCCTGAGTTAGCTGCCTAATGGAGTGCTCTCTGGTGCACAGCCAAGAACTGGAACCATTTCAAGTGTCACTTTTATATCTGGATTCTGTTACTGGGAGATCTCCAGTGGACACTGGATGGATGGATGGGAGTATTCGTTAGGAAGTGAGGTAGACTGGTGCTGGAAATAGATCCCATTTGGTAAAAAAGACAGAGGAAACAATGCAGGTGGGTGAAGAAATCCAATGAAAAATGAAAGAGGTAAGGATTGAATAATGATTAAAAAGAAAATCTGGTACAGAAAATCCAAATGGAAAAAAGTAGATAGCACAACAAATAAGACAGAAAAAATGACAAGGAGGATAGCAAGAAATAAAAGGACTGGCAACTGACTGAGCTAATTTTTCAAAACTTGTATCTATTTATGCCTGTATCGGGAAGAGTCTGTTTGTGACAGTTCAACTTTGTAAGGCTTTGCCATGTGTTCACTGCAGCGCTGCCTTTAGAAAACAAAGACCACCACTGGCAAAGAACCTGGCAAAGGGGAGATGTGAAACGGAAAAATACGAACCACCGCAGAGCACCAGAACTAGGAGAGAAATGAAAACCAGGGGTTCATCTACTGTACCATCTAGAGTAACCTCCCGTTGCACAGGAAGAGCCAGAAGGAAATTTTGGAATATTACGCTGTGATTTTACACCAGGAGGAGATTTGGAAAAACTACAGCTCTCATTCCTACAGAAATTAATGTATTGAGGATCTTTTTAAATGTATTAAGTAAATTAATACATTCATAGGGTTATCTTGAGCTAAAACACACCCTAATAAAAATCTCTCTAAAACAACTTTTTTTTATTTTTACTGCATAGTACTACTTAGTTGGTGTTGGTTTGCCTCATAAAACTGGACATGGTATTAAAAATTCAATTATAAATATCTTAATGTATATCCAGGACTGTCTGTACCAGCTAGGCTGTTTAATGTCAACTGCCTTTCCTTGTAAAACCCGTATTAGTCTCCCCGTTCTCTTCCACCACCCAAATCTCAGCCTTTCAAGATCTTGGTTATTTTGTATACACTGATACTCTATGTAATTGCTTTTAATTATTTAATTTCCCAGAAACTTAAAATTGCTTTGCTCTTGATGTGGATAAGCCTAAATGCTGCCATAACTTCCAGTGTCGCCAGGACTCAGCAAGTTGTTTTAAGTCAATGTTATCTGCCTTGTACTCAGGGACCTCTCTTCACCCTTCCCTCACTGCGTAAATGTGGCTAATCTAGTTAATCATGGAGGGAGGATTAAGGCTCCATGCAGCCCGTTCTTTTTCTGTCTGCCAGATAATAAGGTAATCCAACTGCGCTGAGCTCTATCTGTTCACCCATCAGTCAGCCGAAATCCAGACTAGCTCTCTCTTTAAAGTATTTTATTGTAAGAAGCCGAAAGCTCCAAGCATGAATTGTAATTAACCTGTGACTAGCTTACCACTAATTTTGAAAGGATTTATCTAAACTGTTTTATGAACATTGGCTGTGAACGGGTGCTTTTTATGGGAGCTACGCCACAAGCAGTGTTTTGGGAGAGGGGTGGAAGAGGAACAGACATGATGTATTTGAAGGGCTCTAAAGTATAATGCTTCCTTTCAATACAGCATGCAGGGCCTTTACTCATCCCAGGAAGTTCTCTTCATTGTGAGACTAGAGGTATTTTATTATGTCACTGCAGATACCATAATATATTTTTTTCTGGCTGGGTGAAAGAGGGACAACAAACCACAAATTGACTGCAATGTAAATCCAAACAGCCCACATGAGGAATGAGCTACTTACACTAAAACACTAAGCTTGCAAAGATCTTTCTGCTCAAATGTAGCTTTGCTTTGCTCACCCTTGGCCGTAGGTCCTTCGTTCAGTGCAGCTGGTGACTGAAAGACAACAGCTCCATGCAGTAGATGTGATCTTGAGGGCAGTATTGAGGGTGTTGTGTGTTTTCCATGTCTTGGCTGCCAGATACAGACCATGAGACTGCACACCAGCCCACTCACCTTTCAGACAATGTCTTTCAACGACACAGCCCTACTGTATATAGAAGGAGAAGTGTGGATCAGAGGAGAGGCATCCCTCACAGACAGGGCCGCAAGCCTACAGGCACCAGGGAGGCCATCATGGCCACTGTATTGCGGAGGGCTGAGTCGGTACTGGCAAACATCAACGGCAACCCACAAACAGCTGCACACTGCTGTTTGAGGAACGCTGGTCACAGTCAGCTAGAGACATAACTTAGGACTGTACCCTTGATTTGAACCTGCTCTTGAGTCACTCGCGATGCCCTTTCTGAAGGTCTTTTAGGTATAAAATGCCAACTTGTTCCACCTTAAACTAAAGTCTCCAAAAAACATATACAAGTTTAAGTCCTCCTTAAAATGCACAGTAGAGTGAACTGAACTCAATAGTGTTTTAATTCCTAAACACTGTTATGTATATAAACCTTCTTGATGACTGTTACTGTTTTAATTACAAAGGATACTGTTATGAAATAAACTGTTTTAAAACTTATAGGTAGGGAAACACGGCATCATTGTCTCCGATGTATTTTATGCAAATATCAACCTTGTTATTTACATACTCACTTTAGCTCATTTAAGAAAACTCCAGTACGCATCTCACAAAGTAAACCATTAGGATAATTGTTTAACTGACTACTCAGATTAGAAGAAAAGCAAGCCAACATCGGATCATCCCCAAATTAAGCCTGGGTACTAGACCCTGTACTAGATCTATTACATCTTTAAATTACTTAACGAACAATGTCCCTTGAAAGGTGTTCCAATCCAACCACAAGCATGTTTTAAGATGTAATATTCCTCAGCTGCTTTTCTGTACCTGTAGTGTTTTTCTTCAGTATCTTCTGCTTTTAAATGTCAACAGCTTTTTTAAGCATTCGTTAATGATGCACATGCTATTTGTTCTTGTAACCACTTCATATTGACTAGACCAAAATTGGTTGATATTTTTGAGTGACTACATTTCTTACTGTAATGTGAATTTTATGAAAGCGGTATGCTTTTCTTTACAATAATAGTTTCAGTTTAATTAATGCACAAGAATTATCTTATTATTTATTACACCTATGTTGTTGAACTCATTTTTGTGTTATTTTATAGAGGATCTGAACAATTAAAACAACTTTACTTTTACCACAAAAGCCTGATACAATTTCTTGTGGATGTAAAAAGTCTTCACTGGGTGTATATGGCTGTATATCCCTAAATCACAACACGTTTAAAAGAAGATCTTCAGGCAATCAATTCTCTTATAAGGTCGATAGATATTCTATTAAATTCCTCAATCTTTATGGGGCATTCAAGCCAGCATGACTTAATACATGGGCTGGGAGCTGAGTAATGGCCTGCTCTCATTTTCTCTTGTCTTGGAAAGTCATCAATACATCACAGCAAAACCAGCTGAAATGACTGAAGGGGAGACGGAATGAATTACTTCAGTCGATTAGGACAAGAAAAACTGGAACAGGGATCAAACAGTCCCAGATGACTGGCTCATTTAATGTCAGATCTGTGGATATTAAGGTTATGGAGAAGCCTAGCCCCTTTGTCAGAATACTGTAACCCAGCAGTGCAAGCTTTTAAATTAATTTGAGGTCATGCAGGATTTTAATGACTGCAGCTCAGCTCCTGCACCAGAGGTAACGACTGTAAGGAGCACGTATTTAAGATTAATGGAGGACTGGAGACAAACCACAGCTGCTGTTTGTCTGTGGGCCTCTGGATATAATCACCATTGAGGTGTTTGTGTGTCAAAAAAGATGGTATGTTTAATCAGGATTCAACATTCTGAGCAGGTGGACAATCTCCCACTGTGAACACCAAGTGGATTTAGGAAAAGGAGGTATCTAGGAGTTAGGAAGGTAGTAGCATAGAAACATAACTCCTTTTACAGAGGTTCACGGAGGGTTCAGGCTTCGGGAAGTCAAGAAAGATATGTTTTATACATACTGTAGTGAGCAGGACCCAGATCCTCACCTCTTCAAAGCTGGTTCATTCACAGAGGATGTTACCAGATTCCAGGGTCAGTTTTACTGGCTGCAGACCAGCACGGAGCCTCAGACAACAACATTCCATGATATTTGATTGAGTTATACTTTAAGGAAAGCATTCCACTTTTCACTATTTTCCTTACAAGGTCATCTCTCACCGAGGCCAGAATTCTGTCCAGAAAACAAGCAAAAAACCTGCTCTCTCTTGATTGTCTCTCAAAGCCAGTAAATACCATGTTTTAGTAGGAACAGATGATTGCTGGGCACTGCTGTAGGGATCTCGTACATAAAGCCTTCTGCTCTTTCACTAAGAGACTGCAGCAACAAGACTTCTTTTAATGCAAGTATAAGAGAGTGACCAATCAGATTTTTAATTAATACACTTGTGTGTTTTGGAATCAACCAAAAGATAGCATCCTGGTGCAGAAATGTTTTTTTTATTTTGTTCTCAAACTTGAAAATGATATTTTAGTTAGTCACTTTTCTTGACTGGTTTGACTCACCAGCATACATATTTAACTGCCATTCTGAAATGTTTCTTTAAGCCTTATATATCTGACCTAGGGGACCATATCCCTCATATAAGCACAATTAGGAAGATTAGGAACATTTGAAAGACATTTGTTGGGTGCATGACCAGGCTAATACTCCATTCCATAGGTGAGGACTCTAGCAGGGTAGTACAATATGTTACAGTATATCACTCACTGAGGATTTCTATAATTTGCCTTGATCTTCTCTGTGACCTGGAGATCCTGTTCGGACTATCTGTCCTCTCATTTCATAGGCAATGGAAATGCATCAAATTAAGGAAAACGAATTATTTTTCTCTTTCTTTTTTACATTATTCAGTTATTCCTAAAGGGGGTGTACTGTATACAGTACAGTGTGATAGTATCACGTATTTCATTTTGTAAAACTCATTGAAGTTAAGTTGAAAAATGGCACACAATTACTAAAACGCTCAGCCCTAATTAACTGCGCCCATTACAGCTTGCCTGCAGCGCTGCCATGTTAGATTTGTCATCTGTGGTGTGCAAAGTATTTTACCATTGAATGCAAATTCTCAGACACTTTTGTCAGGCTGAAGGCTGTTCTTTCGGGGAAGCGCATCACAAAATCCTGAATTTGTATTCATATTTGTATAGATTTGTATTCCTTTTTTTCTCCGGAATAATCTGTTTAAAGGTAAAGATTTCGTTACAAATCCCCATAGGTTTGAAAATGCTGAAACAAATCTTCCCTCTTACTCAGTTTAGTCAGTTTAATGTATAGTCTTGTAGGTTGCCCACAAAGTTTTATTAATTATAAAGCACAATAATCATTCATAGACAAGACAATTACAGTAATTCGTATAAACTCGTGAGATGACTAATTTTCCATATTCTTTGCATTCTTGTACTTAATACAATCGCAAAAAATCACCTCTGCGAGTCTGAATGACACGATCACGTTAGGTAGCACAGTCCAGAACCTTACCTCACATATCACACGTTTTTAAGATTGCTACTCCCATGCTTAACCTACAAGGAGTAATTTAAATCCTGTTTGCTTTTCTTACGGTCTACGGACCATCAATATGTTCCATAAGTCAATGTCGGAATATTTCGTTTCAATTTAAAAACGCGTAGTTAAAGATCACATGCATAAAATAAAAAAGTTGTATCCAAGCAGCTGAAAACAAATATGTCCTGTTAATTATGTATTTCTCACATCTACTAGATAATCGCTCCGGGGCTAATTGCATCTAAATGATCAAATTGAGAAAGCTGATACAAGACAAAGCTAAAATACAAGATGTTCCTTAAATACTCAGGTGTAAAAAAAAAACCAACTGCTGTATCACAGAACAGAAAACGAATATTGGCCATGTTAAGTTTAGAACTGGGAACATTCGAGTTAACCTCGCCTTCAGCAGCCCGACAGGAGACGCAAGACGCTCCGCCTGACGAGAAGTGGCGCAGACAAT
Organism: Lepisosteus platostomus; assembly: GCF_059453375.1. Taxonomy (NCBI): domain Eukaryota; kingdom Metazoa; phylum Chordata; class Actinopteri; order Semionotiformes; family Lepisosteidae; genus Lepisosteus; species Lepisosteus platostomus. Next base: position 6,066,812 of record NC_142628.1, on the reverse strand, counting down.
CTCCTGGAGGCAAGGTGCTGCCGACAGCGACAGCCATCTGGTGACCCAAGGTGTAGGGGCAAGCAAACCCAACTGGCAATAACAGGACCTCCCCCGCCCCCGTCGGATTTCCACATCTGACATTTTCCCTGCGAAAAACTCCGGCTCTCCCATGGGTTAAAGCTTAACACGTTCTTCAGCACACAATTTCATAACAAAAACCGTGTGGGAATGTCCTTAACTCCCAATAAATGAATGCATAGATCTAAGGGCATCCGACCCCAAGAGAGCAACCCTCATAACCAAAATTATCACGCCCCAAATTACTGTGGAAATAAATAAACATCAGTTTATTCCATTATTTCTGCTGTTAGCAGTTATCGAAGGTGATGTCCAACAAACTGCGTCTCTAAAACATATTCGCTACTTTCACTATATTAAAGTTATTTTGTAACTTATTTTGTATCTGGTATTGTAAAATGAAAAGCAAAGTCTCACAATTTAGGTCACGGGCGGCGGACAGATCTTTTAACAGGTGCTGGCAAAAATCATTTTCTCTTTTAAAAGTACTTAACATTGATTAAATTCGTCTTTTGTTAAATGTTTTGTTTTGCCATTTTTACTTTAACTTCTACGGGTTCAAGGGATTATATCGACTATCCTGATTTGTATCCTCGCTCGTGTAGTTAATTACAGCGATATCTCCGTCACACTTACAGTGGTGCTAATCCCATCAAAACACTACCAAGACAGCACGCTTGCTTGGCTTTGTATCACAGCCGACGTGCGAACAACCCGGTGCCTCAAAATAAAGGTAAAACTGATTTCTGGGTCGGCAGCTCGGACTGCAGATCACGGGTGTGGGAGGTCTTGGAAGGAAAAATGAACTATTCACTCATATATAAATATAAAACTATTTAACACAAAAGAAAACAGAAAGACAACCGAGTGACACTTCATTTAGGATTCTGTATTGAAAATTTGTGAAGTACAAATTAAGCTATAAACCAAAATGCAGTGCTCATCTAAAAATACTACTGTGCAGCATATCATTCAACTAAGAGACTGTTCGAAACTGCTGAAGCGCACTGGTGTACTTCGCTTTTGGTACCCCACGTAAACAGAAAAGTGTAAGGCTAAATCCGTAAAAGTTTGGGGTGTCATATATCCCCAAAGACACAGAGGCAAGTGAAATAGCAACACGGTAGTCAAAAGTCAAACTCCAGTTAAATGCGAGGTCTATGGAAACATTACCCCACAGTGCTATCACATACAGTAGTCAGTGTGAGACCACCACTGGAAAGAATCTTACATAGTTTCTTACTAGAGTCAAAGGAGCACTCAAACCGGGTGAGCTAAAAGAGAAAAAAAAAGTAAATCTTACCCTCACAAAATGTTTATCTTAGTCCAGAAATTGCGTTAGATTCAATGTACTCCACACCACGAAAAAATAACGGAATCCTCCTCGTACTAATTAAGTTGAATGAGGTGGAAAACAAAACCAAAGTGAGAGTTTATGTCCTGAGGGCAAAACAAACGTCTCTCTTTAGCTAATAAATTCCAGAGCCGCTACTACTGCAACCCCCCAATTTGGTCATGCCTGCTTTGAGGGAGATGGGCAAGCAAACAGCTTTTTTTTCCCGGAGTGCACGCTTGAACCAAGCATCCAGGCGGTTCAGCCCCCGGAGGCGTGAACACGCGTTGCGTCCACGCCTACCGTTAACCCATTTTGTGTTGCCCGAGACCTTCTTTCCTTACGTTTTCCACAAGCCACCCTATCGATAATATTACCGCGGTGGGCAAACAAGTAAGCGAAAGTCATTCATAAATCTGAACCCCGCCCACCACAACACCCCGGGAGAGCAAGCAGTGCTGGTGTTTAGCTTTTGTTCTTAATCACTGCGCTTCTCGTGTCACGAAGGCAGGTTTACCTTCACAGATGGAAAGTCTGATAAAATAGGGTCTGTGATCTTTTACGCTACAGGTCGTGATGGGTGACCGCTTCTCCCCTCTTCAGCCACACATTCCTTCCTCTCTGTGCGTTGGAAAAGGCTCTGCGTTTACAGCAATAAGCAGTAACAAAAGTATTGTATTCCTTGCAACTAAACCGTTCTGTTTATGTACTTTGCTTTAACTTTTTCACTTATCGGGACTTGGTAAGCAATTCTGAAATAAAACATATTTACAAATCAATCTGCCCTTGCGATCAGATTTAATCACCGTTCTCATCAGCTCGTTCTTCGTGCTGATTAAATTGAAGATTTTTCTCTCTTTGACGCCCAAAGATAAGGATCAAGAAAACAAAAAACAAGTATACAGTGTCAATCCCGCTAAAATGCCATTCGATCTCGTCTGTCGCTCCTCAGGGGGTCGAGGGAAAGGAAGGTTGCTACTGATGGTTCGCCTTCCCAGTGCTTTTCACGCTTGAGTTTTGCATTGTCTGCTCCTCTCCGTGTTTATGTTCTGCCTGTCTGCCACTGCTGCCTAAGATCATCTCCCAGAGGAAAGCTCTGTAAATGATACGTTCCTTCTCAGAGTGTATGTAGTGTAACCATGTTGAGTCAAATAAAGCCCCAGACAGACCCTAGAGCACAAAGTCTGTCCCTCAGGACATGCCCAGCCATGCAACAAATACTTCATTTAGGGAATTACAAATATAAATGAATGCTAGATTACAGTCGAATAAACTCCTCCATCAAACTGTACCGTACTGTGATAACTGAGGATGAGATACTAATACAGTAAAATACGCTTTCTTAATGTTTTCCCATGCTAGTGCTCATGGCATGCTAGGAAGATTGTTAGGCATTACTATTTGTGCAAAGTGTGAAGTACTTCAATCCAGACCTAAACTGCTCTTCTCCTGCAATTCCCACTCAGGACTGCGCAGAGATCTGCACTCTTTCTGCAAAAGCACTCAGCATCTCAGGAGGTGACTTGTCCTTTCAACACAGTCTCAGAGCACCATTGTGCCATTTCAGCATCAGCCATGGGAGGAAACGTTAGGGGATGTGTTTTAACTCCAAAGGAAAAAAAAAATGCATTTCAGCTTCCCATCAGGAAAATCACATTAAAAGGCAGTTCACAAAATCTCAGTCTGCTTTATTCGTGGCATCCATTCTAATGACTCCAGACTGACCAAAAGGTGTAAACGTCCTTAGCACACTGCAGACTGAGTGCACCGACAACACACTGCCTGCAATGAGACTGGGATACAGTAGGGACTTTATATAACTCATAATAGCTTCGTATTGAATGGCGTATAATATCAAACTAAAAAAAAAAATATAGAAACAAGGTTTAAGTTATAATGTTCAGTAAGTTAAGCACATTCTTTGGAATCTGTTACCCTTATTTTTTTTAAATAAGTTCCTTGTGCATTAAAACAAAGAAGAAACACATTGGCCTTTGCCCAGTTTTACCTAACTGGTTTAGAGGAGTGGTTTGGGCTCTGTTGCACATTTTTAACGAGTGAGTTAGGGCTGTGATACCCTTGTACATGCTTAGATGGCTTAAGTAAAGTGTCCATTTGAATAAATACATCAAAACGAAACTCACTTTGAAATAAAATGTCTGCCAAACAAATTAATAATATAATTTTTTCCATCTCCTACAGCAATCAAAAAGCACATGTAGCCCACATCTCCTTTTACATAGTTTGGCACTATCTCTGCATCTGACTTGTTAAAAAAAATGAGCAAATGTAATACAGAAAGGAAAAAAAATATTTATAAGATTTTTTTTTAAATACCGAATTATATAATTTGTGTTTATATTTATTGGATTAAAACAGGAAAAATCAGTTTAGCTTTTTTGTGCATTATATTTGAGAGGGCACTTCCTTTTACCAGATGTGCCCCCGGGTCTACTCACTTTCTGTGTTCCTTTTTTAAAAAAGCAAAACAATCATGATCATTTTATGTCCTCACTGGTGTATCACAAGATCTTCATCATTAAAAAACCAAGACTAAACCATTTGGAACCCAGGGTTTTCAAATAAAAAGACATCTGGATTATGAATAAAATAGTCTGTCATTTACAGTCGAAATAATTAAATCATATGTTATTCTGCATTTTAATATTAAGTATCACACGATCACTATCAGTTGCTTTTTCCAAACCATTACGCAAGATCTGAGGAGCCCAAGGAGAAAATCATCAGCAAAATCCAGTCTGAAATGCTTTAGAGTTACATAGCAAGAGGCAGTGATAGCCTATCTGACAAAATATACATATCTAATGTGAGAAGACAGACAGGACAAGTCCCTGAAGTCAGTTGACCATCTGCTGATAAATAGGATTAAAGCCGTTTACAGTAACTGTTGAAGGTGCATGTTGAGCTACTTAAAGAAACAAACTCAACCAAAAGTCTTACCTCTATCTCAGTTTTTCTAATTCTTGATTGAGTGAAAAATGTAGTGGTGCTAGACCTGTTTTTAAGTCACTCATATTAAGTGCACTAAGTCTTTCTTTGATCCTTGAAGGCTGAAGTAACCCACATTTAACACAGGAAGGGCACATGGGGGAAGTGGAGAGTATTGTTCAAAAATACGTCTCACAAAATGCAGACACACAAGGGAACCACAAAAAAAATGCAAACCTTATTCTTCTTAATAATATACTGTATATAAATTAATTAAAAGGTATGTTAAATTGCTCTTTCTGAAAAAGAAATTCCCCACCGCAGGCTCATTAAAACAGCCCTCCACGTTCAGCCCCCAGAAACCCCGATGTTAACCAGAGTGCTATGTCTGTAGGGTGTAGGGAGCACATGTGGTGAGTCGCAGTGTGGCAGGGCGGTCGGTTGTGTATGTGTGCTGATATGTCACATTGCAGCCCAGCTTGATATTGACCTATTGATGCCGACTCCATTGTCAGCCTCAATCTGTCAAAGGACATCAGGTACTACCGAGCGGATCAGCAGTATCACACAACTGAGAAAGACTAGACACTGCTGCAGGCTTTCCTTAACAAGACTGTAGGGTCCCCATTTGTATATGACACCTTCAGTTAGGTCAAAGCATCTTCATTTTATAAAGGTCAGTGGGCTGGGAGTGGAAACATACAGTAAAATACGCAAGGGTTTGGCGATTTACTTATTTTGTGATTTCCTCTGCATTCCTCTGTTTTAGAACACTTTATTAGCTGTTCTACAGAATCAGTTGTAGAATTTCTGTAGATTTCTACAATTAGTCAACATAGAATTAAAAAATCACATTTAATGGGTCAGGAAGCATCTTAGTACATGCTGCTTATGAAACACATTTTTTGTTGCGGAAAAATGAGGGGAGCAACTGTAATCCATTATGATATTTGCCCCTCTGTCCCGCTGCTCTGTGAAATTCACAGTGCAGCTGAAATTAATTTTGAAAGATGGAAAGTAAAGTAAAAGTTGCTTGTAATATGACTGACGAGAATATTGGTGTTGAAGTAGTTGCGAGTCATCATGATGTACAGTAACGCTATCCTACCAGCATCTCTCGAGGGTTGTGGGGGTGTGAAACACTCAGTTCTCCACATCATTTTGTGGGGCTCATGCTCTACGGTTCTTCATGCAACGGCCCGATCAAATTCTAGGCTCTCTAATTACCAGCAAGACAGGCCAAATGGCCTCTTCTCATGCACTACCATCCGAAACTCTGTGTACTCCACATGTCTCCTGTCCTTCTTGTGCGAAGCTTGTACTCCCATCAGAAAAATCCTTTTCTTCTCATTGCAAGCATAAGACTTTCCTAAACTACAGAATGACTGTTTATGTCACAAGTTGCCATGCAGCACAATACATTGAGCAAGCTGTAATGGCAGTGACAGAGTCAATTAGGTAAATATCCACTGTAACTGCCTGGGATTGATTATGTCGTTGATACACAAGGTTCTCTTTTAATTGAATCACCATTCTTTGTTCTCCATATATATATACTCCATTTCCTCAGACTGCCAGGTTTTCAGCCATGTACCAATTTTGTTTAACTGTAACCTAGCAACCACCAAGGACTCCTATTATTATCTGATTGGAAGCTCGGCCTAAAAGGAGAAGAATATGTGAAGATTTATGGTAATCTACATGAAGGCCAAAACAACCAGGTTTAAATTGGAATAAACACAAACAACAAATGGGCCTTGGTTGTACATACAGTGTGTGTAATCGAAAAAGTACAGTATATAGCCAGAAAAAATGTATATGACCAGTGAGAGAAATTGCTTTAATGATGTTTACTATGGTGTATAGACCGATTTTTTAATATCATGTGCCTGCTTGCTATTTTCCCGAATTCTTGCTCAAGTTTGTTGTTTTGGAGATTAAAAGTGTTTGGTGGAGACACCTACGACAAGAAAAGCCCTCAACGCGTTCTGTAAAATTATTTCATATTTTGGCACAATTTAAAAGGTTTTCGGCCAATCAGTTTTCCAAATTACTTTCATTGCACTGTGCTGGTTTGTGTTCCTTTCACAGGTGCGTTCAGTCTGAGCTATGGTTTCTCGTCAAACAATGTCCCACAGTGGCAGCTCTGATAAATCATTTCTGGTACTGTAAGTAGGTGTAAGCAGGGGCAGGAAAACACATGGCACGATACTCCTCCAATCTCATCTCTCTACATTTTGCATTGTCTTTCATCCACTGTATCTACAGATTTAAAATGCAAACCAAAGTGGAAAGTACAATTAGCACCTACACCAAATTAAAGACCGAATTACATTATTGGTAATTTTCTCTCTACATTTTCTGGCACCATCCGAATAACAGGACTGCATCTGTTGTGACAATCCGGGAGGTGGACCACACAGTTAATTGACTGATCTAGGTTCCACTGAAGGGCTTAGGGAAGAGAACTTTAAAGATGTTTGCAGGAAAGGTGACCCTAATGTAAATTATTTCTTGGTCTATGTGATGGCTAAGAAGCATATTTTTAGATATAACAGGTACTCTCCAACATTGCTCTCCAGGATAACAAGTCCCCAGAGTGAGTAGCTTTTCCTTTCCCACAGCAAACTACAGGACCACACATTGATATCTAGGCATTTCTACAACTGAGGTTTATGTCAGACTTGTGGAAAATGTTCTAAATAGTTTCCTAAATGTAGAATCATCTTTTGTGTTACAATGATTGCAATTTATAACTCTAGGAAATTTGTGTTGTATAAAAAATGCTTAAATACTTATTACAAGTGTTACAATATACTTTCCATCTGCAGCTTGGAACATTGTTTTAGTTGTACAAACTACTGTGCAACAGACAGTTATATTTTTTTTCAAACAATGTTTTTCCATCTTTGTGGAGAAACAATTCTGTGGTGATATTTTATTGGAATTTGATCCATTTTGTTTTGATCTAACAGTGAAAAAAGCAGCGATTTAGCTGTACAGATGTATAGAGAGAAACATTAATTATGTTAATGACAAATAATACCTGACAAAGAGGCAATTAGATTTGATTGGCAAATGCGATGGGCTTAGCTATTTCATTTGCTCATGTAATTGTTCATGCATTAAAACTTGAGTTTGTGATGACTTTTCGAAGAGCCTGGTCAATGTGAATTAAAAATTTCTAAATGACAGGCTTGGGTTCTGCTCACTCAAACAAATCTGTATTAATAACAGTTGTAATAATAGTAGAAAACAACATTCAAGGCTTTAAGTAAATTCTTGTCTCTCATGACATACAGTACATATACAGACTGAGTCAAAGACCTCTGCACAGCAGTACTTGTACGGTGTATGTAGTTTAGTAAACCTGTTTTAAGAGTGTTTAAGATATTTGTCGCATAATGACAAAAGAGGATTCTCAAAATAGATTGAGAAAAATGGTCAGATAGATCAGAACAACAGCTTCACAGACTCACTAAGAAAATTCATCTTAACACTCTCCTGGCAAAAGAACAATGAAGGCTGGAAAGAGATGATGCTGCTCTTCTAAGAAAAATAAATTCACATTAAACATACTACCTACATCTCACCAGCCAAACCGCAGGCATCGAAGAAGAGTCAAACTTGTCTTTTAAACCGCTCGACCCCCTTCTTTTTCCACATGCACCGGCACTAAGTCACATGGCAGACAGGGTAGGTCTGGGCACATTCTCCGTTGAGCGTTGATGCACTGGAGTGAAGCCGCAGCCACTGCCACTGTTGAGAATAGCACTGCCACACTAGGAGGTACTGTAGGAGGGCTTGAGGCGAAACATTTGGGAAAAGAGCTCAATGGTCCAGCTCTGCGTTAGCGTGCAAGCGAGTCCGCGATGCACAGAGAATCAATTAGCTACACAACCTGCTCCCCCTGTTCCCCTCTCTCGGGACTGGCTTGTGCTTTCTTTCAATGACAATCCATGCATGTTAGAAACTCGCCATGTACCTACAAATGTGCCGGAAACTCCCAGGAGGGTCAGCTGGATAAGAGGAAGTAAGTAGGGCAGGAATCGACTTGAACCTGGCTTTTCAAATCCACTTAGCTTGGGGGGCACATCTCCATTTCTCTCTTTGTTTGCTTTTAACAGTGCTAGTGGGACATTTACCCTGAGATTGGTGCATTTTGCTTTTAACAAAACGTCACACTCTTTAATGGATTCTTTTAATCTACCGCTCAAGTAAAACTCTTGCTGCCTTCTTAAATTACTGCCCCATTCCTTTTCTTTATAAAACACAACGCACTGCAATTTTTGATACATTTCATACACTAAAATGCAAAATTGAAAAAAACACATCAGATGTATTTCTGTTTAGGATGAGTTTATATCAAGGTTACCGGGTTTCCAAAGGATGCGTTCTTCAATGAGAGAGTTCATAAAGCAGAGTCATCTGACAGGCTGTGAGGAGTGAGCTCAGAGATGACTGGGAAAGACACTGCAGTCCGATATCTCGTATCTCAGCAACCTGTTAAAAATGTAACTTTATAATTTTCACACTTGTTCTCAGAATAATGAAAACTTCTTATCACATTTTCACCTTGTCTAGTAACTATCAGTGAATAAAAGCTCCTGCATTCATGCAATAATGCAAGATTAGATGCATTTATATAGGGATACAAATGAGATATGTCACTCTATGTCATACTGTGGGTCAATGCAGGCTTAACAAGTCACTGGCAGCCCTATAATAACTGCATATGGTTGAGTTCAAAATGGTAATTTGTAGGGAGATAAACTTGATAAAAGCTAAAAAGTGCTCACAGAATAAATATCATATGCTTTTCAAAAAGTATATTCAGTAGTCAATTTCTAACCTACTGTATTATTTCTTTTCTCACACCAAGAAGGAAGCAAACATATCCCTACAAATCAGCAATGTATTACAATCCCAGTAAGTACACAATCTACAATTCAATGTACACAGTCAATGAGACTGTGCTGAAAAACATCAGTTTCCTTCTAATCTATTTGTGCAACACCAGAAACCAAAGCTTCCCTAAGGCATTAAAATTGATGAGTACTGCTTTTGGGTTTGTCATCATGGATTTTGAGTGATTTTTAGTGCAGTCAATAAAAATCAGGACACAAAAGGTATTGTATCCATGTATGGTATGTAACAGTAGCCAAATACTTGAGACTGGATTTAATTTACAAAACCATTAATATTTCTTGAGCTACATCTAAATATAACCTGTGTTACATTATTGTCACACAGCACCTTCTGGTCAATTTGCGTTGAAGCTGTAAAACGTTTAACAGTTTATTCTGGAAACACTTCAATATCCTCAACTCCAACACTTTTGTAAAGTCAACCATAATTTCAGAGGATGAATACTTGGGTGAAGGGATTTTCTTGCTCTGTTCAAAGTTGAGATTTTACTCTAAAAAACTTGCCTGGATACCACTATTTCCCTAGCAACCAGAACAGAAGGGTTTACTGGCAGCAACATATGGCAGCAGGCACAGGCCTGATCTTGTGGAGACTGCTCAGATGTCAGACTTTTTCACAACGGTCTACCTTTTTTCTCTTTCTACTGGTACTGTGTCCCAAGTATTAATGTCTTAGTTTACCACTGACAGCAGCATTCCACAAAGCAGCAGGGCATTTTAATTGAGCCTGTTCACATAGGTAGAAGATTTAAGTTTTGACACAATAACTGATTTTCCAGATTAATCAGTACTTGATACTGAGGAGACATACTGTATTGTCCATTCTTAGGAGATCTCACAATAATAATTTAGTTCTCATTCCTTAGAACAAGCAAGAAGTTACATTTTGCAATTCTTTGCAAGACATGGAGTGACCACGCTGGAATGCTAAGAATGGAGTGATTGTTGATAGCAATCTATTCTGGGAGATTTCAGAATAAACTGCATTCCTATACGTAATGATCCTGCGTTAGGTGCAGAGAAAGTTAAAACACGTTTTAATGTAAAATACTTAAATGTAAAGAAAAACTCAGAGTGGAATACTTCAAGTACTTCTTCAAGGTGACATTCAGTCCAGCAAAGAGAGACAGTGTTATGAGAATTGAAGGCAATGGCACCGAAGATGTGAAAATTGAGTTTTTCTGTTCAGGGCAAGCAGGTCAAAGCCTCCATTGAACTGCAGTAGTAAAATTCCTCTCCCTTATAACCCAAATCTGAAGCTTCCTGATCTCTCATCCATTGTGCTCCAATGCTAACTTTGCTTGCTATAGCTTAAAGACTTTCATGCTGCTGGAAATGTGATACAGTATATGAACGTGAGACCTGGCTCAGTACCTTAAACAAAGGTCTTAAAAATCCTAAACAAACAGACAAGAAATTCAGAGCACCAGAGGTCTGGATATTAAGAAGGCAAAGATTGCAATGCATTAGTGTTTAGATATCAAAGAGCTGTAATGCTTAATATTGCCGTTTATTCAAATGAATTCCTTCAACATTTCCAACATTGTCAACTGTGGAAAATAAAGTATAAGAACTACATGAGCTGACAGGCAGGGGACTGTTCAGTTGTAAACTGGGATTTTCCTTACTATAATGATCATCACTTCTGATGAAAAAAGATGACTGATAAGTACAACATGTATTATAAGTTGGGCAATTTACACATTGTTGAACCTCTTTATTTTGAAGGACTTAATGTATCGGGCCAATATCAGTCACTTCTTGTTGAGGTGTTTGCCCTGAAAAACAATATACTTGTAGCTTGAAAACAGACGTGGAGGCTGCGACTGCCTTATTAATACAATATAGTTTATATTAAATATGAACTAAAATGGAATTGTCCCATTAGTTTTATCTGGGGGAGTGATTCATAGAAGCGGCTAGGATTGCAGACCCCCAGCTGGAAGGCCAGAAGTTCTGTACTGCTGACATTGCTGTTGTACTCTAGAGCAAGGTACCCGATCCCGTTTTCCACTGCTCGGGTTCCTAGGTGAGTGTGGGTAAACCTGCAATGACCCAACATCCCCTCCAAGAGGAATTCACACACTCTCAGCCTGCTTAACACTCCAGAAACTGGCACGAGCTCTGGCCAGCTGAATCTCCGTGCTTCTCTGTGGAATATATCGTCATGCCGCGATTCAAGGCACAAAAAAAAAACAGATGAGAAAGGAGCACACTGGCATGTTTTTTTTTTTTCATTTTGTACTGTCTGATCCAAAGCCGTTTCAAATAGTGGCCAATTGCCTCTGCTGCTTGCAGTCTTCCACAGTTATACCTTTCTGATATTAAGCCAGCAACAGTCACAGCAGCAAAGAACCAATCACCTAAAAACGTATTGCTTACTTCAAACCAGCTTCAGCTCTGGCCTTCCCAACTTCCTTATCTGCGGGAGGAACAGAGACAGTTCCTTCTGCAGCTGGGCTTTTGTGGATAACCTCACTAACAGCGGTCAGCAGTTCTGCTAGTTGAGATAATGACCAGTTCTGTTGCTGGGGTTGTTCAACACCAGTTAAAAGCGAAATGATCAGTCCTTCTTACTTCTTTCCGGTCTTCTTCAGCATTCCAACATGCAATTTACATGACTTCTCTGTTTGAATTGTGCTGAAAAGTAATGAATTTCTGATTGTGGATGGTAATTTGCCACCTTCTTGGCAAACGCTTTTGTATGGACAGGCCATAACTGTTTTTTTTCACAATTTCATAATGTTTAAAAACTTTCATATTTTGCTTTCTGATCAGACAGAACCTTTCTTTTGAATGATTCACATGAAAGACATTTCAAAAAGCAATCAATCCATGTAATCGGGCTTGAAAAGTAAGGCTGCTTTGCATATTGAAGAACAAAGGGCAACTGATTTGAAAACTTAAATTTTATTTTTGGAAATGCCTATTAATCTCAATATGATATATGATTCTCTCTACAATGGAATGCAGTTGTTGTATATATAAAGAAATACATTTTTGGACTACAATTATCTCATCTATGGAAGCCAACTCCCAGATGTCAAAGGTCTAGTCTCCTACACAATGATTTTCATATGCTTTATGTCAGATTTTAGTCAAATTCATAGAAAACGCTATTTTGTAATGAACTCTTTAATGCCTGAGTAAAAAAACTAAAGTTCTAATACACATTTCCTACCAGTCTTGATTTTCTGAACACCCATCATCACTAATAAAGTACATTTCAAACTTGCTTGTAGAAAAGAGATGGCAAACATGAATAAATGACCTACAGAAATGATCTAACTGGCCATCTCACCTGAAATGTACAAGATTTATGCCAATTCTCTTGAGATGTGGGGGCAATGGCAGAGCATGGGATAATAGAGTTATCTACCTTTTACAACAGTGCACAGAGCACTATAAATAGTTCCCAAGCGAGTGTGTGTAAACTACAAAAGGCTGTCTTCCTCCCATTCTGTCTCAGTTTAAAAAGAAAGAATCCCCACTTCCTGCTATTCTTCCCACATCTCCAGGTTTCCTGGCAGAATAACGGCGAAAAGAATGTAGGAAATGGCTACAACCACATTTTGTTTTTCACTTCTTGGATCAAGAAACCTTTGACATCAGGGTTTTCCTTCTTCAACCAAAAAATGTTTGATTGCAAGAGCACAGCTCTCCTGTCCATCAATCATCCTGCCCCACAACGCACAACTACAGTATGCAGTATGTGCAAAAAAATATTTGGCATCAAAGTAACTCGAACTCCACCTGTGTTCTAGAATAAACGAGAGATTGGATCATTCCCTGCTTGCTGTTCAACAGAAGCACTTTGTCATCTGCAAGAAAGGAAAGGGAAATGATTTGAAATATATTATTTCATTCAGTAAAACAAACTGACTTGTACTTTTACATGTCCATTGAATTGTTCCAAAAAAAGACTGCACAGAAAACTGGCTTTAAGCCAATTTAGAAACTGTAGCACAAACGACAGACCCATCATTTACAATAAGAAGCAAAGCAAAGCAACATGAACTGGAACTACAGTGGGGATGTACTACATGATTTTCCCATTGAGGTACAGCATTCCAAGAAGTAGGACATTGTGCAAGTAAATATTAATTCTGCAAAAGGAGGTTTGCATTTTTCTAACACTGGCTCAGAATGGCCTAAGCTCTGGAGCTACTACTGTTCTCTGATTACCTTCCACAGAGCTTAAAAAACTGTCTGCAACTAACAGCTAATGACAGGAGCCAACTATATTAATTGGCCCCAATATACAGTTTGTGATACATACAGTATTACATACCAGAACATAATAAATACTGGAAGACAAGCACTGTGGGTGTAGGGTGTTCTGCTCTGTGTAGATAGCATGCATATCTATTTATTAAACAGGATACAAGACCAAAATCATCCCCACAAATGCATTCCCAAGGATGAGATTTCTTCTCTACAGTGGCCTTCATCAAGCTTTTCAAAAGAGAGAGTATTATCCCACCTAATTGAGCTGAATTTTAAATGGAAAATAATACAGATGAAATAAATAGGGATTTCTGAACATGGGTCTAATATTTATCCAGTTCTTTTGTACCTTCTAATGGGTTTTGTGGGACAAAGATGTGTACCAAAAGCAACATACAGTATGATTGTGACTATCCTTTTAGCAAGGTGCTCTGTTTCTGGAAATACTGTACTTTTAAAATATTTAAAATACATTTTCAATTTGTTTTAGAAGTGCATCATAGTTACTTACTATTGCATTAATGTTCTTTTGTTTTTAAATTGCTCAGTTAAACAATTCTGCTCATGAATTGTGTTATATAAAATAACAACAAAGATAAATCATAATCATGATCATACAACTGGTCTCATGGAAGAATAAATAAATCAGCGTTATTTTTCTAACAACTTCAAGGAAAACCAAAGTCCTTCTCTGCTGTGAACACCTTTCTCACGACTTTTCTGATTTCTTTTATTTTGGCTTTCTGCCTCTTATTAAAACATTTACCCTGCAGAAAAAACATCACTAATTACTGCTAACGATGCAGATGCTACCACAGGGGGGAGGTGTGTTTAATAATTAAAGTATTTTCCACTCTCCTGGTGATGAAATGACAGAGCATGACGGATGATTGGCACAAATTACTGCCTGCACATTTCTTCACTGTGGCATGTATAGCAAACATATGTTTTAGAGAAATGTTGTGGATCAAGGCAGCATGCTGGTGCAGTGGTTTGCATTGCCACCTTGCAATGTGGAGGCCCTGGGTTCAACTCCACACCAGGGGTTGTATCTGTGTGGAATGTGTATATTCTCCCTGTGTGTGCACGGGTTTCCTCTGGGTGCTCTGGTATCCTCTCACAGTTCTAAAACATGCCGATAGGTTAATTGGCTTCTGGTGTGAGTGTGTGTTTGCCCTGCAGTGGAGTGGTGTCCAGTCCAGGGTATATCCCGCCTTGTGTCTGTGGCTATTCAAATGCATTGAAGTCCTGGATCTTATTTTCAAAGTATGTGAGATATATTCATAATTCCTGCAAAGTAAAAATACATATTTTATTCGTATATTGAGTTCATTCTTTGCATCAGTGTTTTACAATGGTACAGGGCTTGATGTCTAAGCATGATCAAGTTCCTGACACCCTTTTACTAGGAGAAGTGGTTGACCGGGGAGAGTGTCAAATTAGAGTAATTGCATATTAATTACGGTGGTGAGTACTTTTACAGTTAAAACTTTGCTAATATTTAAGAGCTAATTCAAATGTGAAGCCTAACATGACTCGTCAGGCAACACAAGCAGCCTCCACACTTGGGCTGGGATAAGATATCCTTGCTGCAGATGCACAACACCCACCAGTGCCTGCCTTCATTCTCCCCTTTCCTCCTGAGAATCCCGTTGAACAACATCACGTCCGCTCATTGTCATCTTGTGTGTGGTACACGGTTTAACGCTACACAAAATACAGGTCTTTGAAAAATGGGGATTGAGAAAACAAAACTGCTCAAGGGGAGGGGGTCCTTACTAGAAGGAAGAAATGATCAAAGATCACCCCTTCCCCACCTCCCCACAACAAAAATGATTTTCTTAACTGCAGAAACCCCTGCCCAGGCCAATTCATGGATAAAAGTCCCTTCCTTCCCTGCTGTGTTTGATTTGTGCTGCCTGAGTAAATGTTACTCTGAAATGGTTGAAATGCCTGGCTGCAATCGCTACTGGACAAGTTCCTCCTGAGTGTCGGAAGCATACAAGCATTAAAACGAGACAGCTATCTTTTCCACGTGTTTCTATTCTGCATTTGCTCTGGACATTTGAATATCTAGGGCAAATGCTGAACCCTGTGTTTTTAATTCATGTTCATCTGAGGAAAAAAAAAGAAGAAAATTCTGTGCTTTTCCCAAGAAAAAGTATTATTGTTCAGCATTCTTCAGCAGTGATGTAGCCCTCCTGCATTCAATTACTGCACTTGACTCCTTAAGAGAAATTCTCACTCTACTTAGCTAATAAAAAAACAATGTGTTTCATTACCTCGAGAATATTTCCGATGAGGAAAAAGCAGAATGATGCATGGCAGATTACAACCCATGGATGCATCTGTACAAAGTGCGCTCAGTGTAGGCTCAGAATGCCTAGCTGTACTCATGATTCTTCAGAAAGCCCAATCATTTCATTGTTTTTTCGATAATGAGTAAACAAGTGAATAGTAAGTGAAAACGTACTACAGTTGTTTAAAGTACTGCAGTGTTTCTGAATTAATAATAACACAAATAATAAGTATAAGGATGGACGGTAATGCTATGGTGCAAGTGGACTTCAAATAAAGAAACCAGCAGTTGAAATGAAATAGGCCTTTTTACAAACACAAATGAGTCAGAATGATTTGGATTCCCCCCCCCCCTCTGAGTTTTAGAGCTCTGCTAATAATTTAAGCTCTCACAGAACTCAAAACAGCAAAGGGACCCTTGAGGATAAGCTTCTTTGCTACATTGTACAAAGAAATTATAACAAAATATTCATAAACAAGGAGATAGGGAAAGCTAAGGAAAAGAGAGAAAGACAATTTAAAGATCTGTCCATCAGGGAACAGAAATACACAAGCTTCTATGTGTTTTAGCTTATGAAAGCTCATAGCTTGGAGAGGATACATTAAACAAGAAACAAACCTTATACGTTTTTTTTTATTAAGCCTCCAAAAATGGGAAAGGATAAGGAAATGGCACAAGTTGTGAGAGGTGTTTTCTCATGCTACTGATGAATTTAGGATTGGTGGGGATTTCCCATGAATGTAGGAATGATACCATTTGTTGAAAACATTCCCTGCAACTTAATTTTGCCCTCTTGGCTGTGATGAGTTGTTAACCTTCATCGCCCTTGAGCACAGTTATGACACATTTTAGAATATAAATCCTACACAACAAAGATCGCTCAGGTACTGACAAGATCAAAACAGGAAGATATCTGGCCACAAAAGAACTGTTTACTTTACTTGATGAGTCAGACCATATTGTTTGTGTTTATCAGAAGCTCCCCTAAGCCAGCTAGACGCTGAAATATAAGGTCTGATAAGACATGTAACCAGCACAGCTACACATGAGGGACTTTACAAAGGTCAAAACACTGAGACAATTAATATTTTCATTTAAGATGCAAGCCATCAGCTTTCAAGCAGTTTCATAGCAGACACTCCAAGTAAACCCATGGCTCTGTAGATTCTGTGTCTAGGAATTTGCTGCACCAGGGCTGATTGTAAAAAGTGAAAAGCTGTCTTCTTACGCCTAGACAGAATGTCTGTCTATACAGAAAGTTGTCTGAAAACGCAAATAATATTTTGACAGTGATAAGCAATGACATAGAAAATTCCAGACATCTCTTTCCTACAGCAGAGTAAAACCCAGAGAAGACTGTGTAGGCTGAAAGACACATCATACTGAAAGGAAAGCTGCCTCACAATGCCTTATATTTCCATTACTATGACTACGAAGAAAGCAGTACAGGTGCAAGAGGTACTTGAGATACTGTTTAGGCTTTGACATCCCTGTGCCAGATACCATCTATTTTCACTATTCATTTAATTTTTCCAGGCAGAAGGGACACCACCGTATACATGAAAGTTATATATAGTATAGTATTAGCTATTTTTGCCTCACAAATTGAATTCAATTACTTTTAAGGTTTCATTTTAAATGCTTAAAAATGAGTACTTTGGACTACTTTTTGGAATTGGAGCTCGTTAGTCATAATACTAAATATGTCCTGAACAGAAGACCAAATAAACGTCAAAATACCTCTGGTTCAGTATAAGTCCAGTAGGGTCAACTGATACACATATAATAGCATCTTGGAGATCTATTAATGGAACTCTAACCCTAATCCGAGCACAGTCCTTTTGAGACTGGTAACTTTTACAGTTGTTTTAAACAGAGAGAGTTAGGTGTCCATATTTGACTTAGCTTTAAACTTTGGCATGTACTTTATTTAAGGGTTCTAGCTCTGGTTTTTGTTCTGTCATTGGTCACAATGAAAGGAAGCTATCTAAGTCTTAGTACGAGTGCCGTTCCCCCAGATGAAGTTAGGATTTAGGTCTAAAATTCAATCAGATATTAATGGTTTTGTTGACCCGAATTTGGGGGTCTGGCTGCTTTGAAGACTAATGTTAAACCTAAGCCAAAGTCAAGCTCTTCAAACATGTTCAAGGTGGTATGAACCATTCAGGCTGCCTTAATAGTCCCACTATCATCTTTGGCCTTAAAGATCAAAGGTCCGTGGTATTCTAGTCTACCCTTTTGGAACATTACGAAAATGACAATAGTTACAAATGTTATCTGACTCTTTAATTTCTCTTGAGAGCAAAATTCAGTTAATTAGTCATAACACGAATCCACAAAAGCCCAGACATTCCCATATCACTGTCTGCTTTTTGTTAAAGTGAAAATAATAGTACAGCCATAAAAATTCATAAATAACAATGGCTATATGGTCTCTTGACCATTTGGCATTAGATGTGAAGGTATAGATTTGAAGGTATAGAACCCAGGTCTTTATCCTGGGTGGAAACACATCTACATCCCAGTTTGAGCTTTTTAGCAGACACAATCAAGTTTTTGGATGAAATACCATGATCCCACTAACCCTCAAGTAGAACTTGGACTCAAGGACCATAGAATGCACATCAACCCTAAAGCAGAACAGATCCATTTATATTCTTCAAAGGAAATCTGCCACTGTAGTTCAACATGAGCTGGTTAATGGATGCCAAACTGGTAAGCAGATTATTTTGTGTATTGTTTATAGCCATCACCAACATTTTTGGTATTAGATATTGCTTCTTAGATATTTTTTTAGATCTATTGATAATCCTTTAAATTCCTTTCCTTTCAAGACAAATGACTTTGACTTTCATATTTTCAGTCTCCTTTAATACCGAGTGGTAGTCAAGGTGATTTCCAGAAGCTTCTATAAATTTTCTAAAGCTTTGTGAACCTACCAGATGTTTAGAAAATATTACATGCTGTAAATTTAACCTTCTGTTTTTTCAGAGGATGGATAAATGTGGTAGATAATGTATTTCATAAATAAATCAAATTACTCTGGATGTTTGTTTGATCGGATAATGATACTTTATGCAGAAAAATACTTTATGTACAATTGACTTTTTTCGCTAAACTCTGCAATTTGTTAATTATATCATTATGACACAAGTTATGCAATCGGGGTCAATCTTTACTTTAAAAAATCATAAATCACCCATATTGGAGGAATTTAAAGAAAGACATTCTAGTTAATAGGTAATAATATATACGTTATACACACATACTGTATATTTACATAGTCTGTGGTCCCTATAGTTCTGCGTTTTCGGTTTATTTCACAGTGACGCATTTCCCTTTAAAAAGACAATTAGCTAGATCGCAGTTTAGCGAACCGTGTTCTTTACCTCCGAATAAAAGTTGTTTTCCTTAAATTAAATCACAATTATATTAAATATTTTGTTGTAATTAATATACAACATATACTGTACATCTCTATTTTGTAGACAAGCATGGTATTGGGACTTCTTCCGCAGCAAGGGACGAAGAGTCGAGCGCCACCATATAGACGTTAACTGGCTAACTCCAGGACTTGAACTCTGGGATTAAATGATCATCCTCACCTGTACCGTGTGCTCGATGGATATCACAAAACGCACAGATGTGGCTGCGAACCAAAAAGCAGTTTTCCTTGTTTCGTTTGTGATTTAGGTTTTTTAATTGGGACACAGAAACAGAATCGGTCGTAGCTAACATATGCTAGAAAGTAACACAAAAAAGCACTTTTATTTTATTTATTGTTACTGATGTATGGCGTCCCTGCCCAACTAATTGCATAGCCAAGCACGGGAGGGAAGGGAAGGCTGGGTAAGATAAATTTGTTTTCTTACCCCTTTCTACCAGTGAAAGCCAATGGACATCTATGAAACGTCCACTCTACAAAACTAAAAGGAAACAATCATTTTTCTAATAATATTACAATAAAAAAATCCCCAAATTAAAATTCCTCAGTTGCAGATTTCAAGATGACTTAACAAGCTGTTTTTTTGCATGGAATTAACATTAAGGAGACACATTTATTCACTGTTTTTATAAAGCTCTTTGCTTTAATGAGGGATCTTTAATGACCAAGAAGTCAAGGCCTTGCTTTAAAATCTCGTCCAAAGGACAGTGCAGTGTACCCAGTCAAAATACTGGTTTGGAAATGCTGGTCAGGAGAGAAGAGCACCACCTACTGGTCCACTATGTCCACATGCAGCGGTAATCTGGATTTGCCATACCAGTACTGACCAGGCCCTGCTTAGCTTCTGAGATCAGATTGCAAGGTGGTAACACTACTACTTGAATAGTGGATTGCAGTTTTCATTTTGCATGCAGACTTTTGATGGAGCATTATGAATACATAATTACAGTTTTTAGTTTTAAAATGTCTTTTTTGGAAGTAGAACAAATTACCACTAGATCTATCTGATTTGCCTGGAGCAATGAGCCAACTGTACTGTCAGGTAGAAATGATAACATTTCAAAGTGTCTCAAAACAAAAGTGTAGGTATTTATAGGTCTCTGATAATTCAACAGCCCTAGCAGATTAAAACGGATTTTCAGGTTGTCTTTTTGTTCTGTGATGGGGGATGATGACGCAGGTCTCCCCTTACATGAATAGCAGGCCTTCTCATAAGAAAAAGGCTTATTTACGCTTTTTTAATGTCGTTTTATTTATTATTTCCAAACTGTATTCTGCGGCTGAGGGATTATCTGTCTCTTTGTGAGCAGGATGAATGTAGCACTCCAGTTAGCGGGAACAACAAACTCATGGGCTTTTTTTTTTCCTTACAACTTCCTGTAATGTTTACTTTTATTTAAGAGTGTTGAATTACATCATCCTCAATACTTCAAATCCATATCCATCTGAGTCTGAAGTATTGACAAATGACTTATTCTGGATAATGCTTTGAATTAAATGTTACGTTCATAAGAATTTAACATAAACTAAGAAAGGTGACAAGTTGGCCATTTGTAACATTTGACATGTAAGTTAATATCAGGTAATGGATCTTAGGATCTCATTTGTTGAAACAATTTCCCAGGGAATCTAGTTATCCAGCATGACGTGATACTTTGTTACAGACCCCCACAGGCTTCTGTTTAAAGATTGTTTTTTTTTGAACACGTACTCTTCACAAAAAAATATTATATTATAATATTAACTCCTGGATAAATTATTCAAACAAAGCAATATAATCCTGTATAATTCATTTTAAAAGAAAACCTTAAAAGTAATCATTCTTTTTTACAAATCAGATGAACTTGTGAAAAGATTTTAAAAACAAAACAGCAGCCTTCTAACTCTAAGCCCAAAAGTGACCCCTTGTCACATTATCACCTAAAGTGTGCATGGACAGTGTCCCAGGATCATAGACTCATGTTGTGCTGAATGTTTTCTCACATATTCTTTACTGAGGTGTTAATAAAAATGCTCCTCTCCCATCTCTCTGCATAGCTGCTTACTATAGGTAAAAACAGAAAGGAAAGTATAATCAAACATCTGAAAAGCTTTACTGTGCTTTCTTAAAAATCATAAACAGTAAAAAACATAATAAATCTGGTTTCTGTTCTGAACCTGTTTCATGTACCTGGGAGAACTTATTCAAAAATCCTGGTTTGTAATATCGGAACATGGTTACATTCTTGTTTATATTCAATAATAATAAATGATAAATAATATTAATAAATAATAAATGTGGAAATGTGCAGGGAAATGTAATTCTGAAATCTTTTACTAACAACACAAGCAAAAGCTGTTTTTCCAAGGCATGAAGCAATTATTCTATTTTTACAGTTAAAATATGAAACACCATAAAACAATGACGAAAAATTACTTTAAAAGGAAAACGACTGAAAAGGGGCCCAGGAGATGCCTCAGCACATGACTGGATGCACACCCGGGAAGAAGGAAAATGCTTTATGATTAGATTTCGACACAATGTTATCAATTTCTGCACCAAATGAGCCAAGAAGCCCCGCTCACCTCCTACTGACTCGAGTAATCCCATGTTTCAACTCGCCAAGAGCAGGGAGGCGGACTGGAGATGGAGCTAATTTAGAATTTAAACAGGGCTGACACTGATGGCCCTGCTCCTTCACGGAGGTGCTGATACAGTATGTGTGTGCACTGCCCTGGGCGGTGACTGCAATGCACAGAGCAAAGCAAGCAGCAGCAGGGCTCCCTGACAGTCATCTGATGTGACGAGGAGCCACAGGGAGTGAGCCACCCTGGAAAACAGTGCAAAACAAAATCCCAGCAGGGAGGCAGGGGACAGGCAGAGATTCAGGACAAACATCTCACAGAAAGCAGGCCAGAGGCCTTGACTGGGTTCAATGTCCTCACTACCGGTCATTGATTAAACTTGACCTAGAAAACTGCCTGCACAGCGCACAGATCAAAAGCAGCGGGACTGAGCAGATTATCACACTGTGGCCACGAGTCCTTAAAAGCTTACAAGTCCTAGTGACAGAAAAAGAAACTTGACACATACTGCATGCAGATCTGGGGCATGACAAGTCGGACCAAAAAATGTCATACTGTACATACTACATACATGTGTATATGCAGTAAAATATAACTTTTTCTATTTTTTCTGTAATGCATGCAGAGTCATTCTTGAGTAACGAAAGTCATTGGTAACAGGCACCAGAGTACATTTACCATTATCATCCTGAACCTATACACAGTGAATTCAAGTTACACAGTGTGGTGCTGTTCAGGTGCAAAGAATTAGTGCTGGGTTATAATTTACTAGAGACAGCTGGCATAAGGTCTCCAAATGGTATCCTGGATTCATTTTTTCTGCAGATTTAATCTGTTCTTTTTAGTCCTAGGATCTTTTGCAAAACTGGTCTTTTCCTGAAAGTCTCTGAAGCCCTCCCTCACACATGGCACTTCACTGTGACTTGCCAGATCTATTTTTTTTCCCCCCGAGTGATCTCTATCCTACACTCTCCGTGTTTGGCTCCTCGTTCTCGTTCCAGTTCGACAGCGAAAGCCTGGACTGTGCCAGGGAGCAACAGACACTCCAACTGACCAAGGGGAATGAAAACCAGATGCTGACAAGTGGATAGAAAAACAGAGGGCTCTGCAGCTTCAGCTTCGGAGAACACTGCTGTGGTTTTGTAGATAAAAAAAATAAAATACACAGAAAACTTGGCCTGCATTTGGATGCCCATTTTACTTTATGTATATACTGTAGCCTTCCATTCAGTATCTTACCAGTTGTAAAAATGGTGTCCATTCACATCACCCATTTACAGTACATGGGTGTGTTTTATTGTACAGTAATTCCTCTCTCTGCCTTGCCGAACACTCCTTTGACTAGGCTGGGCTTGTTTGGCTGCCCTGTGAAACAGCCCTGCTGTGAATGTTGTGCTAACGTCTAGTGTTACAACCACAGGGTAGGAGCACGGGATCTGCTTCAGAATTATTTTGATTATAAATCATTAGAAACTTCTGTTCATTCTCGAATGCTTCTCGGGAGAAAAGTAGTTGCAAAAGGCATTGAAAATAGATGCTACTGGTCCAATAATTAGAAAAAGATTGAAATTGAACAAAAAAGCTTAACTTTGTGTGACAACTGTTTCCATCTTTGTTAAAAATAAAAACTACAGTGAGGTAGCTAGAATATAGATAACACACTTTACCTCTCATGTTCTTTTTTTGTATAAGAACAGGATATGCTTTGCTGTCACAGCACATTTTGGGCTTTTCTTATATAAACCCATTACTTTCACAACACTGATGGGGTTAGGAGATTGCTGCCTTTTGGGTTTTCATTTGCTCCCTCTAATTTTGTTTCTGAAGACCCTTGGTAAGAAAGGTGTAGAAGGCAGATTAAGGGGTAGAAATTTGGACCTTTATTGGTATTATCTATGTACAGTATATACAGCAGATGAATTAAAATGATCTATTTATAATGTCTTCTCTTGAATGGAAATATGTGACTAGGACATTCTTGTGAAAAGTCTAAAAGAACAATGCCAAAGTTACTGTTGCTATCAGGACTTTTATTGTACCTCAAACCTATGGCTTCTGTGTTATTAAACAAGTGCAGAAAGAAACATGCAGATAAGGTAAATTATCCCAGTGAATTAGAAGGTACAGTACTGTAT
Source organism: Lepisosteus platostomus (assembly GCF_059453375.1). Taxonomy (NCBI): domain Eukaryota; kingdom Metazoa; phylum Chordata; class Actinopteri; order Semionotiformes; family Lepisosteidae; genus Lepisosteus; species Lepisosteus platostomus. Next base: position 6,042,871 of record NC_142628.1, on the reverse strand, counting down.
AAACCACTTTTGTGGGTTTAGATGGCCAATGAACACTAGTGCCATGGTATATTTTTCACAGGCCTCGCAAATTATATTCCCAAAGCAGAATATAATTAGTCAACTTATGCATAAAACAGACATTTCTATTGGCTACACTGCTGGCAAAGTCTTCAGACTTCAGACAGCAACAAGAAGAGTAAAGCCTGAAAATGGGCTCTGTAAGCTATTTTGAATAAATGCTACCTCATTCTTGCTGGAGCTTTTCATTTGGCTTCTAGGGTAAGTGCAGGCTGCAATAAAAAGTGACATTTCAATTGCAAGGATTCTCGGCAGTCACCCTACAGCCTCCAAATGGGCTTTCCTTAAAATATATCATTTTCTTCCCACACGACCTTTCAGTACTTTTAAATAGTACATGTGAATGCTAACTAATAACACACTTGGGATATTTTAAGAGAGCCCATGGTCCGGCGATCCTGTAACACCCTTGAAGGCACCCAGCAGATGTTTATTAAGTTAAATCTTTTAAACAGCTAAATGGTCAGGTCTGCATCATATCTTCTCATTGAACACAAAAGCCTTGATGTTGGAAGAGGTTTGGAAAAGCCACCCATTTCCCCAGTCTTAAAGTCTTGGTAGCAAGTTCTAAAACCACACAGTACACAAAAAAACATATGCTTATCTACCTCTTTTCAAACCTTTTCCAAGAATGAAGAAAATTGTCTGAGAAATTGCTACGCTTTTTCCTCTTGCAAAATTGCTCCAGATATCTCAAAATAAATATGTAATTCTAACAAAGAAATGGAAAGAAAATGGTGCATTAGTGTTTAAATATTTATCACATAAAAAAGTAACTCAATATAACTTGGATTTGAGGCCTTTTGCCTAGATTTCTATTTGCCGGATATTATATCATTTGGTGCCTTGAAATGTACTTAACATATATTATTACTTTGTTAGTAAAAATGAGAAAGCAACACAAGTTATTGGTACCAACATTTTTTATCCCATTTTTATTTCTGATTGTTCCAAGAACATAGTAAACAATTGCTGCTTTGTAAAACTAGTCCTATGATATTTAGTCTTAGACAATGGGGCTTATCTTCCTGCACCTTGGCTTGCCTTCATGCCATCAAAGATTACAGTATCTCTGAGGGTTTGAAGTCCAATACGTTTCTGCAATCAGTTCTCTCACTTCAACAGAGGTCACAATGCAGCGTAGATGTCTTTAAATATTAGCGAGAGAAGAGACAGAAAAACACAATCTAATTAGTGGTACTGAAAACTGAAAGGCCATATCACGAGCAAGTCTCTCCCAGGCATTGACATGCTCTGTATCACAGGAAGGTGTCTTGAACTTGGCGCCAGCAGTGCTGATTCAGTGCAGCTGTTCAAACAGCTCCATCTCCTCTCAGCTTTCCTTCCTGAGTCACCAGCCTCACTGTCCCCTGGCCTGAGCACACCCTCTGCTATACTCAAGCCAGAGATCTCGAACACAATACCTATTACCTCCAGCAAAAGTGGAGCACCTTTATATAGCTATACCTTTCGAAGATGGATACATTTCACAGGGATACATTGCAAAATATTGTTTAAAATGTGACTCAGACGTTTTTGTAAAACTGATTCCAGGATTTATTTGACATTAGCGGAGATGGTACTGCCTCCAGTATGATAACATTCATCACAAAGCAGCAATTCATCGCTAGGCCAGAAATTTTTTAAAGGTTAATCCTTCACAGGAATCATCGTTGGAAAGAGAACATCCAACCATTCAATTCATATGGAAAAAAGCAAGACAGCCAAATATTATAATCACATAGTTATTTCTTAACCAAGCATAAAACTGGAAGTTTTTTTAATTTAAATTTGGAGAACAAATGTTCTGTTGAGGGAGTTAAAACATCTTTTAAAACTTACCTGACAAAAGAGGTGAAAGGTCAGCAAAGTACTATGGATATAATTTATTCAAGAGCATAGGTATATGCAATGAAACTAGGATACAGTGTAAGTCTTCATTTCACTGACATACCTTTAGTCTGGCACTTAAAGTCTCCATTTGTCTGATTTTTCACTGGAATTAAAATACTGTATATGTGAAATAAATGGAGGAGAGACTGATGAATAAGGACTTTAGAAAATCACTTTCTTGGTTCAGAATGTTATCAGCCACTCACAGGGAAGATTGCTGAAATGTGTGATATCCAACCACTGGGAAACTTCAATCTCACATTATATGAGCACTTCTGCTGCTGAGAAAACTCTGCCAAGTCCCTGTAATAAAAAGCATCAGAGTCCTACAGAGGTGCTGGCAAAAGTACCGTTTACTGGGCTGCACTTTACTAGAGAATGAAAACACCATTGTGGTGCAGCAAATCTGGGAATGAATCTCTTTTTGTTTCTAGGTACAGTCCGCATCACGCCTGCCAGAGAAGAAGCAAGAATAATGGTACTGCACCATCTCGCCTTGTCTTTGGAACACACATGAAAGACCTTGGCAGAGATCAACTGCAGAGGAACAGCTACAACCTGGAAAAAGGCTTAGGGAAAAAAACAGCAGCAGACTCTCTGACAGCTTGTCCAGACTCCCACAACTTCTCACAAGACAAATTTCATCTCCACAGATACTTGTCTCGTTTCAACACACAGGGACATTTCCGCTGTTCTCCAGATATCTATAAACCTGCTAAAGGGCCTACAGTTTTGTTGTACGGGGGAGTGAAGTTTAAATTGGATTGTTCTAGTAGAAATATAAGAAAATGAACTGAAAATAATAAGATTGAGCAGATAGAGATCAAATAATTACTGTCTAGCCTCTTTTAGTTATAACGGAGGGGTTCTCAAGTTAAAGGATTAGCTAAAAATATGGAAAGTACAGGCACAGATCTAGAAAATTAGGTTGTTTTGTGCTTAAGGAGTAGGGTTTGATTCAGAAGGTTCCTAGCTCACAACCTGGCTCTTCCATTGACTCTGTATGCTACTTTTCTCTTGATATTGGGGTCCTGTGGGACGTGGACTTGCACCAGAAGTGGCTGATGGGGTGTTCACCCTCTGTTCCTTAGAGCTTGTTACATGACAAATATTTAGTTACAGCTGACTGTTTCAAAGTCAGTATTTTACTTTATACTGAATAACTTCTGGGCAGCATGGTTTTGCAGAGATTGGCATTGCTGTCTTGCAGTGCTGAGGTCCGGGGTTCAAGTCCTAGGGTTCTATCTGCATAGAGTTTGTTTGTGTGGGTTTCCTCCCACAGTTCAAAGACAAACCGGTAGGTTACCTGGCTTCTAGAGAAACTGGTCCAGGGATGACTGTGTGTTTCTGTTTCTATGTGCCCTGCGATGGACTCCCATCCCATCCAGGGTGTGTCTGCCCCTACTCTTGCCTCCACAGGCTCTGGCTTCCCCACGACCTTGAATTGGAGAAAGCAGTTAGGATATGGATGGATGAATGACTTCTATTACTATGAGAGTTTACTTCTGCTAGGCACAGAAAATGCTTAAAAGGAATACCCACACTTTTATACAGTAGCTGTCAGGAGTATAACATCACAATACGTGATAACTGACAATATATCTAACAAAACATGTAACATATACAATATTTAGATTAAAGGTCAATATAATAAAGACAATAACAAGGACATACACTGCAATAAGAATGAATAAAGTAAATTCTGCCAATGAGCTTGTTAAAATGAAAGTTTAAATCTTTACTACATTGTTTTTCTGCACGTCTTCATTTGAAATTTCTCTTTGTTTTTAATTTCATTATTCTTCTGCCTTCAGTAACACAACAGATTGAAAGGAGACCTAATTAACTCCTCCATTGCCCTCTCACGTTCTTTTGCAAAGGAAAAAAAAAACTAACCTGCTAAGAGAAAGGGAAAGGATCCTGGTGTTTGTACAATATCCTGGCTTGTACCCAGCAGCCACGTTCTATATCCCATGAAGCATTCTGTCAAGACCCAGTAACAGCCTTCTAACTATGTGCTTGTGGTTTTAGCTCTTTTTTTCCTTCTTCCTGATGGGACTTCTGTGCAATGAAAACAGACCCCAGGGCTCCACCTTAATCTGAGCCACTTCTCCCCAATGTGATTGCGGTTGGAAGTGCTGAACTAACATGACTGCAGAATCCTAGTCTCCCCGCCACCTAAGGGAGCAATTAACAAACTCCTTTTGCCTCAAACAGAAACAAGATCTCCTTTGTCTGTGGTTGTTTTATCAGTACACAACAGTGCGGCGACAGCTAGACATTCACTTAGCAGAAAGGCCGTTTACTCCGCCACTTAATAACAATACTCTGTCCAGGCCCAGTCTCCACTCTGAGCTCTGTCACTCAACACAGCTGTTTTAACACACACTCTGCCATAGCGGCGACTCTCTCTCTCGTCTCATTCCATCAAACGATTTCAACATGCTTCACAATTAACTTCTGAGGTCTGGAACGAGTATTGGTTTGAGCTACAGTATGTCTGCATTTTCCAAAGAACATTCCCTGTGAAACTAGTTACTGTACATTGGAGTAGAGAACATACACCGGCCTGTGTTCAGAATATGAATAATGATGTTCAATAACATATTTTGTATCAGGAGTTCCAATGTCATTTGAAAAACCTAGAGATACAGTACAGTGTTCGTGTAATTCAAATCTGCAATCTCATAACCTCATCACTTCAGTACTTGCCATGTAGTCTTCTGTGGAATTGATGATGTACTTGAGCTTTTCATGGATTTGACCTCATCCTAAAGGCATTCCTATAGTGGCCTGTGCAGTATACTGTATGTAGGTGTGAAGAGGCACGTGTTTCTTCTGAAACGACAGCAGCATTCCACGCTAGAACCACAATAAAAAGCCAGATATATACAGGATAGCACATGCCATAATGTATAGTTAGGGCAAACAATACCACATGTGAAAGGAAACTGGAAATTTTTGTTTTATGTGGGGGTATGAGGAAATGGTTTAAATGCTTATTTCAAACTCCAAATATTTAAGTCAACTTAATAGTCCTTCATGACACCATCTTGAGTCCAACCAAAATATAAAAGTCAAGCAATTACATACCACTAGTGATCAGGGAATACCAAGCAAGGTCACATGGGTTCTTTAATCTTACATGAGAACATTGCTGGTGGAAAAATAAACAACCTCTAGCTTGCAAGACAAAAACATATCACAAAACCCCAAAACAAATATTTAGATGTTTATGTTTACAATTGTAGATCTTTTTTTGTTCAAATCGCTCTCACTAAATTCACAACACTGACCACTTAAAGCGCTTAGAACTGGATATACTGTAAATCTTCATAATGATAAGTATGACTACTTTCATAAATAGGGGCTTACCCTGCCTTTTAAATAAATTCTAAAAAGGGGACAAACTTTTGTCCCTAACAAAAAATACATACAAATAAAATGGAGTGACAAATCTACCTTGGAAATCTAAATTGGAAACTAAGACTGAATTTAAGGAAAGCAGGCACATTTTTATATTTGCGGAACTATGTCCCTTACCTGGTTTCAGTTCAGCAATGAAGCATGTAGTGGTGGAAACAGACTGTAGGCTGTAACTCACTCTCTCCTGTTTCATTGCTTTTCTACTCTTGCTGTATGCTTTACATGCACCGTGCCTGTTTCTTGGTGTCTGTCTTTGGTATACCACATGGCCACATGCCTTATTCCAGAAATGTCCAGACTATAAAATGGTCAATCCATCTGGCCTCCACTCAAATGATCTACCTAGATAACTCTGCAGCTAAGCAAACATCTCAATACCCCTTTATCAAACTATTTCAGCGATACTGGTGGTTTGAAGTAGGGAAGTCCCTTTCTGAGCTAAGTGGCACTAATTAATTGAGACATTTTAAGACCTCTTGCACAAGACATTATACAGAAGAGATTAAAGTGTGCTTGTGAATACCATTAATACTAACTGCTACTTCACTCAATCTGAAAAGATAAAATTCAAGTAGCTCCCCTACTTTCTTTGTTCAGTGTCTGAATTTAGGTTGTTCATTTGGAGTATTTCAAAAGATCATTCTAATTATGCTGATTAGGACAGTCTGGATGCACTCCTTATTTATTTTAAGTACTGTTTAACATAATACCAATAGCTTGATATTTGAAAAGACTGTGTGAGTATTCTCATTCAAACCATTCTGAGCTTGCCACATTCTTTCTTATGCTTTATATATTTTGTTTTCCTTTGCAGAACTAAAAGGATTTAAAATGCTCTGTGATAAAAAACCCAAAATGCTCTTAAACATGTAAAAAAATTATTTTTCCTATAATTGTGTTTAAGACCCATATTGCTTCATGCTTTTGCTTGAAACCTCAGGATTATCTGCTGATGCCACTGAACACAGAACTTCACACAAGTTTGTTTAAAAAAAAAGTAAATCGTATATTTGGGCATGGATGAAAAAACGATTGTACTGCTTTAATCTGTGCAGATGGCTTTAGCCACGCTGTGGACTGCGTACCGGATCACAGGAAATGTTGTTCATTGGAAACATGTGAAGAGCAGGGAGAGTCACATTAGGAGTAATGGTTTCCCCCAGGGCCCGGGAATGATTGGGCCAGAGCAGCTGCTTCACAGCGGCCAGAGGGCTGAGGTTAGACCTGGAAAAGGAGAGAAGTGTGTCAAACAGACACCGACCAAGGGCAAAAACGCAAAAGGTCTCTTTTCTCATTCCTCTTCACAGGAAACTTAGGTTAAAAAAAGCAAATTGTTTTCATGGCCAGGTGTGTTTTTTTTTCTTAGTATTTCATCATCTGTGTAGTAATTGTGGAATGGAATCCTTTGTAAACCTACAAACACGATAACTTCCTATTTCTAAGTTTTTTAAAAACATTTTCTGAAAAGAGATTTTTACGACTCTTGATGCTGGAAAAAGTAATTTCTGAACAATTGAGTTCAGCGATGATCAGGATGCAATGTTGTTTATTCCAGTTTTAGACTTGTAAATCTGTCCCCTTTCATCTTCAAATACACTGTAAACACACAAGAATGATTAAGCAGTTTTCAAATACATTCCCATTTGTTGAAACAAAAGATATTCTGAATGACTTTTAATGAGCCAATATAAACTTAACTCAAGGTTGACTTTGCTATCATTTCACATTTTACTAACTTTTTTTAAACAAAAAGGCTTAGACAAACAACATTCTCCATAAAACAAAATAAATCTGTTCCCTGAAAAATACAATACAATACAATACAATTTAACAATGCAAAGAAACAGCATCTTGATTGACTAAGTATCGGAAGAATGCTAAAAGTTAATATATTGTTGCTTTAGTGGTTTGGAAGAGTGGAAATAACCTGTTGTTTCAGAAACCTTGAGGTGGGCTCACACTTGCCCTGGGCTGCACGGATCTGTGGTTGTCACTGTTGATTACAAGGTCAAGAATGTTGTCTCAAGGGCTGGCTGGGAGGAAAGAGGGGGAGAGACAGGGGTGGGAGGTGCAATGGGGGAGTTCAGACAAGAGGTATCAAGCCACCTGCAGAACCTCGAGAAACACTTTATTGTCAGACACTGTCACCTACAAAAATAACAACATCGCTGGGAAAAACTGGGAGGTGTCTGGGAGACAGGGAATTCCGAAAAGTTGGACTGGGCCAGTTTTGTTGGAAAACAATATGGTTCACCAAAGGAAAGAAACCCAGGCCATTTCTTAAAAGAAGTCAAAACAAAAGGTTCTTGAAATAGGCAGTATTATGGAAAAGGGGGTCAGATATTTAGTAAGACAGGGCAATGTCAGGAAATTGTCACAGGGAAAGGAAAACCCTGTGTTGATCTAGGACTCTTTTCTCACTTGTCTTAATTCTAAAAAAAACACTTACGGTCTTTTTTTTATGACTAAGGCTATTAGATCACTTCCCAAGAAAACGAAGAAATGGTTAGTCAGCTCAAGTCAGCAACACATAATCAAAAAATCACACCTAGTTTTTCTGTGTTTAATTGCAAAAGTGCAAAAGAACCGTCCACACTATGAGGTATCGAACAGGAAAGAAAACATGAACATAAGTGACCCCTACAGGGTAGGAAAGGGAATGCAATAAAGGAGCAATGATGCATAACTCCTCAATGCTTACACTGGAAATTCATCTCTAAACAGTATGAGTTGATACTGCTGGCACTTCCAAGAGCTAAGAGCTTTATAATTATTTATGTCCATGTGCACACAGCATGGTATTTAAGCTGAGTTTGATCTAACCTGTGCTTGTAAAACCCTCAATTAGAAAATGTGCCAAGTCATCTTCACTGTCCTGAAATTAAGGTCTCCAGACCTCCAAGAAATATATTGAAGGAAGCACAGCAAACAAACAACAATCTCATGTAGACAATCTGATTTTTACTGTGAACTACATAGCTATACTAGACACTATAGATTACATCAGAGTCAGCTTGGATTTATAACTAACTTGTTATATAATTCATTGAACAACCAATAGTCAACCGCAATCAATGTATAAAGAGCATACAGATAAGGATTCACATAAACATTATAATTATAACATTTCAGGTAGACATTCAAAGAAATGCATGCATTTTGATTGAGAATTGGTTAATAGATAGAAAACAGAGTACAGATAAGAAATGAATGCCTGAATTGGATTGTAGAAATTAGGGGAATACTGCCTGAATCTGTATTCAGACCATTGACGCTCTCTATTTTATTAAAATATTCTAGATTCTGGTATAGTTAGTGAACTACCTGGTACCACATGATGCAAAACTAGGAGGATCAGCAAACTGTTCAAGCTGCAAAGGAAATTAAAAAAGAGAAAATTCAAGACCAGAGAGCCACCTGGCAGATGGCATTTTATGTAAAAAAGTGCAGAGTGTTCCATGCAGGTAGCAAGAACATACATTAGAAATACAAGATGTGAAACACCAGGCCTGATCAAGCTACTTGTGTACTGTAGAAGACTGAGGTGTTTGTTCATTTTCATCTTGTAGACAGCCAGGAGGAGGCAATAAAAACAAGCAAAATATTCAGACATACAATTAAAAGCATATTATTTAAAGCTAAGGATGCTGTCTTAAAATTGTACAATGAACTATTAAGATCTCATTTTGGATATTGTGCACAATTTCAGTAAATATGCTACAATTAAGATGTTGCAAATTTGGATCCTGTCCAGAGAAGAGTGAAGAGAAACAGTATATTCCCAGGCTTGAAGGAATGTCCTGTGCTGACAAGCTAAAAATACTGATGCTTTTTTAGACCTCAACAGAGAATAAGGCCTGATTCAAGAATGCATAATCATCAAGGGCACTGAAAAGGTTAACCCTATAGATCCCTTCAGATTCAACAGTGGAAGACAAACCAGAGAACAAGGCTGAAAACTGCGGGGGAGAGCATTTCAATCAGAAAACATGAGGCATTCTCTTACAGAAAGGGTTGTGGGAGCTTGAAATAAATCGTCAAATCACATTGTTGAAGCTGAGACCTGGGCTTCTTTCTAGAAATGACTGGGCGAGATCCTCAGATGAATTAGCCACCAAACAACTTAGATTGATAAGAAAAAGCCACCATTTATTTGTGACCATTTTCATGTTCTCACATTAACCTATAAAGAAGATAATGTAGTTTAAACACAAAAATATACAGTAGATTACAGAGCAGAAAGCTAAAATGCTGCCACAGTCAACAAAAATGACAAATCAAAAGTTATAGAAAGCACCAAGGAAAAATTAAAAACAGCAGCCGAAAAACCCTCTTCCTCAGATTCTTCTTGCTAGTATCCCTGTTTCCATTTTCTAATTGAAGAGCATTTTTCTCTGCTATGGAGGTGTAGCTTTCCAGCACTCCCTGCCTGTGTGAGGTTGGTTTGCATTCATAATTTCATTTACTTTGCAGTTAGGATGGCATGGAGCTGATGCAGTTCATCTCTGGACATACCTGAAAAGCCACCTCAGGGTAATGAACACCCAACAAGGGTTATCAGGCACAGGAACTGGTTTAAAACAAAACATTTTACAGATAAGCATTTAGTTTTAGTAATTTGTACATTCCCAAAAACAAAGCTGTGAACCTTATAGCAGAATTCTCTCTGTGTCAACAAATCTGACTGTACTGAGTACAGGCAAGGATACAAGAGGCCCACTAATCTCTTCACACCCCATTTACAGGTTATTGCCTCTGAGTGCATTCTTTCTGACAGCTCATATCGCATTTTGGATAAAAAAACACCAAGAGCTGCATTCAAATCTCTAAAGGAAACACATAACCAATGTAAAACTCTGCTTTTGTTTCAGAGGGAGAATACGAAGACAAACCATGAATAAATATATCACATTTTCTTGGAAGTCCCAAGACAGCTGAAGCAATGCTAGACAAATCATAAGAAACGAAATAATATGTTTCTGATATACAAAATATCAATGTCATTATTCATTGGGTTCAGGAGTTTAGCTTCATTTTAGGCTTCATTTGAAGAGACTTCTGAATACTGGAAGCTTATTTATTAAGTGGTTTGAAGAATTGCCAAGTGGGAGCATATGAATATCACATTTATCTTAAATACAAAGCTAATATTAATGTTTTAGACAAAGATCTTTCCTTTCGTAAAACATAAAAATGTTTCCTTGTGAATACTTTAATAAGATTTTTTTTTTTAAAACCATTATGGTACACAAACACATGGAACATTATTCCTAAATTCAAAAAGCCTTTCTTTCTCTTTCTTTTTTTCTGATTGAAAGATCAATGGAAGACGGCAGAAACCAGCTGAAAAAGACATGGGCAGCAAAAGGTTACAGTATGGATTGCATGTTACTTGCTGAGAAGGATGGCAGGTCTGGATACAGCTTTTTTCATGCTAAAGGTGCAATTGCGCACAGTGCAAGTCAATATTGGAAACGTGAAGACGTGATCTAAATTTCTATATACCCAAAGAAGCAATGGCACCTAAATGTCTTTTGTCTGAAACAAAGGAGATTGAAGTGAGACTTAACCCAAGTGGACAGTGACTTCTCAGACTAGCACATACAATAACCTGGTGTAAGTAGCTTTCCATGGTACAGAACAGGAAAAGCTTCTTTACGCAAAGAGTTGTGGATAGGTGGAACAAGCTGCTTTGCCGGGTGGTGGTCAAGGGCTAAACTGTGAGCTCCTTCAAGAAATGGTGAAACAAAGCTTTAGATTCACTGACCTATTGAAAGACTAGATGAGAAATAGGTTCACAATATTTCTTACATTCCAATGTGTGGAGCAACAAACATGGGAAGTCGGTTTATTTACCTGTGGAAAAAAAAATGCATTTGGGATTTTAAAGATTGCGCACTCTGTATGAAGTAGTCTTCTGGTTTCGGACCCGGCTCTGACACAGAAAGCAACAAAGGGAGATAATCACATGTACCGTAGCTCGTTGAGTGGGCGGACTTGGCCTAAGGGGGCAGGAGGCGTCTGGAAATGGAAGCCATCTGCGAGGCTGGAGGGAAAGAGCTCAAGGTCACTGTTCCTTCTGTCAGAGTGGTAAAGGCGAGGCCCCTCCTGCCAGAGACAGTTTCAAACTATATTTCTCAGTCCAGCAGGCACAGATGCCCCCCACACTACGTGGAACCCACCCTGTATTTCGCTACATGTCCTTACCTGACCTGTCTGTAACTCTGCTGAACCAGCAGGGCTACAGAGCTTTCATTCAATTACAACCTGCTCACCGCCTTTTGCAGTTCACGTCTCACTCAGGATTTTGTTTTGTGCTCTGCGGGCAGACTGCTTTTCAGCATCCCAATCCCTACCATTAAAAAGTCCCTGCAGATCAATGAAGTTCTCATTTAACTCAGTTTCCACAGACAGTACATTTCCCTGCCAATTCTACATGTGTATGTATGTGTACTGCCTCCATCAGGCTTATAGTACTCTGTTATTCTCAAATCTCTTGTACTGTTACAGTAGCAACACAATTTGATATATTGATATACTTTTCTTGCTGTAACCATTTTAAATGTCATATAGTGCTACTATATGACTTTCAGGTCAAGTTTCTGAATCAGATTACTATTTTATTTTGTATTCATTTACATAATTGAGAGCTCAGCTATGAAAACCAGCAAAGAATCACATCCCCCAGACATGAGAGGACTTTGGTTTAAGGGATAATTCCTCTAGATTTTTTTCATCTGTTCATAGCAGCATCAAAACTTGATCTACTAGCTGCAATCATACTGAACAACACTGGTTAAACAATTACGGTTTGTCATAATGAAAAAGGTAACAAATCAGAGCCAGTTTGGCCTATCTTGCTCACTTAGTTGCTTCCATTCATTTGAGCTACTTCTTAAAGATTTCATGGAGTTAAGTGCAACAATCTGTCAGGAGAGCTAGCTGGTTCTCTAATCCAGCAGATCATAATCCACCTACAGTGGCAATAACACTTGCTGAACCTTTGACTAGCTAGCAGCAAATCCTCCCAAAAATATTTTGTGTTCTGTGTCTTAATTGACAAAATATAGTGAATGTCTTAGTATTAGTCCCAGCATTGCTTACTGCTTCTTATTAGCAAGCACAACTCGATTTTCCATTTGCAGGAGAAAATCAGAACCCATACCAAGAGCACATGGGTGTGAAATTCTCTGACAAACCTCCGTCAGCCTTCACCACATAATGAGAAAAGAACTAGAACGGAAAATTTCTATTGACAAGGGGAAAGGGGGCAGCAGAACAGGGGCAATGAGAAATAAAACTGATAGGAAGGGAGGACAGCAACAGACCGCTTAAGAAGAAGGAAACACACAGCATGTAGGCACACATGAGTGAGCGGTACAGCTGGACCACACACTCATTAGGAGACAGCATCGCTATCAGCTGGAACCGTGCACTGTAGCTGCGAAGCCTGCGGATGAAGCTGAAATTTGAATCCTGACAGTATTGTACCCAAGAACTGACGAGACATTTCAAACATGTTTCCTACGGAGTTCAAGATGACAGCCAAGCAGATATGAATTTCTCTAAATAAATCATGGAGGAGTAAATTTCAAAAGGCCCATTGATGATGCCTCCTTTCTATCTCGAATGGAACAGGATTTTCTTATTTTTAATTTCCTGTCTTTATCACACTGTAAAGAAATTGCATAAAAGTGATGCAGGAAACCTAACACAGTAGTTCTAGAACAGCTCTGTAAAATTTTCATTTGACACAAAAAAATGCAACATAGATGTCAGAAAGGGTAGCTACTGTACCAATGTTCCCTCTAATTTTTAATGGCCTGTGTGCGCAAAAATGTCAAGTTGTGCAAATTTCTTTCCCAGTGCCAAAAACTTGTGCGCACTAAATTGAGTGTATGTAAATTTGCAAGCCTGAAATTATTTTTTTGTTAATATAGTCATCCTTGTATAAGCATAGAGATCCAAAAGACCGGGACAGTGATTCCACGAGCCCAGTCATGGAGACTGAGTGTTGAGCCAGCATGAGCAGGGAGGTATAAGACTACAAGAGCACAGATTTCAATGATCGAGGAGCAGTAACAATGCACACAGCCAAGTCGGGCCTCTCACAGCCAGTCTCATGTGGTCAATTGAACATTTTTCAATTGACGACCATGTTTGTTTATTTATTTTTTTGTGTGTAGGCAGTTCAATTTCCTATATGCGCTGATTTCATAACCTGTGTGCGCGCGCACATGACCACAGCTTAGAGGGAACATAGGTAGCTACAGAGATTCATGGAATTCTACACAGGTTTTCATTTTTATTCTCGATGTTCCAAAACTTACTTTGAACAACACTTACATTATCCTTAGGTTTCTGTGGTTTATCAGTGTTCACTTCTATGAACCATGAAATATTGTTTTCTAAGCTTTAACAGCTTTTCATTGCACTTTAACATGTTTTATAATGCTTGGGTGTTGCTTATCTAGCTAAATGTATGAGGATACACATGATAATCATAACTATAATTAGAACCTGTTGTTTATGGATGAATGTAACCATCAAGGCATTATGGAGAATGAAGTCAGTGGCTGTGAGGCTGTCAACATTCAATGACAAATGACACGGTAATGAAAAAGCACAAAAAACAATAACATTATTCAGACATATTGTCAGCTAGTCATGATTTTCATTTTTTTTAAACAATAAAGATCATAAAAAAAGGAAATGAATCATGAGCATATCAACCATTCTGTGATCTCTGTAAAGCAATTATTTTTAATTTAGAAAGCTCAGAAGAAGGCGGAACATCCAAGTTCTGGTTTTCTACATGTATGCAATGTGTGTCTTGCAGAAGAGCAAAAATAGTAAAGGAAAACTAAAGGGGGACTTACCATTGTGCTTTAAAGGAGGGAAATTAATTCCAAAATGATGCTATGGATGATCCAAAAAAGTATGAAAATACTTCAATAACAACAAGAATTACAGAATAACCAAAAGGATCAACAAAAAAAAGAAAATATGACACCATTGTAAGAGAGGAAGAGGCTGACATAAGTTGGACAAAGACGAGCTGATCATGGCTGGACAAAGGCTCAAAGGTAAAAAAACACCTAAGCAAATGATGGACAAGCCAACAGCAGGCCTTGAGTTGGCAATGATGTTTAATTATTCCCACTACCATAAAACAATCAACAACCATGCAGAAATACCAGTGTAAAAATATTTACAGTGTTGACTATATACAAAATATACAAATGAAATGAAATACCTTTAATATTGGAAATCACCTACTGTACACTTCACTGTAGCGCCCACGCCAAGATACAAATTGATCTCCCTTGTGGCCTGAGAGCATTTTTTATACCAAAGCCAATAAAGACAGCCTGTTCTAGAAACACTGTTTCCTTGGCTTTAGTCAAGAGGATGCAAAATGGTCAATGCTGTCATAAGTATGTGTACAATTACACATAGCAGTGCAACAAGGGAATGATTCATTTCATGTGCTCCCATAAAACAAACATCACTAGATAGAAAGAGGTAAACGTTAGTGGTGAGATCAATTAAATTAAATTAAAAGTTTGTATATTTAATGAAGAGCCTAGTGGTGAAGTGCATGTAGTTGTGTGTGGGAAAGCTGTAGGGAGCAATTGACAGAGCATTCTGTCACAGCTCGGCTGAAGACAAGACAAGCCTGAAAGCCAGATTCTAAGAGCTGAATGAGCTGAACGTTTTCTGTGCATCAGCTGTAGATGAGCAATGGTGTGCATGGCAGATCTCAAGCCAGCAATGACTTGTGTGAATGTGCTCAGTTGCCAGACACCTATTTTAATCATTTATACAGTGGTGGTTCTGAATAGTTTAAAAGATTGAGAAATTTCAAATAATTAAATATTTTAAGCAACAAACAACAGGAAAGAAAGAAGGTAATTAACAGCTCAGGGGATAATATCCTCACTCCCAACTTCCCTTACCAGCCCTACTGAATAGATTAACACTCATTTTTAAGGAAGGAATTGGATTTACTACAGTCTAGGTCATTAAAACACAGCCTATAGCAGTAACACAATAGCCTAGGAAGACTCTTCACAGAAAAAAGCAGAGCTCAACTCTTTTATATCTGGTCACGGGTTTCTGCTGCATCTTGTCAGCTGTGGTTTTCCCCAGCAACATTGTACTGACTTTATCAAGAGCCAAATATCTGTCAATTGTGTTGGCACCCTGAACAATATGTACTGCTTCTGTACTACTGAGCCTGAGTGCAACACAGCTACTCATTTCACTGTAATATCAAGGAACAGAGAACCATTAGTGTGGGGACTGACCCAGACTTCAGGGTGATGTTAATTTTTGAAAGAAATGTGGAGGATATAGAACAGCTGCCTGATTAGATAAACCAGCATTTCTTCAGGAAGTACAGTAGATGCAGTAACATGCATAATTCACAATGGGTCCACTAGCCATCTTAATTATACCCACAGCCAGCTTACACACTTCACAAACAGTGGAAGTAGGTAAAAGATAATATGGTATTGCATTGACGCCTTAATTTTAATAAATTATTCCATATGCACTCTATATGAGTGATAAAAGGTTGCAATAAAAACTAGCAGACACATGGACCAAAGCTGAGAACCAGGTCTACAGATGTTATTAACAGTGTTTGTAAAGCCTATTATAATAAACAGTTTAGAAAAGTAGGTGATGTTTAATTACAGTTTTCAGTTGTAATATTCCCGCCTCCTTAAAGTGACACTGTATTAACCAAAGCTAGTAGGGATTCGGTTTCTAATTCTTCTTATTTGACAAAGCCTAGGTAAAGTTATTTTTCCTTCATCCATGATCTGCAGCAACTTATCGACCGCCTGACAGATCCTGACTTTCAAAGAGTAAAGACTAGATTAACAAAAGGTCTGTAAAAACAAGGGTAAAATTGATTTACTGTCTATTGAAAAAAACCCACACTGCTTCAGGTACAATGAGCAACAAGATTCCAGGCATCGATGCAAAACATAGAACTCAATGTGATTTCAAAGATTTACGGAGACAACCTGCTTCTAAGATTAATGGAAGACCAATCTTAACACTGTCATGCTGCTTTTCAAAGCTTTTCTCTAAGAGACTTTTTGGTTTATCTTAAAGTATTGTTTAAATAGTTGTTTTTGACATGATCTGTGTCATTGCAGCTTTTCAGTATTTTAAAAGTGTCTTTATTTGTCACATAGGCTAATTCCAGAACCTTCAGATTATTTTATGTAGTTAAAAGCCCCCCTAGCACAACTATGGAGAGCTTGACTTGTATTTCTAACATTTTAAAAATTATTCAATGAACAAAATCCCTTGAAATGCCAAGTGTTCCTACTATTTCCATTTTCATATTTTTTAAAGATATTTGATTACTTTTACTCTTTTACTCAGGTTCTAATTCTTTCTCTTCAGCATGTTATATGTAGTTCTTCAGGATTTAATAATTATAATGACTGTCATAATTGGTTACAGTTATTGAATAATTAGGTGAAATGTGAATTTGAAAAACATTCCAAGTTCACATTGAACAACGTTCATTAATATTTTGCATGTACAGTGGTAGAATATACTTGTGCAATTATCGCCTTAAATTCACAAAAGCTGTATTTGTATTCATAACCATTCATCATCATTGAGATATAAATCTTGCACATTTATGTATATTGTACAATGTATTAATTAAAACTGTTGTTGAGTTCTATGCGATTCATACTTATTTGATTATAGTGAATACTAGTTACTGCACCTGTTACAGCTACTGTAGTAGCTTAGCTGTGAAAAAGATTGGCTACTTTTTATTCACATAAATATTGCTTTTGAAACTTCAAAGTGATTTAGCTGTACTCCAACTGTAAAAATCTGGGGAAAATTTGGTACTACAGCGAAGACTAAAGACAGCTGTTGTATCACCTAAAGGTCACTTTTTGGCTTTCAGTTGATACACGAAGACTTATAGTTACCTCTCAGCAGAACAGCTACAGTAGTTGGCTATGCTGACCAAGTGTTTGCTCAGTACCCCTAGCTATGCTGGCTGTGCTGGAAGTCCTTCACCTCCTTCTTCTAGATTTTGCTGTGATGTACAAAGCAAAACATCAAGGCAAGTATGATAAAGAGAATTCCCCAAAGATCACATTAAAAAAGGCTGGTGTGTGACTGATTAACAATGACTCATTTTTAAGTACATTCCTATAGCTGGGTCACAATGGAGCACAGTATTTCAGAAGTAAGTTTCCCAAGATGCCAGAAACCTTCAGAGAAATGCTTATGTGTAAACAATGTTCCCAGCTCCTGACCTAACACAATGATTACATCTTCTTCTTACTTGATGACTAGGATATTTAGAACATGATATTTTAAAAGAATAGGATGTTCGTTCTTCTAAAATTACCTCTGCCTGTCCATGACAGGATGAGTAAGGCTTGCTGTTTAAATTAAAACAAAATGAAATTCAATTGATTTTACTGGGTTGCCAAAGTTCTTTCCCTTCCCTTGACTTCAGAAGAAGGATGAGGCAGAGGTCTGGGAATTGCAGAATTATACAGTACCTACAGAAGTGAAAATGTCTCCTTGCAAGAAAGTGTTAGGTACATTTGCAAAATCAACAGCCCAATATATATAGTGCCTTTTCACATGAGATAATGCTTTCTGTAAACTGTTGTAAGCAAGACAAGCACTGGTAGATTTTGGGTTTTAAGTGTGCTTACACACTCTTGACTTCCAGGTAGAGATTTGAGCATTATCTTCAGCTCAAATCCATAGTCCAGCTGTGCCACTGAGCATGTTTTTGTTTTCATTCATGTGAGTTTCAGGTCTCTGGTGTGGGCGTTAGCAGCTTCCAAACAGGGGGTTTGCGTGTCTCCAAACAGGATATGTGGGTAGTGGACGTCGGATCCCAGCAGGGAGAAAGCAGGAAGGTGGAAGCTGGAGCTCCTATTGTTGTAGAAGGTAAGGTCCTCACGAGGAGCACTTCTGAATATGTGAACAGGATACCACTGCTGTGACCTCTGACCTTCTAGGTGAACTTCCTTATCAAATTTTAAAGAACAGATCTGTGGATGGAGTAGAAACCCACACTCTTTCAGTGTCAAATCCAAATGTAACTACATCCTCCTCGCAATGACCACATCAGTCTATTAACGATCCACGTGATGTGTAAAAGACTAGCCTGTCACAGGGCCCCTAAGTGAAGTGTTTGCTCACGTGTGGACTGCTGTTCATTCCATTTCCAGTAACAGTCCTAATGTCAGAAACCCACTCTACTGTAACAATCCTGAAGTTGACTTGGAATGTATTTAGTTTCCAAATCTCTCAATGTTGCATTCACATCGTACTGCTCATCACATCCATACTCTTAATCTGAAGCACCCATATTGAGACCTATCCTCAACCCTGGTCTAGCACATTCTCTTTAATGCCTAGTTATTTTTACATTTAATAACCAAAAGCTGGTTACCAGTCCCCACTGGAACTGATGTTTGATTATCTACCAAGGGCTGGCAATAGCAGAGGTCAGGCAACTACCTACATTTGTGATTTACATTGATTTTCTGCCTCTCGCCCTCAGGAAAGGGCTTCTGATCCAGGTTTCACTGACATGATCTTGACAGGCCATCAGGTTGCATTTTAAACTGTCAGCAACAAAATGAGTTGATTTCTGCAGAGCACAATATATTTAATGAAAAAGAAAATTATATCACAGCTGTCATAAAGGAAAAAATTGCATACTGTTACCAAGCTGCATTGTCAGAACATATGAATTAATGTAAACTCCAGTGAACTGAAGGATAGTAGTCATCATTGGTTGGCAAAAGGGGGAGATATACACAGCCAAAATCTGTGTAATCAATTTCCTCTTCCTGGGGTCAGTGTACTGAGGCCACTGTGTGCTAGAAGGTGCCATTCTTAAGCCGAGATCATAAACTGAGGTTCTGACTACTCCATCATTAAAAATCTCACGGTAGTTTTTGAAAGAGCAGGGGGGTTAACCACTGTATTCTGGCTGAGTGAATAGGTGAAGTCATTTTTACTCCTCCCCCTCCCCTCCTCCAGTCCCCTGCTGGTGAAGAATGGCTGCCACTCACCACCATGGGGGGAGATGCACCTCAGATGCAGGGGGAGTAGGTTCTGTTCCATTTGTGACATGCTTCGAGATGACACTCTCTATATAAATACAAGGAATCAATATTAAGAAGTATAAAAAATGGTGTGTAATTGTGTTATTGACATTTCCCATACATCTCTGGCTTTGTCTCCTGTCCTCAGCAAAATACCAGTCCAACACAATTTCTCTTTATTTACTAGGATCTGACAAGGAGCAAGCAGTCAGAATCTGAGTGTAAAAAGGTGGCCCACTCCCGTTTCCCATGGTTGACAGCTTACACACCACTGCAGAGAGTTTATGGTTCAGGCAGCCACTGACATCACCACCAGACATAAGCTGATTCAGAGCACAGCTCAATACTGCCCCCACCAGGCTGTCACCCACTGTGCAAGGCGAAGAGCGCCTGCTGTCTTTGTTATAGAATCTGCTGTCAGAAAGGTACATATGGAAATCCTCACCTACTCACTTTTAGATACCTTTCAATAACCACCCTCTAGAGGGAACCACACTTTAGTAAGCATGAGTGCCTATATTTTGAACGTAACCTTTATTATAGTGGTGTTAAAGAAAGATCACTTGATCTATGAGCAAAAAAGGGAAGTCAGAAGCTGGGATCAACTAAATAGAATATACAGTATTTAACACCGTTCATAACTCATGCAAATAATGTTAAATTATATTTCATTAGTATGCTTCCATTAGTTCCAAAATTCCATCTGACACTTCACTGGCGCCCTCTGGTGAAATAATATGGTTCCACGGGTTGCTTTACGCTTTTAGATTTCAATACTGTACAACACATAAAGGAACATAAAAGAAGACTGGGCTTAATGGAATATCAATGTTCAATAGTTTGAAATTGTTTGGAGCCAAAACAAATGTTCATTCTGATCATATAAAAAATATTTAAAATTGTTAGAGCAATTACAATCTATTCTGTTTTGACAACAAATGAAAAATTAAACACAAAAAACAAATAAATCTGGTTTTCACATCAGTGTGAACAAACACACAATTCTATCACTCTGAAGTCAAAGATCTGGGGTGAGTTCACTTTATTTTACTGGCTTGACTTTCTGAACAGAAATGCACATTTCAATTTTCATAAGGATCCCTATCATTTTCTTTCAGTTACAGCATGTCTAGAAACTGATATCTATTCCTTAGATATAAAAAATAAAACAAGAATACCTATCTGCAATAAAACTTAAAAAATAACCATGGATGTTTTCTCAGAAAAAACAAAAGGAAAGGAGCAAGAGCCTTCATCTACTTTTAAATACATTTTCGTCTCTGGATCAGAACCACTCACTTTACAAGAAACCTTCAGAAACCCAGCTGTTACGTTATTACCCCAATGGGTGTCCTTTTGTACAAGATCAAGCCCAAAGCTTCTCTGCTGTTGAATGTGCTTGAATATGTCTTTTAAAGAACAGTTAAAGTGTGGAATGTTAACACTTGACCACACAACAAGAAATCCTAAAGCAGTGTCACGCACATTAAAACAGTACCTGACATTTTAATCATCATAAAATGAGAATCTTCAGATGTCTTTAAGTAACATTTGCATTTGCAACAAAAAACACTATTAAATGTCTTTAAAGAAGCACAGTACATTAAAAGTTGTAATTGGAAGATGACATGAGTACACTGGATAATACAGTAAACAGCATCTGGTATAGTGTAACACATCTCAAAACTTTAAAATACTAACCCTTGCTTAATCGTCTGTTTATTTAAGGTCAAAGACGGATAACTTGAGCCCTATATCAGCTAGAGCCTAAGGGCACACTTTAGCCATGCAAAACTTTGCACAAGGACAACAAAAACCCACATACCTACTTTTAAATGAGATAGTATCAACTCACAGCATACTTTAAGAGTGACATGCACATGTGGTGTGTCTAAAGTAAATATCTGATGTCAAATATTGCTAATTCTTCCTCCAATAACTCTTCATATTTCACATGTAAACATGTCACAGAAATAAAATTGTATTATTTTATTACAGAGGAAATTGGCAACTATCCTTTCATATAAAATGCTAAGCCATAAACTGCAAATCAGGCACTCATTAATTCTTAACTGCAGAAATATATACATACACAAAAATACAAATAAAAAGACATCATGCAAAACTAATTTACCATACACTAATGGTACAAAGACCAATCAGACCAGGCCAAACCATGGGGATTTTCAAAATCAAGGCTTAAAATTTAAAGCAGATGACAGTACTGAGTTAATAAAAGAAGGGTATTGTGAAATCCTTAAGAATTCAGAAGTGGACTGACAACATATGCACTGCATCAAAGCCTGAGCTGTACTGTGAACACAGCAAC
This sequence comes from Lepisosteus platostomus, assembly GCF_059453375.1. Classification (NCBI taxonomy): domain Eukaryota; kingdom Metazoa; phylum Chordata; class Actinopteri; order Semionotiformes; family Lepisosteidae; genus Lepisosteus; species Lepisosteus platostomus. The sequence continues at coordinate 6,021,037 of NC_142628.1, read as the reverse complement.
CTAACCTTTTGAGAGTTAGAAAGATTTGTCAAAAAGTAGAAACTTTTGCAGGTAAGAAAAAAATCTTATCTGTTGCTACTGTATTTTGGGTATTGAGGTAATTTCCAAATCAATTTGCAGCTTGCAAAGTAATTGAATGGAAAAATTAAGTTTGCTTTAAAAAATGATTGCTTTCAAAGGCACTATATTACATAAAATTATTGATGGTGATTGAAAGTTATTAATAATGATTGATAACTCAAATGATAACTCAATTCTTTCTAATCTTGTTCAGTGTGTGAGAGAAATGAATTAATATTCAGACCAATAATGTCACTCACAGGCTCCCACCTGCACTTTGTACTGTGTCAACACCTGCCTCCCATCTGGCTTAATAACAGCCCTTCCTCACTCATGTTTTGACTATATAGAATCTGCTATTGTGTATACTGCCTTGACCAGTCTTTGTGTCACTGATCAACAGCATAAAACATTTACTAAAGTGCTCTTAAGGAAAAAAAAGATATGAAGTGCTTAAAAAAAGTAAAAAAACACATCTATACATGTAGCTTTTGGGAACAGAAGAAATTAATTGGCTAAATAACTTATCCCTTCTCTGTCTTAAATTACTTGAATAACCATATTTTAGGAATAGGCATATTCTAATGTTTTAGCAAAGAACGCTCCAAAAATTAAGAGCATGTAAAAAAAGTATATACATTTCCGGAAACCCTAAAAGAGACAGAAACAGCATGATGTTATCCCACATGGATTAAACCTTCAGCGTGACTTGGGAGAGAAAGAGAAAGAGTAGATTTCCACTTTTCTAATTGTAACTGGATTGCACAATGTCTCTCATTTGCCCATACTGCCTGCTTTTGGATTGGCACAGGAAGGTGCTGAGTGTTTTTCTTCTGCAGAAAAGGATTCAGTACTTGGGCACTTTAGTGTAGTCTTCCTGGTGTATGCTCTTGCAAAGGCATATGGATAGGATCATCCCCAGCAGCTGCACAGTAAAAACAATGCAAAAAAGTGTGTCAAATCAAGCAAAACCTGCTGAACAAGCATCTCTGTGAGAGAAACAAATCATAAAACAAAGCTACTGACTAAAATCTATTTTAAACTTAACTAAAAATGGAATGCAATTAAAAAAATATTCAGATTTCATAATTGAATGTTGAAATTAACTGACAAAAATGGTTGATACATTCATAAAATGTGTGGGTTTTTTTTAAAGACAACTCTGGCCTTTGGGTACTGGAAATCATCAACAGATTAAAACTAAGAAAGGACAAAATGGTTCAGTTAAATTTTAATTGGATCAGTTTAATTGTTCTCCTGGGGACAGAGACGTTTATAATTCACAGAGAGCTAGAAAACCTGCAGCACTCTGAATCTTGAGGACTACAGTGTAACGAGAGAAGGGAGAAATTATGAAATTATGGCAACATTGGGACAGCTGGTCAGGTATAAACATTTCCAGTACTACCAATACGTGCTCTGGAAGAACTTCAAGGCGGGCTTACTCCCTGTAGGAGTGACAAAACAGTTAAGAGATATTCTGATTGTAGATTATAAAAAAGTTAAAAACCTCAATGACTGCCACTCCGATGCAGACTCCAAGAATAACTCCAGAGTTACTGAGGATCCAATTCTCCACACTTGAAGCACATCCCTGAAAGAATGAGAGCAGGAAAAATGATGATCACCCTGAGCAGCAAGAAAACACTCTTTCCAATCATAGCACCATCTCTGAATGCAACAATAACAAACTACCTTCTGGGTATTGTTGCAAACCAGTTTTCAAATATTTCAGAAAGAAAGGGCCCTGAACCTGCAGGGTTCTAAGTGTCTTTTTCTTCATTTCGCTACAAGAAAGTGTTGGCAGGAATTTCAGTGTTCTTGTGAAGTACATAGAGAAATATAGTAGAATATCTGTCACTTTGAGACTTAACCTACTGCATTTGCTGTATAATACAGAGTAATAACTAATCCAAATCCAACTAAGCCATTATTGTTGTTGACCATGCTTTTAATTACATGGAAATTTTAACCTGCTTTCACAGAAAAGATAACAGGCTTTGGGTGAATCCAGGCTGAAGAAGGATAGTCCCAGCCTTCAACTGGAAGCTGCAGAGAGATGGAGAGAAGGCCGTGCGACTAATTTTACATCAGTGTGTCGAAACTCGGCCTTACCACGGTGTAGACCGGCCACTGCTTGGATTCACTCTGACAGAAGCCATTGTTTGGTACAGAGGAATTGACAGCGGTCAGGTTGGCACAAGAGCAGGGATACTCGGATTTGGAGTTGTTCTTAAGCACCGGGTTCTCTGTCCAGTTCCCTGGGCCACTCCAGCCACAGCAGTGAATCTAGAAACAAGAGCAGGAAGGATGACTGACACCTTTTCTATTAACACAATGCTATGAGTCCCACTACAGACATGCAAGACCAAACGGCTTTATTCCACCATTTGTCTCCATTTGTTCTGTAGCATTTTTACTCAAACACCATTTTTCCTCATCAAAAGAAGGAAAGACAATTCTTAAAGCTCACAGCAGGAGAACATAAAAGGGAAAAATAAACGACTTCTATCTTTACAATAAAATGGGGAAACTCTGCCATCTCTTTTTCTCTTTCTTTTTTTTTATAAAAGGAACACCTCAACGTCTTTTCTGTTGTACTGAAGTGTTTTTATCCATGTTTTACATGTCTGTATTTTTCATCAAGGTTACTGCTGTACATTGACACCAGAAGAACAAAGAAATCTGAAGAATTGCTTCTAATCTGGGTTCACTTCCGAACAACGACGCTCCATCACGAGGTTTTGTGGTCGACCTTAGGGTGATGAAGAAGCAGTTTGTGTGGATTTCATAAACAACTAAAACAGCTGAAACATCAAGAAGGAAAGCTCAGAAAATCTCCATTAGCTGAAAGCAGGAAGGATATAGAGGCTGGTGAATTTACGTGATGGGAAACAAGAGTTATCCTATTATGTTTTCTGCTGAATAGATCATTTCTTTATTCAAGCACAGTTTATCATTCCATTCTGAAAATAGATTTAGAATCCCACATCATAATATGGGTATGATAAGATAATTTGTTTTCAAGGAGTTTTCTAAGGTAACAAGCAACATCCTTGTTTGAAGCCCAAGTTGCATTCAGGAAGAGTAAAGCTACATTATAACACCATTTTATTTTAGTGCTCTTCAAGAAACTCACAATGTAGTAGAATATTACACACACAATACTGTATATAACAATTACATGAAGTGAAAAATATCCCAGTGAACTTGAGTTTGTGAAAACAAGTGTAAAAAAAAATTATGGATTGTATATGAAAAGGTCTTTAAGCAAGTTTAGCAAGTCGACAAACAGCAGTGCACATGAGAAGGCTGACTGTCTCCATTTGTAGAACCCAGTCTTTAGCAGAGTAAGAACCAACACAATTCAGATTAAGATCTGAACTATTCTCATTTAATAAATCATTAAAATAATCTAGAATCAGATCATTCCATGCCTTAAGCACACACCTTAATGTCCACTCTAAATTTCATATTATGTCTAATTTACAGTACTGTTACGGGGTGCTGAATTTTGAACATACTGAAACCACCACAGTACCTTAGACGATATCACAGACAATAAGGCATTACAGTGACCCAATGTGGATTAAACAAATGCATGGATCAATATTTCAGCATCAGACAGAAAGAGCCAGGATCTTTACCAAGCAGTGTTCCACAGGAGGAAGATACCTTTGTGGCACTCCTAACATGAACGTCAAATAACAGATTCAAAAGAAAGGCCAAGGGTTCTAAGAGTCTTTAGAAATTCATCAAAGGTTTGATTTCAGCACAGTCAACATGTGCAAAAGATGTGATGCAAAACTGATATGGAAGCCTCAGTCTTTAGCTCAGTCACAGTTTAGCTTAATAACGTGCTTATTCCAGAACGATAACCTGTAAACTGCAGAAACTGCCACAATAGTATCTGAGTTGGTCTAAAAATAAACTGAACTATCTTCAGTTATCTTCATAACAATGAAACCCAAGTCCATGAAGGCAATTAATCTGACCAAGAGGCAATGTATAAAAACTAACAAGTAAAGACATATAAATATAAACAAACATTCCCGAATGCTTGACGTTTAAGTATGAATGCTGTTTGGAAGGGTGGATAAGCTGCAAAAAGCTTTTTTCTTAAATCAAATGTACTGACTTCAGGGTTTTAAGTGTTTGTGCCCACAATATTAAAACCCCCATTAAAATGGCCTGGCATCATAATTGGCCTTGAAGAAAGTTGCCAATTAATAAAAATCCCTCCATTGTACAAAACACTGTTTTATTTACTTTGAATTGTCTGTGTTTTGCTGAATTTGGAAGCCAATATTATCCCTTTTCACCCCTCTTGTGAAATCACCACCATTCCAGCCAAGACATATCAGGATCCAAAGAAGCACAGTCTCCCATAGCGACATGTGATAAATGGACAATCTCTTTTCCGTTCTGAATAATTAACAGAAAGAGTTTAGGTTCCAGCTGGAGAAGGACAAGAGCTCCCTCAGTTGCCGTTAACTAGGATATTACTGTTTCATGAAAAACAACCAACTTCCATCCAAACCCCCTAATACTGCCAGCAAGAGCCACAACAGGAGGTTTTCCTGCAGTGACCATGCCATTACTCACACTTCTCTGAATGTAGTCCCAGGCCGCGTCCGCTGTAGTGTTCCCCTCACGATAGTCCAGAATTATTTTTTTAACAATGACTGACATCTCATCTTTCAGCTGCCAAAGATAAAATGGAAAAGTAAACAACCACAACAAACATTTTCATTTTCTTTTTTAAAAATGGTTTACTTCATGTATATGCTATATAAACAGAATTTTGACTCTCTCTTCTTTGCCAGGGCTCTCCAAGGTGAGGATGGCTTTTGTAGATTTACAACTTAAAAAATGTTTTCAGCAAAATCTCTGCATCTCAGAGATAACTTCTGAATAATTGCTCTGGAAGGAAGATGTCACATTAAACAATTACAATGTTTATTCAGAGGAGAGTAAAGAGTTTGATAATGCTATAAGCACTACTGTAAGTACTTTAACAATAAGCATTACATGAATTGTTCTGTTTTCACATTTCTTTTTAAATTCATATCCTTTTGATTGAAGATTTGCATGAGTCATAGTAAGAGTGCGATGCTGTTGTGAAGTTCACAGCTTATCATATCTAAAGGAAGCACACAAAAGAAACTAACCTAGTATTACACAAGATTTTCCCCATAAGTTATTGTTACTATTTCAAAGGGTAGCTCAATTAGAATCAAGACTGCAGTGCATTAGCATAAACAAAAGCATAGGACAAACAGAATACAACATCAAGTACAAATAATCTTACATAATGAATAACATGAAAACTTGCTGAAACACAGTCCTGATTCTCTCTCTCTCCATGAAATATCTGCCGGTCCTAGAGATGGACTTTCAGAAATTGTATCTTAAACTTTTTTTTTTGTAATAAAGCAGCTTTTATTATAAGTGAGGCCTGCCTTGCAGTGAGATGCATTGTAGCAATTTAAAGAAGGAAAAAGCAGTTTGGTTTCTGCCCGTGCTGCCTTTGTATTTCTCTTAGTAATAAAAATTTAATTGTGACAAACCTCTTTATCCAAATGAACAGGATTAGAGAGGGATTCCATGCACAGGAATAACTACGTTCTGCTCTTGGTAAAGGTTTATGACTTCAGGTCTACAAACATGATACACAGCTGTATAGGGTTTAATGGTTAACTGAGCACCCTAGCACAGAATGATTTAGATCTTAGCAAATGAGTGCTAACATAAACCTCAACCTGTCTAATTTGGCAATAATCCCAGTGACTGTTGAGTCAGTGCAACTGAAAGCAAGAATTGCAATTATCAGAGTTATTATCAGAGAGAAAAGAAGATCTCACCTTCGCTTGTTGTGTGTGCATGAGCTGCAAAACTGCACTCTCTTTTAAGAAATCTATTTTAAATTCATTTGTGATCTTTGAGACTGTGCAAAAGATAAAAAAATGTACAGCACGTCTTTCTTTATCAGTTAGTCACAATATATTGCAAATAAAATGTCATTTGCCTTGCTGTTGTTTTCAACTTTCTTACCAAAACAATACTGTTCCGAAATGTGGTGCAGGACAAAAACGGACTGCTTTCCACACATGAAGAAAAAGGTTATGAAATAAAACATTACTTGAGATTCTGTAAAGGAAAGGGTCACATCTCTCTGAATAAAACCACCCTGTCTTCCTTCAGAAATAATTAAATAAAAAAGGCACTCGAGAACTGAATGTGCATCTTGGAGCAGACAGGAGTGTAAATCATTCTTCATGGTCTTTCCTGGTACAGATGTTTCCCTTCAAATCCTCAGACAGGCTCTGCCAATCTAATAGCAGCTGCAGTCTAAATTCTGTGCCAAGAACTGTGGGCTGCAACAATTGTCCTCAGCTTCACCCTTTGGGTGCTGGTACTGTGCATTCCTTAAACCCCAATGCTCCTTACTGGATGGGGATGAAGATGTGATTCACTGTGGCTAGGCCTGCGCTGAAATAACAAGCCTGTAGAATTCTTCTTCCTAACGTGTATGTGTTGCTGGGGACTGTTATTCTTTCTTTGAGCAGCCAATTGTTTTTACATGTACTTTTGCTACAGCAGATAGAGAAGCCAGGTTGCTTACAATATTGGTTTATTTAAAATAAGTTATTTCACAGTAAGTTTTATTCTGTTCTGACTATAGATGACTGTTGTGCAATTACTGAAAATAGTGCAGTAGAAAGGGGGCATTACTTAAGGTTAATGTGGAAGACAGGGTGAAAATATTCATAATTCACTTTTGGGTAATGAGCTCAGCGTTACCAGCTTTTCTCAATTTTAAGAAAAAAAGACTCCAGCTTCACACCAGCACAAGTATGTTCAGTGGAAATTCACAAGCTGATACCCTTTTTCCAGTTCCCCCTGCTCTGACATCACTTTCTCCTTCTGCTTATTTTACCAGATTGTGCTCGCAGATTTTTGCTTGTAAAACAGCTGCAAGGCTGTGGTTTTCAGGCCTGCACTTTCCCCCCCCCCACTATTTCCCTTCCTTTTTCACTTACAGAAGGGTCTTTGCAAGACAGAAATATTTTACAGTAAGTGAGAAAAGTGGAGATTAAGACTGAGATTAAGATTAAGAATTTATGAAAGTGTATAAATCTCATTAGTGAAAACAAACAAAAAGGACAAAAATAAATCTATATTATCCTACAAAACAAACGAAGTAGAGTAAAAAAAAAAACAGATTTAACCATGATAAACACTTTCATGGAATTCTAAACAATTATAATGCTTTTTCTTTTTTCAACAAACTCAATGTGGAATCACCAATACTGTGACAGCTTTACAGCTACAATCACTTTAGCAAATGTGGAGAGGGAGCTACATGCAGTGCCCGACAAGCCCTTCTGCCACAGCCATTTACCATGTGAAGTGCTGCAAGTTTCACAGCATCTTAACAGGAAAGTGAACATCAGCTCTCAAAACAATGACTCTCGCATTGACATTGCTATAAGAATGCAGGGGCGCTGGGCAGAGAGATACTCACCAGGTCTCGCTGGAAGTAAATCAGGACAGCAGCAGTGATTTGGGCAATCAGTATCAAGAGGAGGCAGGTGAAGTACTGAAGAGAAAAGGAAATGACACTTTCTAGGGAGCGCACTAGCCAAGCAATTCTGTAGCATCCTTCCTTTCTAAAAGAGCTAATCCATCATAAAAAGAAACCATTCTTCTCCAAATTGAGTGAACTGGGCTCATTTGCACCTGCTCTGCATCATGTTGCTACAGCTGTAGTGGGCAGTAGCCTTAAAACTAATTTAAATCACAGAAACTCATCTAGCAGGTAACATGTTTTAAAGCCATAGTCAACTTTATTGCCAAACCAATCCTTCGAGTTACTAAGAATGTTTTTATGGGGCACTCAAAGTAACACAAAAACAAAAAGACAGATACTAAGGAGAAATAAAAAGTATAACATACACGAAATAGAGTACAAGGCTACATTACAGTGAAGACATAAATCCTCTAATTTACCAAAACATTATTTTACAACAGTGTTGAGTTAAGAGACTGAATAGCCTCAGGATCCTCTGTTAGATTTGATACATCTTAACCTTGTTCCCAAGGGAAGGAGCTCAGACAAGGGAAAAGCTAGGTGGGAGTTTTCACCCAGAATCTTCAGAGATTTCTGATTGAAATGTGCAGCTTACAGGCTAGCAACAGACGGCAGGTTTGTGTCTGTTAAGTGGTAGTTTTTAGTTAGTTTTTGACAAAACCACTGATCTTTAAAGTAAAAATGGTGAGGATACTGTAGTTAACTCTGAGCTTCAACAAATGTTACCACATGAGCAGGTGTGGAAGTAAGGGTCTGATATTTTATAAACGTCTGTTGTCAGGCTGAGGAAAAACACTCCAAGCCAAAAAAATCCAAAACTGAAAATTATTTCCTGTACCATATTGCTAGGTGCCATAGTTTAAGACAGTTGGAGTTCATACTCTTGGAGAATTAAAGAGTACTGCAGTGAATGACATTATTTTCAAGACAGCGCAGATTCTCTTGACTCAATGAAGCCAATCTTGTCTGAAAACTTAGCAGTGAATTTTCAATGTAAATTGCAAAAACAACTCACCAAACCCAGAAGGCACCTGATCTCATAGATGGCACCAATACAGCCCAGGAATCCCATCAGCATGGACAGTGAGCCCACGCTGATCAGAATGTAGGAGCCCACTTTCAGGGATGTGGAAGACTGCTCTGTGAAGGAAACGGAACAGGGACACCGGAAGGTTAATGACTAGACCATCTGGCTCTAAAGGCTGAGTTTCAGCCTTTACTTCAGTTTTCATCATATACCTCAACAATAACACGGCCAGTGTCACAACAAAACAGCTTGGAATCTGCAAACAAGTCCTTAAATAACAGGAAAAAGGCCTACACACCTCTTGCATAAAAGAGGATTTTGCTATTATTATTATTATGTTTTATTTTGCTATACACCCCATTGGACAAGGCTTTCTAAAGCCTGCAAAGCGCTTTAAAATACACACTGTTGAGGCCTGGTATATCACATTATTTGCAAGTAATAAATGATTCAGTAACTCAAAGAGCCCTGATTAAGTTGGACTGACAGAAGTCATTAGACTTCTAACTTGTTTGTTTAGCCATCTTGGCTGAGACAAGGACAACCTGACTGCAAGAATGAGCCCATCAGAACCGACCCCCAGGTCAAAAGAGTACAAGAGCTTCCACGTGGGTGATGAGGTGGAGAGGGATACAAGTAGCAAATGCAGGAAAGCTGTTAAAACCTGACACTTAGGCTTCGGTGAAGGTAAGCGTGTTACAGCGTTCGAGCTGTCCTTCTCCTGAACTTTCCTTAAAACCTCCATAAAATACACTGATGATTATAAGATCAAATAGTCATCTGTAGCGGTTTTAATAACTGGGCAGGAACTTGGCACAGTGGTTAGCATTCCCGCCTTCCAGTGCTCAGGCCCTGGGTTCAGTTCCAGACATGAGCTTCTATCTTGTTTGAATGTTCTCCCAGTGTTTGTGTAGGTTTCCTCTGGGTTCTCTGGCTTCCTCCCATAGTCCAAAGACATGCCGATGGGTTAATTGGCTTCTAGGAAATCTGGCCTACGTGTGAGTGTCTATTTGTGCCAGTGTTTCTGCCCTGGGACTGACTGGCATCCTGTCTAGGGCGTGCCCTGTCTTGTGCCCAGTGCTTGCTGGGATAGGCTCTGGCTTCCTGCCGCTCTGATTCGGATGAAGCTGCTGGAAAAGGGATGGATTTTACTTTCATTATTATTTATTTGGACCCATTATGTGAAGTGCTCTGTTCAATTCTGCATTGTTCCCCTGAAAAATAATCGGACATTTAGCCTAAAATTACACATATCTTCTAAAAAGCTCCTGACACTTGTCATGAAAGGAACATAGGAAGTAAATTCTATTGTACAAATAGTTGTGCAACATAATGACCTTTATCTGACATAACACTAATATACCTCCCCCTTTACACACTTGCTTTTAAAGGTCTTTCACATCGTGTTTCTTTCATAGGGAACAATAGTGAAACACAAATCTGAGGATACAAAACCAATATGGGGGATAAACAGAATATGCAATAAAATCATCTATCACATGAAATCAGAAGACACTAGATGCAGATATCATGAATGCTCTTAGTAGTACATGACCATACAGTGTTATTGAAGTGGGGCTTCCTCATCTTTCATGACAAACTGGAAGAACAGTGCTTTGTTGGATGGCTGGCATGACTGTGCACTACACTATAAGTAAAACTACTGCACTACCATGCTCACACATTTCAGGGTAAAAAAATACATTTAAAATATCTTGCTTTGCAAGCACCCAGCTGGCCAAAAGAAGTTCATACCAAGCACAGCAGACAGAAACAAGAAGTTGCCCAGGAGCCAGACATTCTGCGGCTCTTTTGGTTCTCCAAAAGAAATGGCTTTTTTCTTACTCGGATATCAGTTATGCCCAACGCTGACAAAAAGCAACTTTTAATCTCACCACAAGGTTTCTAAGAATCGAAACCTTTTACAGGAGTGCCATCAAACAATGATGGCTACGTACAAAATATAGCTCATCTTTTTCTCTCTGGACATTCTTTAGAAGACTAAGGTGTTAAAGCTGAGACTGACATCCCCTTGAGCTTGTGAGTAATGTAAGTTCAGCCTGTTAAGGAATGTGCTTGGAGCAACTGAAGCTGAGATTTCTCCGGTTCCAGTTTGAGCTGCCATCAGCTGGTTGTGACAGATTCTCCAGATCACCATGCACGATTTGGAAACTACCAGGGTTGATAGGGATTTTGATCCCTAAACTTCCCTTGTCCTTCAGGTTAAAGGGTACTTCTGGGATCCTTCATGCTCCCTTAAGCTTGCAGTGTTGGCAATGGAAGACGCACTGCTCCTCCAGATAGTGATCAATGTCGAGCAAGACAGCAAGACTCTGTGGAGCTTAGATGATGAATGGCTCTAATAAGTCTGAATGTGACAGGACAGCAGGAACAGGTCCTCATTCTCTTCTAACTGCACAAGGGTTGCAGCAATAAGCTGAGTTAAGTGGTAAATTACAAAGTTGTAAAATAGATCAGAAATTATCATTTTCGATTGCAGACAAACATCAATACACCAAATATCGGTATAGTACAGTATGTTATTTTCTTCACCACCACAACTACTTAAGATAAAAAATAGATGGAAATGTAGGTGTCAAGTAATGTTTTGATCTGTAACAGATCAGTTTCTGTTACAAAGTTTGAAAAGTCAATTGTTTTAAATATTTTTAAAACACAAATTTGGTATCTCAATATACTTGCCAATTTAAAACTAAATAGTGGCACCACAACTGATTCCAACGGAAGTGATTCATAACTTTATTAAGCTGTCTAGAGGAAACTACAAATTACGATAAAAAATGAAAAGGAAGAAGCTTATAGGGTTTTAGTCCATAATATCAGTTTGCAGTGATTATCTTCATATAAAGATTCAGTTGAGATAAGAATTGCATTTCATCCTAAAAGAAAATATTACGATCAGAACTAAAGACAAGGAATCAGAATTCATTTACCTCAGCATAACGCAGTACAAAAAAGCTGAAGCAGAGTTGATAACCTCAGCCTGAAGAATAGGCAGCCAAACATCTCCAGGCACAATCTTAATACTCAGCTCTCTGCTGCGCCAACTATAAAGCAGACTAGCTGGCTTTTTAGTACAAGGTGGCTTAAGTTAGAACTTGTTATTCTTCTTCATTTACTGTACAGATGTTAAATGTTGCACAATTTTCCACCACTGCTTACTAAGATATGAGTATAAAGGACTTCTCAAAAGCATTTAGCTTTATATAACTAATATTCAGTCAGGACCAATTAGAACTTCATCTAGAGCTTCACTAGGTTGAAATGTCTACTGCTTGCATTATTTTAAAGTTTTTAATCTTGCTAGAAAGCTGTTGATACACGATCTGCATGATCTGAGCACTGCAAAAGTCACTCAAGTGCAACACAGTCAGTCATGACTGATCAAGTTATCAGAACAATTCCAAAAACCAGAATCCAAAATCCATTTCCTATCTACTTCATGCAGTTCAAGGTAGCAGGGGACCTGGAGCCTATCCTGGCAAGCATGGGACATTGGTTACTAATGCAACAAATTCTTTCCCTTTTTTGGTAGCCCTTTCTTCTAGAAACCTTTTCTTTTTTCTATAATGATACTATTTTGCTTATGCAAAAATCTGGTTGGCTTTGTTTTCCTGAAATACAAGTTTTATGTCAGATCAAGAAAGCATTAAAATTAAAACATAATTTGCAGGATTATGTTAATATTATTCCTATGTGCAACTTAGTACAAGCAGAACATTCACACTTCAATACTACAAACTTGCGTTACACAGTAGCTTTTTTGGCATGTTTTCTCTGAGATTTGAGCTCGAGTTTCTGTATTCAAGAGAAGAGCTTAAGCACTAGGATGCATTACTGTGAAAAATTATCTGTAAAGTTAGCGACACCATAGAATCCTCCTTATCCAGTGACTTGAAGTACCTGCTCCATCTGACTTGAATGCCTCCTGTAATGTTCTCTATTTGGTGTGCGGTGAAAATGTTCCAGCCCGTCTCCAAATACCATGTCATGTCTTCTGACAAAAGAGACATGACATGGATTCAAATCCTGCAGGTGGATTCAAATTTGGCAGTTGTCCCTTGACTGATGAGGGTCACTTCTGCACATTTGAAGACCTCATTAAACACAAAGACATTTTCTGGGAATATAATGAGTTTCCTCTGCACAATGACTTGTGGCATAATGAAAGATGACTTTGATCTTCTCCTCCTTTGCATGTGCTCCATCATATTCCTCAATATAGTGCCTTCTTCTGGTGCCTAGTACTACCACTGTTCTATCCTTATCATTTGCTAAGAAGCACCAAATGCAAGAAATTCAGAAGGAAATGCATAATCTTGTGATTGGCTTGATTATCTCCTCTTGCTCTTCGGATATTATATACACTGTGTTTATAAATATAAAATTACAATTTTTAAAGACAAATTATTTGTATGACACCTTCTGGGATTCTGCACCTTGTTTTACTTGGCTCTAGCCCATAACAGATGCAGTGTTTAAACATTCTTTTAAATAAGGCTAAAGACTGATAAATGACAATAGAAAACAGTTCTCTTTTTTAATTGACCTAACTAAACAACAAAATGATAAACACATGCTTTCAGAATTCAAAAGGATTGATATACATCTGTTATAGACAAATGTACACACTTTCAACAAAGAAACAAATGACAGACCTAATTGCATGTTTGAATTAAAGGGGACAGCTTAATTAAAGGGGACAGGGAAAACTAATCAGTTAGCAAAACTAATCACAGGTGCACAATTTGGAACACACCTGTTCTACCCAAGTCAATACAAGACATTGTTTGCTTAAGGTTCTATCCCATTTGTGAAATCCAACACTAAATCAATTTCTCTCTGCAGATGGGTTGTAAAATCACACATTTAATTCCAGCAGGATTAAATCATGCTGGCCATGGTGATATAAAGGCTACATTTTGATCACAGCTCAAGCTAAATGTCACTAAATTAAATGCATTTTTTACCTAATTCTGCTTCACATAAAAAATTAGATACACATTTTGTATTACTTTCATTATTTGAATGCTATAGATTTGTAAATTAAAATTCTTGCACTAATTTATGAGGCTCAAGCATCATTTATAATTTCCACTTTCAATGGCGATTTTGCAGTATCTTTCTTAAATCTGGTGATCCCTTGTTTCAATGACATGCAAACCACAGAACTATTTTAATGTTTATCTACAGAGTAAAACATCTATTAAGTGTTCACTGATTCTTGGCAATCATTTTAAGGCTAGTCATGTCATATGATGAATTACAGGATAGGGTCAACGCTAATCATTTGTTCGCTGTTTTCACAAAGATCGCCAGGCCTTTGAACGTCACCCAAAATCACAACAGAAACAAAAATATTCCATGGTATTCCAAATGACTACGATTCTGAATTCACAGCATGAAAGACGAAGGAAACGGACATAATTACAATTTAAAAAATCATAAAACATCCCTTAGATTAGAACATTTCCACTACATTCTGAAATTAGAATATTTGGGGATTTCTTGTTAAACTTTTAATGAAAGGCATTGGTTTTCACCACTCATTGTACACGGAGTTTGTTGTACTACTGCCATGTTTCCTTCCAGACAGTAATGAAAAACATGACTTTATTCTATAAGAAATACAAAGCATTATTTTTCCTGTTTCGAAATATATTTAATTTTCCTTAATTAGCAGCTCCTGATGTACCTATCTAGCCCAGGGATGTCTTCATCCAGTATGGAATAAGAGCTTCTGGATTTTTCTTTTCTTTTATTACCCCTTTTTGTCTATTTATATGACTAATTTATAATCTGATATCCACAAAGACATTTAGAAATTCAAGGAAGCCAAACTAACTCAGTGAGTCCCATCCTGTTCTAGTGATGCACTGTTGCTTTCTTTCTGGATTTACAGTAATAACATGAAACATATTCTTTGACCATATTATGTGCAAAACTGTAACCTATATATTTTTTTTATAAACTGCAATCAGTCTGTGGCCACAGACATGCTCAGAAGCCACACTATTTTATGTTAAATTCAGGTTCTATTCACCAGGAACACCAACTGCCAAGAAGCTGTTTATGTTTTCCTGAACCTTTTCATTAGAACCCAAAAGTATCCAGTTTTTTTCCCCCCACTTATCAGATGATGTAACTCATTAGACAGTAGAACTACTGTGCAGGACAGCATGACATGCCATAATGTTCCCCTGTCATCAAAGTATAACATTTAATATTTTCATCATTATATCTATTCTTTTCAAAATAATAAATTAGATGTTCTATCATTAAGCAAATGCTTTTATTCAAACCTACACATGCTACAGAAGAGAAATGACTTTCAGTCATGTTAGAAATGAAAAGCATTACCTTCCATTATTATATTCACTCAGCTCATAGACACAAATACTTTATGCACCCATGACTGTGACCGTGTTAGTAAAGTCTGACATGCCAGGCAGGATTCTTTTTATTAAAAAGAAAATAGCTCTTCACTGCAGGTTTGTTCAATTTTCTGATTTTTTTTTTTGTTCTTTGAAATTAGGGACATTTCCAGTTTTTTACCAGCAGCAACCTCGGCTGTAATTTAGAGTTCTTCTGCTTCTACAACTCCAGATGATTCGAGTGTTTGATTGTACTCCCCTAAATTCCAGTCCCTCAAGTAAATCAGGGAAGAGGATTCATGCTCAGGCCTTTCCTTGCAGAAAGCTCTTCATCATGCAGTTCAACATTACTAAAACTAACAAGAATCTTCCTCTGTCAGGTAAAGAGTACCAATAGTATCCTTAAGTACTCTCTTGGTGAGCCACACTGAATAACAGGAGGAGTGGTTATCTATCAAATTTCTTGCAGCTACAGATCAGTTACGTTTCCTTTGGCAAAATGTAATTGATAGCAGGGTCAGATACTTTTTTCTTTCCCTTAAAACGTGTTTAAAAAGTCCCTTCTTTTTTAGTGCTTTTTTCAGTGCACTCCTATTTTCTGTTTGAATAAATTAAAAGTCAAGAAATGTACAGCTTCTGTACAAAAGCAAAAGTCAGGTAGACTACAAATCAACAGAAAATGGCTCCATAGAGTTTCGCAAGATGGCCTCGGTCTTCCTTACCTCCATGTTACCTGCACACAGAAGATGCATATTTTTACAAACATGGCTATATGTGAAACCAGCTGTAACTCCTATAGCTATGCTACTGTATATGTGTCACCTAAACATAAAGATAGTTTTTAACTATAATATATTAAAAGGATGGAAAACTTGGACTAATCAAGTTGTATAGTATGTAAGAGAAATATTCTTAATGCATCACTGGTTATAAAACCGTGATCAAAGAATAGAGAGAATGATAGAACTAAAACTACATTAATGCCAGTGAAATCAAAATCTACTGCACTTTCAGACATCAAGATGTGGTGGATGTTTTCCTCCATTTTTTAAAATTGTCCTGTTCCTGACATTTCCTTTTCACACCCATGAAATATCTCCTCTCATGTGATTCAACATTTAAACCCCCCTTGAAGAACTGCAACTTTAGTTACTACAGTTTTTAAGAAGCAATATTTGTAATACTGACTCTGCGACGTGAGTTTTCTATGGATTTAAGATGGTGGACCTGATGTGAGATGTGAAGTAGGGATGAAAAAGGTCCAAAGCATGTGAGATCTGACCAGATTATCCAAGTAGATATTTTGCAGATCTTGAATTTTTAAAACCCTCAAATCTATTTACAACACAGAGTTGTTCTTCAAGGGAGATTAACTTGTCTGTCTTCTATCTTGGCTCTTCACGAGAAGGCTCTGTTTCACCTCTTCCAATAAATTTATGAGCTAAAACTAGGAAGTTTCATTGCCCATATGCTTATCCAAGAAAGAAAAATCCTAAAGCTGTAGTTTTCTTCTGCTTCAAACAGCCCTTGAAGAAAGAAAAATAGCATTTATGTCCTTTGTAGCCTGCCAAACAGCCTGTAAGCCAGCCAAGTACAATCGGCAGATACTAGTATTAGCATTAAAATTCGTGGTTTTTAGGACAGGGGCTTTGTTTTAATACTACTGCACTGTTACAGCCTCATATTTCAATGGCATCTTAAATTTCATTTGCATTTTTACATAACACAACAGTTTGTTGACTTTTCAAGAACTAACTATATAAAGTTAAAATTATTGTACATTTGCCCAATACTGTCAATAAGTCAGGAATCCTAAACAGTCCAATAAGTTTTATTGTGTTAATTTTCTTGCATTTTTTTAACTGTTTGGTCTTGTTTTAAAGTTACAAGGATGTGATGGTCAAACTCAAGATGATCTGAAAACTACTTTTCAAGTGTACAGTACACAAAGTTTAGGCTGTACTCTTAAAAAACATTTCTTAGGTCCACCTGGGTAAGAAATTAATGGAAAAGCTAATGGTGTTTCATCTGGGGTTTTCTGTTGGAAACTAAAACTACCAGGAATCCCAGACTGAGAGGTCAGTAATGAGAAAAGCAGAGATCAGCTACAAACTATTTAAAGGCTGTTTGTTCTCTGCAAAGCTCACTTTCTCTTTCACTTATTTGCAGTGACAATGCTTTGAAAAATGTCAAAAGGAAAAACTAATAATCACAGAACAATAAAACCAAAACTAAAACCAGTCTGGTCACACAAAATAGAACTACTGGAAATTTCACAAATTTTCACAACTAACATTAGATCAGAGTCAAACTGAAAGCTTTCTGCATGCTCAGGTGCTCTCTGCAAGAGACAGAATCAGGCTTATGCTAGTATCACACTTTCCTGTGGTGTTCACAGCTCTTCTCGGCAGTGCAGATTTGAGACTCATGTAGCTGTTTTTTCTTCATTCAAATGCACAACTAAAATGCTATCAGTTAAATCCTTGATGACAAATAAAAGATACATATAGCACAACATGAAAAAGAGGGGGGCTCGGTAGCACAGTGGTAACCCTGTATTCAATTCTGGAGCTGGGGTGCTATCTGTGTGGAGTTTGCATGCTCTGCCCATGTTCACATGGGCTTCCCCCCACAGTCCAAAGACATATGGGTAGGTAAACAGGCTTCTGTGAAAACTGGCCCTGGTGTGAGTGAGTGTGTCCTGAGATGGACTAGTGTCTTGTCCAGGGTGTACCCTGCCTTGTGCCCGTTGTTTGCCAGGATAAGCTCCAGCTCCCCCACCGCCCTGAACTGGATGAAGTGGTAAGAAAATGGATGGACGGAATATCAAGAAAGAATAACTTGGTAAAGGGGCTGACGCCTTGTTGTACACAAATGACCTACAACAACACAACAAAAATCAATTTAAATAGTATATGATCAATCAACTGAAAAAAGGTTCTTGTTCATTAATTATTTTCTTTTAAATTCTATAATGCTTTACTTTTCACTTAAGCTGAAACTTTTAATCTACTTGCTTAAACTTTGCTTTTGCATAGTTTCTAGACATTGCGACTCCATTGGTATTCTGAAAGTCCAGGACATAACAGGCTGATAAAACGATCTACCAGATTCACAGTTAAATTAAAATCGTACTTAATTTGTAGCTGGCACACATTCACTCAGTGTTAAAAATGGTATGTGCACTAAGAAGAGCAAGCTGTCACTTACGCAGAACATTCATGAAACTCTGGTTGTCCAAAAGAACCCATAGTCCAAATCCCAGAATCACGGCTCCAAATATCTGGGGAAGAAAGCGAAAACAGAAACTGAAATGAAAGCCTACACTCCCATTGAAACCTACAATACAACATCTTTTATAGCTCAGCGTGCTAATGTATGCAGAAAGGCTTTTGACGCAGACACCAATGACTATATTTTCAGTGCGATTAACAGCAAATTACTGTGCATGTTTCTTGTAA